>NC_132971.1:11240000-11562500 GCF_047496725.1 Anoplolepis gracilipes | reverse complement strand
TGACCAGCATCGTGGAATAAATCCTGACGTCGATAGTATCAGACGAGAATACGAGAACCTGCTCGAACAGAAACGAAGAGAGGAGGAAGAAGAGAGACTACGACGAATGCAACAGGGTGGTCGAAAAACGTCGAATAGATGGGAGGAAGAAGAGAGAAGAAGAGACGAGATGCGAAAGGCGCAACATGATAAATATCGTTACAGGATGGATTATACCTCGACACCTCGCATGGACGATGAAGAGGTGCGACGACAGATGAAGGAGAGACAGAGACAGGAAATAGCGCGTAGTCGAACGCAGGAGATGATCAGACGACAAGAGGAAGAGCAAAAAAGATTTAGGGAAGAAGAGGAACAAAGACGGCGATTACACGAAGAAGAAGAAACAGGAAAAAGACCATATAACAAGAAATGGAAGGAAGAAAACGCAAGGAGATCGGAATCTGAAACGCCTATGAGCAACGAACAAAAAAGGCTTCATAATGAAGAGACAAGAAGAAGAGAAGAAGAACGACAAAGACAAGAAGCTTGGAGACGGGAACAGTACAGATCGCAGCAAGAAACGCAAAGAAAAAAGGAAGAAGAAGAAAGACGACGTCAAGAAAACCGCACGAGAAATTTTCCCCAAGACGACAGAAGACGATTAGAGGAACGTCGCAGAGAATGGTTGGAGAAGAAAAGACAACAGGAAGAAGACGAGAAAAGACGGCAGCAACCACCATCAAATCTAATGCGCGAGGGACATCGAATCAATCAACCGAACAATGTTAGACAGCACGATCGAGATGAAGAAAGACGCATGCGAGAACAAGATGAGAGACAACGGGAACAGAAGCTACGGGAATATATCGCGCGAAATCAACCTATCAATGTCACTCACGCTGATCGCAGATCGGATGAGGAAAGACGGCGCTATCGACCTGAAGAGAACAAAGATCCGCGGATGAGAAACGCGAGCAGGGATGACGAAGAATACCGTGCGAAAGAGCAACGTAGGAGACAGGAGGAAGAACGGAAACTGCAGGATTATATCAGAAGGAACCAGCCGGTAAACGTACCTTCGAGAAGTAATCAATCGAGCATAAGAAATCGTAACTGGCTCGAAGAACGAAGGCTGATCGAGGAAGCTAGGCGTCGCGATCCCGATAGATATCCCGATTCAGAAGCGAGAAGACATCACGGCCCATCGGCACCTACGTATAATATCGATTGGCGAGGTTCGCCGGAGGAAGTCAGGCAGAGGCAACAGGAAACGGAGAGAAGGTTGAAGGAGGAGAGACGGCAGAGACACGAGGCGGAAGAACGACGCAAGGAACTTGCCAGGCGACAGCGGGAGGAGGAGGAGAGGCGACTGCGAGAGGAACAGATACGAAAGGAAGTGGTTAGACGAGAGCAGGAGACCAGAAAGGCACAATCCAGAAGATACGAAGAGAATAGGAAACGACTAGAGGCGATAAAGTTGCAGGCCGAGAGGAGAAGACAGGAAATGTTGAAAGAACGAGACCGTTCTAGCAGCGAAGCTGCAAGAAGCAGACAGCCGGAAGCCACGAGACCGACCTATTCAGGATCCTTTAGACCAGCCTATCAGGACCCTCATCTTTTGGAGCATAGAAGACGGCAGGATAGTCAACCGATTCCGAGCAATTTGGTACGGGAAGAAGAAGCCAGGAGGGCGGCAGAACGTGAGAAGCAAAGGCTGGAGGCCGAGAGACGACGACAGGGTGATAGTAGGTACGTAAGGTTAGGTAAGAATCCTTTCGGTGTTTTGTAAAAACAAAGTTTCCGCCTGACGTATCGCTAGCGAACTTACTTGACCCTCGCCTATCAATGCTCATTTATTATCGTCCGTCTGTTTATTCGTTTTTATTTTATTTTTGTTTTTTTTTTTTACTGCTAGGGAGTAGTATTAGCGCGATGAAGTTGACAAAGTATCTTTGATACTTAAATCCATTTTAATTTATAAGATAAATGAATAAAGCGCGACAGAAATTGAAATAAAAAATTCTATTTGTAATTTTTTTCATATATGTATAACGCAAAAAAATATCTAAAGAATTAAAATACGTACGTAAGGATATATAATATATAAATTTATAAATAGAATTTTATCGTGGATGAAAAACCGTATAAAATATATCTTTATGTAAAAACAATGTAAATGATAAGGAACATCGAAAAAATATAAATTAATTAACGCGATTACATTTTCTTATACATTTCTTACTTAATTATATTAACATTACTGTATATAATTACGTTTTTTTTATTAATATTTGTCCTCAAGATAAAAAAATAATTAGACTAGCGTTAATTGAATTTAATAATTTGCTTGCGCAATCTGAGGTATTTCTTCAATCGCGTAAAATTCAAAATGGCAATAACCGCATGTCGAAATGTCGGTTTGCGCATGACTTTAATTAACACCTCGAGTGTATGATCGGGAACGGGAGAATTTACTCACTCGGACACTCGTTCGATGAACGCAAATTTTCACCTGCCGTAGAATGAGGGACCACAAACCAAAGGAGACCGACCAGTGGAGACGGCAGGAACTAGCCAGACTCAATTCCCTGCCGGTGAGCGCAAGGATAATTGTAGTCGATCCCAGTTCCTCGACATCCATCTCGCCGACGGTGCTATCGAGGGACGGCTTCAACAACGAGATCGATTTCACGGTAAGCCCTTCCCTCTCAAAGCACTTTACTTCGATCGCATGAACTCGATCCAACTGCCCACCGGGCAGCTTTGTTTACCGGCGAATCGGATCTCGTGGTCGTCGTCGATTGTCTCGCGCTACCAAACCGAAACGTGCTTCATTAAACCATACGGCAAGTTTCGGTAGATTCTGTGCTCCTTCGACAAGTCTCTTATCGTCCTGCTTTGATTCGTTTAATTGACCGAACCTTGAGCAATCATCGTCATTTCTCCCTTCGACATTTTCTTGTAATATTTTCATCGAAAATAATGATATAATTTTAAAAAATAGTAAAAAAGTGATGTGATATGCGTTAAACAATAAAATATAATACAATAATTTATCATTGTTGCTACAATTGCATTACACACAAATATTATTTTTCCTTCGCACACAATTCTTTAAAATTTTTTAAATATATCTAGAGATTTCTTTTTTATTTGTCACCCAATTATATTCGTTAGAATAAAATTAGAAAAATTTTGAAATTTAATAAATTACAGGGAATTAATCCACATCGTAAGGGTATACAAGTGCCAAAGTTCCCTGTCGCCTCGACTTCAAAGCCACCCGCGATAAGTCTCACACCATGTGTCTGGGCAATTGTTCAATGTTGTTCGCCTAATAACAGTCGCTTGGTAAAGTGTTTCGAATCGATGGGCTGCCCCGGAGTTAATTGGGATCCTAACCCATGCAGAGATTCCGTCACAAATGCTGCCAGAACAGAAGTCATAAAGTTTTATACCAACGCGTCAAATCAATAACATTCGTAATAAGAATCGTCCTTCGTCCTTCGATAGAGAAATACCAATTAGACAGAGAAAAAACGAGGGGGGAGAGAGAGAGAGAGAGAGAGAGAGAGAGAGAGAGAGAGAGAGAGAGAGAGAGAGAGAGAGAAGAGGAGAGGAAAGTCTCTCTTCGAAATTAACAGAAGATCGAATAGAAAGATTCAAGTTACTGCGAATCAATTTGTAAGTGTGTGTGACTTTTCTATCTGCTCTGTACAAATATTTGTATTGCTGGATGAAAGAGCTCAGTAAGTAGACTTATTGTTAGATGTTTGTGGAACGAAAAATCTTGATACTGTTACTGATCATGATATCAGAAATAATTTTTAGTAAAGATTAAGCAAGATTAAGCCGGAAATTGCATAAAAATTATAAATTTTTATGATATAAACAAATATTTCATAAATAGTGGAATAAACATATATAATACAGTACAACATATATTTTAATAAAAATAAAAAACACTGAATGTGCTAAAACCGATATACTAATATTAATATAATAAAATTCAATATAAATTTTAAGATATATTTTTCTATTATATTTTTTGTATAACGTAAATATAAATGCGCTGAAAAATATTTATAAATATTACACCGCATACGTGCAAATACATTTCACTGGAATATAAAAATGAAAATTTATATTTTAAACAATATCGATCTTTTATTATACATCCAGCGATACAATTATTTATAATGGTTGAATATCTACAAATTATCATTACTGCATGAGAAAAATTAATATTCATAAAACATATTTTGAAGAAAGTTAAACTAAGGACGAAGAAGTTGTAACTAAAAGTCAAATAAAATTCATTACACTATCTTTGACGTGTTTAAGTCATCAATGTAACAATGTTAATATATATACTATAACGAAGATTACTATAAGATTAATATATAATATAAGATTTTATATATAACATATATTGTATATTATCTAGAAAAAACAGCTATTTTATAATAATAATCACCGAAAACTATTTTTCTATCCGCTTATTTGAATGATAGTGCACATTAAGTAGACATTTATACATAGTGTGTTTATATATATAATCTAAGAGACATTTATTATAAAAACGTCAACTTTTAAAATGTAGCAAACAGTATTTATCTTAAATAATCTTAGAAACCGATAACATAAGTTTCATAAATAATCAATTATTTAATATTGACCAATAGCCAATAGCCAATATTATATCTAGCATGTAAAATTACGTGTAGTTGTAAAAAAATGAACAAAAAAAGAACAAGAAAACATGACATCTCGTTTGTCACGACGTTTGCATGCGCAAACATGGCGTGCGAAAGCGAGTGCGCGCTTAATTACTGTAAATTTTTTTGTACGTAGGCAGCAAGAGCGTTATACTTTTGCAGCTTTTCCACATGTGATATAGAAGGTAGACTCTAGTACATTGTAATCAGACGAATATTTATGTAACGTGCGCAGAGAGATAGCAATAAAGTTGTCTGGACTTGTATAACCCAAAATATCTGTCTGCATTTTCGCTTCGCGCGACGATCAAACTTCGTTACGGATGCAAAATTTGATTATCTCGCGGCGACATATTGACATGTTTTCCCGCTCTTTGGGATCACATCGTAAAAAAAAAAAAAAAAAAAAAAAAAACAAAATATAGAAAAATCGTATATGCACGTAATATTTTTAATCCTTTCAAAGTTCTTCCTCTACCGATACTCACTGTTGTAACAAAAATCGCATAAATTAATAATAGAAATTAAATCTGATATCTGTTGCTTCAAATATTTGGACGATCGTAATTTATCTTTTAACTTGAATTAAGTTTCGAAAAAGTAATTTCGGAAGAAATATTTCAAATTTCCATTTATTTAATTAAGATAAATTATAATCTCTATTTTGACAAAATTTTAATTTAAACTATAGCTGATGAAATTTATTATAATATTAAGAATTAGAATATTGTAAAAACTCGCGATAAATTTTTCCTAATTAAAAATATTTCTACTAATAAGAAAATATTTTGTATTATTAAAATAATTGAAAACTTTGAATTAAGAATGACATTTGGAGTGCCTCCGAGAGAAAGAAGGGTCTTTAGCTGATGATAAATTCCCGTATTTATTATAATCGCCAATAATATATAACGTGTCGGCTCTTCCAACCATGTTATATTTAATATTTATACATCTTTCTATTTGATTTCTTTTGTTCTCAGCGTTTTGTATATCCGCTAACGAAGCTATTCAACATTTAAGAGCCTGCAAACGTTTCCCGCGTTCAATCAGTCGCATTGTAAATCTAAAGGTGCCACCTTCGCATCTCGACACGTGGTAAGGTAAAAGCAAATACGTACGTAGTCAACTATTGACGCGAGCAACCACTTTGGATAATGCATTACGTGTCGCTCTAGTTGCAATCGTCAATGCACTCGGTACAGAATTACTTCAAAAATTGAAAACATTACTTTCTATCCGAATGTTTCTCAAATAATTTTTTTCTGTGACGTGTTAAAAAATCGTTGCAAATATTTGTGTTTGTCGCTTTGTAATCTTTTTTATCAATATTGCCTATTAATAATCAAAATTCATATCAAATAATTTTCGTTAATTATTATTGTTTGCTCGTAAATTTTTTAATACAAATACATACAAGTATTAACTGACTATTTTATTTCGTGCAAATAAAAATACTGTAAGAGTTTTTATTTGAAAATTTATGTTTCATCAGTCGACACGCGCACTCCTTTTAGCACTCGTGCGCGAATTATGCTAAACACGGTGGCGCATCTAATCACTTAACAACGCGGTCAAGGTAAACGGGTATTGTTCCCGCGTTTAGTTTTTCTCCTATGTATTACACTTCCTTCATCAATATTCGAGTAATATAAATGATAGTTTGTACAATATCTGACACATATGACATAATTCGCAAACGTACATAAGTGTAATAATACCTACATAATAGTGTAAGAATTTTTCTTCTTAAACTGTGTTGTTTGTTTATTGTATATTTTATTTACTTCTACCTCTTGTCCTGTTTAATTTTTTTAAGAAAAAAAATATACACAATACGTACATAGATTTAGATGATGCATATTATGGTTCAAATATTACGGATCATTTTCACGATTTTAATTTCAAGATAATTCAATATATAACGCAGTTGACTATTCTTCCATTTAAACATACATATAATGCATGTTAAAATAAATCAAACATTTTTGTGATTTTTTTGTTTGTATCTTTCGTGAATGCTCATTTTTTTCTTTCAATATTCAGAAAGTTTAATAGTCAAAAAGTAATTAAACAATGATACACATCAGATTGTAAAACATTTTTTTTCAATAAAATATATATTTACCATCACTAACAAACTTTATTAACTGATTACGTATTTTTATTATTACTTAGCCAATTTATTATCAATAAATTTATTAAATAAAATTAAAAATTTTAATTTAATTACAGACTTTATTTCAATAATTTTTTTTTGCTAACATTGTTATAATTTATTAATAATAGATACAATCAACTATAATTTTTTTTAATACTAGAACAATTAGATTTATAATATTATCACCAAGAAGTAATGCAAATATGAAACATAATGCAGAAATTAATATTCAGAACATTAAATCAGAAGATAATATAAGAGGCACTACACGTATAAAGATGCTATAAATAATAATGAGATTTTTTAGAGCAATTCATATATTTTATCAAGATGGTTTTTTTGTAGTTCAATTCTTGATAAAATTATACAATGTACACTTCAAATAAACTAATTCCTTTCATATTTTATGCTTATAATTTTATAATTAAATAATTTACATAAACAAGTAGGTTATAGTTAACTACTAAAATATGAGTGAAAAATAAAGTAACACTAAAAATTTTTAGAACATTTAATATTTTTATTCTTCTATTAATTTTATTTTTTTTAAATAAATAATAATGATATATAATTGTACGTATGTAAAAGTAAATAATTAAAAAAAAATTAGAAAATTAGAAAGATATATTATAAGCTAGCAATTTCAGGGTCCCTACTCAAATCTTGTAAAAAAATTCTCTGATTTTCCAGATATTTTTGCTCAAAATTCCAAGTAAAAAAAATATTTTCAAAACTTTTTAATACAACTTTCTCTAAATAAATTTTTTTTATTACAGTCAAAATTATTTGTTTAATCTTATCAAGAACTCTAAAACTATCAAAAATAAAGCCAAAACTCAACAATTAATGAATTTCTACAAAATAAAACGCTAATTTCACATACACAGCTGCCTGTTTACAAGATAAACGTCAAAATTATTAAAAAAAGAATTTTCAAAAAAATTTCGTGAATCTCAATAAAATTCCATGAGACTTCCCTGATTTTTCCAGATACAAAAGAAATCCCAGAATATTCCCGGTTTTCCAAAAAGTAACACTCTGAATTTTATTAGATTAAATTGTTATTACTACTAAAAAATATTAATATTAAAATTAATTAATTTTTATATAAGTAAAGAAACTTATTGTTAGACTATGAAAATATATATAATCTTATAATCAGATTTATCATCAAATGTTTTCACATTCGCGTTTGCGTCCATAAGTTGTTTGTTCCTTTTCTTGATTGTACCGAATACTAGCATTTGACCAGATTCCATGTTTGCTACAGTAAATGGAGATTTTAATACAATGCATAAAAAAGTAATTAAAATAAAACGTTCGCGTTTGCTGTTTGTTTCCGCGTTTATTCGCTAATGTATACCACCCTAGAAGAAGAACACAATATACAATATATTTCATATTGTATTGCTTTTATCGTAAAATGTAATAATTATTAATCTAAACTTGACTTTAATGAACTCTTAATTAATCAATAAATATTCTTATTTTGTAAAAATGTCTTTTATGTTTTATTGTAAAGGAGATGAATTAAAATCGACCCGAAAAAGCCATTTAATTCCAAACACTGATATGTAACACATCTTATACGAGAGAGAGAGAGAGAGAGAGAGAAAGAGAGAGAGAGAGAGAGAGAGAGAGAATCTTCTGTCTAAAGTTTCCTCCCACGTACACATAAACCTCAATAACAGACTGTTGACAGCGTGTCGACGACAGGTGCACATGCAGCACCCTTAAAGATCATTCCCGAGGCTATTGTCTTCTCGCTACGTCTATCTCGATACACATTCAAGATGCACTTTTTCCAAGCTGCCCTATTCTTATATCTTTTCGCGATTCACCTGTCTTTTTCTTCAATGCTTTTTTCTTCAGTCTGCTTTGTGGAAACTCAACGAGATAATACAATTCATAAGACTCGACTATAATGCGATTCGCAACGTTTCCATTAAAGACCCACCAGGCTTTCGTGAGAAGAAGTTACAATATCTTTAATTCACAAAAGATTTCTCTTTTGATGTTAATATAATCTTTTTGATGTTACATTACTGCAGGAGATGTAATTACATGGTGTTTAATAGACATCATATCGCAGTAATTTTTGTAAAATAATGTTATATATACATATGCAGGTTAATTTCTTCTTAACTAAATACAGAAAATTTAAGAGGCTATTATTTGGGTTATTTTATGAAGAAAATGTCCTAAAGTGTTTTATTTTTAAAACAAAAACAGAGTGTCAAATTTGAGAAAGAAAAATTGAAAATTTCAAAAATCTAAGAAAACACTTAGATATTTTATTTAAATTTGGTGTGCGTATATGTAGTATTAAAAATCACTTTTCAGTAGTGGTGAAACAATTTTAAATCCACTAGAGTAAATCCACGTATATGAATAAACCATATTAAGTTTTGTTAATGAAAGAAAGGTACCACTGTTTTTTTCCGAGTTTAACGATTTTTTTTTTAATCCAAATTAAAACAAAACTAAACAAAAACTGCCTCTTGTGTTTTTTTATGCGGTTAACCATTTTCGTTTTAATTTCAATTTTTTACTTGAATTCGAAAATGTGACTAATACTGCATAAAAAAACCAATAGTTTTTGTTAAGTTTTAATTCGGGATTGTAAAAAAATTGTTAACTTATTGTTAGAAAAAAACAGTGACATATTATTTTTTCATTAAAGAAACGTAATATGGTTACCCATGTACGCACATCCCTGATAGATATAAAAACGTCTTATCAGTACTGAAAATGGTTTTCTCTTATATACAAACAGTATACTACTGCTAAAGTTTTCTTAATTTTAAATAAAACCGATTTTTCATTTTTTTTAATTGATTCCTCGCAGACTATTATTTTAAATATAAAATATTAAGTTATTAAATTGAATTAATAAAGCAGATTATTATGCATGTATATATATATATATATATTGTTATATAAAATAATTGCTATGAGAAAGATTCAAAGATTGAGAGAGAAAGAGAAAGAGAGATAAAATACGTCATTAATTGAAAAAAAAAAATCGAGCGAACGCAACAGTACCTTTCCATTGAAGGCGCGAAAAAGCTCTCTATTTTCTTTTCTCTCGCAATCACATTTCTCATCTTCTTGTCTCAACTTTGCAAACACGGGCGAACGCGCGTTCTGTCGTCGCTCTGATGCATCCACGAGCAAATAGATAACTCGCGCGATGCCCTGCATCGGGAGGTGCGCACCTGAAGTGACAAACAGTCCACCAACACGTGCCACCTTTGTGTCGGCAGAATGCTTTTGTTGAACCGCGCTGCTATTGTTCCGCTAAAAGAACCATCTAACGCGTCGAGTTTTGAACGGTTTTCTTGGTCGCGTTGTATTCGCGATTGAAATTCCAC
Source organism: Anoplolepis gracilipes (assembly GCF_047496725.1). NCBI lineage: Eukaryota > Metazoa > Arthropoda > Insecta > Hymenoptera > Formicidae > Anoplolepis > Anoplolepis gracilipes. The sequence continues at coordinate 11,552,265 of NC_132971.1, read as the reverse complement.
ATTATCTTCAAAATAAATCCAAATTAAATCGTCTCATCCCTATCGCGAGAAATATTAAATTTATTTCCATATGTCTCTGTGTGCATGGATATTTATTAATTTATATATGTATGTATATTTATTAATAACTTAAGGTCCAGAAAATAGCATCGTGAATCATTATTTAGCGATCGGTTTCGATAAATAAAAAATTCGATATGGGCACATTCTTTTCCTTTAAAGAAATAAATTAATTCATATAAATATATTTTCTTTGTATCAAATACAACAGACAATATATTTTAATTATTATTAATGATTTTAGTATTAATTTATTTACCTAGTATACATTTTTGCTAATAAAGCATTAATCTAATTTTGATTTCACGAATTGTGTCAGAGTTTACTTTGATGAATGCTGTACTCGTAGTTACGAGATGCAGAGACATGTATCCATCATTTTTCTCGTTTATAAAATATGAACAAAATCGAATAGCGAATACTGTAAGAAAACATCTCAGATTTTCTCATACTGTTAAAACTGTGTTAGAATCTACCATGCATTATTGTTCGCAAACGTGCACATCTACGACTATCGAGCGAATCAAGAATTTCGATACATTTTATTATTTTTGGTTTACGTTCTTATATAACGGCATTTTAACAAGACATTATAATTTTTACTTCAATATGTATATATGTATTATTTATATCTTATTTTACTATTAGATTAATCCTTCAAATTATCTTAATAATCATTGGATGTAAAAATTTACTTTTAATATCGTTGTCAAACGTAAATTTTTTTAACAAAAAATTTACATGTAAAATCAAAGATTTCGATATATTTTATTGCTTCTGGTTTATGTTCTTATATAATAAGGATATTTTAATTTTCACTTCAATATATGAATATGTATACATTTATTTTACTACTATTAAACCTTCAAATATTATCTAATCATTGGCGGTAAAAATTTACTTTGAATATCGTTGTCAAATATTTTTTAACACAAATAACTTGTACGTAAAATCGGGACAAACAACATTCCAGGGATGCAACAATCTCGCGAGTGTGCGCACAATCGAGAGGGCAAGCACTCTCACGCGGTATCGAGATATATCTCCTACAGTAATCGCAAATACGCAACGAGCAAATAACGGCAGGTAACAGTGCGACGAGACGAGTCGTCGTCGTCGTCGTCGTCGTCGTCGTCGTATCGAGGAAGAAGAGGAAAATAAGGGTGGAAGAGTAAATATACATAGTGTGCGATCTCCCCGCCTTGTTCCTCCCGCGATTCAATTCCACGCGCACAGCCTTGTGCTGTTATTCCTTTCCCTCGAAATAACATCGATAACCGTGAGAGGCCTCGATATTCGCGTATCGAGATTCCGATCGTTCAACGTCACCTTCCACACTAGTTTGATCGACAGGTAAACGTTCCCCGATTGTTTTGCGTGCGTGACAGTGTGGGTTTCCGGTCCGCGGTTCCTTCCTTTGATCGCAATCTTGAGGGTGAAACGTGTACGTCACGAGCTGCCACCGGAAATAGGCAACGGAGCAAAATTTTTCAAGCGGAAGTGCCAGGAAAATGGTCGTTTTTTAAGTATGTTTTTAAGCGTAACTCTCGCTTTAGCGAGAGAGATAGAGAAAGGGATATTAATTCACGGAAAGAGTATCTTAACTGCAAAAGTGGGCGAATATATATTTTAATAATTCTTGACTGTAATATATATCTGAGAGATGTACATAAGAAATGACAACGTTTTATAAAAGTATAAAAAATACATTTAAATTTGTTTCAAAATCCGTCCGATTTTGTAATAAAAAAAGTTTATAATAAAAATAAATATTTGCAAATGTAATTTTGCAAAACTCGTGCAATGATATGAGAACGCAAAGCTCAGAAATTAATAATAAAAAAAGCAGATTATCCCTTTTTATTTCTAGCTTTTTAAAGCTCACTAATATAAATATTTTTCTAAATACCTTTGCTTTTATCTCAATCTTTTTTTAAATGAAAAAGTTTCTAGAAAATATTTTAAAAAGCCATTTTAATCTCTTAAATGTTTTTTAGATATCTTTTTTGACTTCTTTTATAACTTTGTGCTATATTACTGTTTTTTTAATCGATAAATAATTATCCAAGATCTTTAAAAAAAATGAAAAAGTTCTAGAAAATATTTAAAAAAGCTGTTCTAATCTCTTAAGTGCCTTTCTAGATATCTTTTTAGACTTCTTTTAAAACGTTGCGCTATATTGCTGTTTTTTAATCGATAAAAAATTATCTAAGATTATTGTTTTGCTACTATAATGACATATTATAAATATTAAAATATTTGGTTTCTTTCGGATGTATTACACATCCTGTTAGCTCTCTCATTATTCATTTACGCGTTTAAGATTGTTTAATAAAACAGACTCACCACCATCACTGCGCTGCGCGATGCCTCTCTTGTCCCCTTTTCCCATATTTTCTTCTCCCGCTACTCCCTTTAGGATGAGATGCTCGTTCCTTGGGTCCCACCTGAAACCCAATTGCAAAATATTTCGTTATTCGAGTACGCTCGCTCTCTGTGTATGTAAAATGAGCGTATATGTACGAGTGCATCTGACTATTCGTGGTAGTGACACGGTTCTTTTTATTCCTCCATGTAAACACGGTCCCTGTTTTCCGCATTGATATACATATAAAGCCGGTCGCAAAAGGCAAATGAGATACCGACTGCGCGATATGAAATTGCGATCGTTTTACGATTGTGAAAAAATCCCGTTAGTACACGTGTTCATTGTATTTATAGAGATCGATCATGATGTTAAGTTTGATATAATTTTTGAATAAAATAACATTCGATGTATTTGATATTAGAATAATATAAACAGAAGATATTTGTATATATATACTTGATTTAATAGTTATATTTGTTAAACGTTATCGTTTGTAATCAAATATTACATAATATTATAATTCAATTTAATTTAATTAGGTCAGTGATTTTATAGAATTATTATTCTATTAGATTAATAATTTTACAAATTGCTGATCGATACTTTCTGGTAAGTATTAATTTATATTAATATTTATAATATTCTAATAATCGCCACCATATATAATCAATTTATGTGTCTGACATTATATTTGTAAATATCAAAAAAATATGCAAAAATTATTACATACAAAAATGTTATATATATTATACATAATAAAAAAATATAGATTATTAATATTTTTAATATATCACACATAATAATTTATTATTTTTACATTGAGATCAACATTTTCTGAAACATAGACCTTGACCTAAAAAAAAAAATATTTTTTGTAATCAATGTTTCACTTAAATAAATATATTAAAGATAGAAAATAGAAATATTTCTCCTGTGACATTCTGATATTAAAACATTATAAGTATAATTATATCATAAGCACTTGGATAAATTTATTTCTCCAAATTAGTCTCATCTTCGATTTCAAATATACATGTTTATTTATCATTCGACATAATCTCGCAGCGTGGTGATACACCGAAGGCCCGAAGGGAGCCATTTTGCCGTCTGCCATAGGGAAAAGCCAATAATGTCGCATTTCACGGAATGAAGATTTATCGCGCGTCATTAAATGCGTTCAATTTTCTTACAAATTTCTCCCGGGAAAGATTTTATCGCGGACACGACTCAAAAGTATGGATACAGAACGGTTATAGTTATCCTTTACTATTACTGCCGGCTTGATTTATCTTCCACATACGAACGCAACAATAATCTTCGTGAAAAAAAATAAGCTTTTGAAGGATCAGAGACTCTCGTAAAAATATAATACGAGCAACTCTCTTTCTCCCTCTCTCTCTCTCTTTCCGCCTGTAACTACGGTTTAAAGCCGACGCAAACGTGATACCTATACTCACGAGCGAGATATTACACGCCAGTGAAGAGGAGGATAAGAGGATAGGAACAGAGAACCTTGTCCGCAATTTTTAAATTTCGTGAACCTTTGTGCCGTCGTCTCCTCTTCCAAGCCGGATCGAATTTATACGCACATATCACTGTGAGGCAATCGGTGATACATTGGCATGCACCTGCTACCGAAGCGATACTGTGTTAACAATTCTTAATTATTGAAAAATATATGGCGCACGATATAATTGTATAACGAGATAATTTAAGGCGATACTGTAATTTTCGATTATTTAAAATATAAAAAGCCGTATCGATCTGTTGATATAATTATCGTGATATTTTTAGTAATTAAAAATACTGGCGAACAGAGATACAAAATATCTCAGATTCACGAAGCATCTGGAAGGAAATGTTCGCGCATTACTGACACATGCAACATCTACGTATTATGCCAGTCACGTGCTATCGGCGAACAGAACGACTCTGTTAATAAAACAAAACGGCGACGCGTGATTCCATTTTTCCTACAACGTGATCCATAACTTCGCGAGAATGTAAAAGAAAGCAAAATGGAAAAGATCAACGCAATGAAACGTGAATTCTACATTTTTCTTGCTTTTCGGCAATAAATCATCTATATTTATTTACGAACTAGAAATGATGGTCAAACATAATCACGTACTTTATTATTGTTCTGAAAATACGTTTATTTACCTATGTCTAATACATGGTATGAAATGTACGAAAATATGGTTAATCACCAAATTGAAACAAGGGATACGTTTAATTGATTTCAAAAGATATTAAAATACATATACATATATATGTCTATAAAATAAATATATAAATATAAATTCATGTAAATATATTGTATATTATTATATTTATATGTATCTTCTTTTAAATGTACAATTTATATTCTAATAAAAAAATATATATATAATATATATATATATATATATATATATATTTTATAGTATATATAAAAATATTCTATAAAATATATACAGCAAAAATAATTTTTAGGGATTTGAAAAGAAAATGCGCAAAATTACAGTTGGTTGTACTAGCTTTGTTTATCTTTCTCTATATGTGATTTCGGTAATTAAAACGTAAATTAAAGGATAAATATTATTACAGTATAGAGATGTGACGATCCTAAGTTTTCGAACCACTAGGGAAACGAGTATTGATAGGGCCCAGCGTACTCACACGCTAAACGATCGAGAATATAGCGTGCCATTCCGACTGAAAGTTTCGCAACGCTATTACGGCGCTTCGGAACGAATAAGTAACGAGTTTACGCTCGCAGGTCGCAGGATTTCAATTTCGTGTCGAAAACTTATTGGTACACTATTGCCGTATTCTCCGCCCTCGCTCGTAACGAACTGCATTGAACCAAAAGTTGACTACGTATTACATGAGATGAATAATCATGATAACAGAAATGAAATAATATTTAAATTTAAAAAGAGAGCGCAAGAAGAAGAAAATTTTTTCTAATAATTTGTATATTTTTACTACTTTCTTATACTATTAAAGAAAAAGTAAAAGCATTTTTTTGTTATCAATATAATTCAAAATATTTTCAAAATGTCTTCTTTCATTAATTTATATGCACTCTAGAATATTCTACAATATTTTTTTCTAATTTGTATTTTATATCTTGATAATCTTTTCTTTTTGAAAGCTCTTCACTAAAATTTATGAGAGAATTCTACGAAAATTAAAGTACGTTTTTATATTTCAATATCCTCTTCAAAGCTAAAATGCAATTTTTCTCTATGCATTTTCTGTGAAAATAAAAAAAAAAACATTTCTCTCTAAATTATATTTGCTTACAGTATGCTTAATATTAATTTTTTAGCCAATTCTATTTACAAGGAAGACTATATAATATACATATATATATATATATATATATATATATTTTTCTTTTCTTAATAATTTTTATAATTTTCCTATATGTATATCTTTCAGAGAGTAAGATATATACGTATTTTTTTAACGCGCGTCTGTACTATTCGCAGAATAAAAAGAAATATCATATCCAAAGCTCTCATTCGAAATATTGACCTTTTCAACAGTCTCGAGTAAGCACACTCAGTCTGATGTTGTATATATAAGGCGGATTTAACGATCGTGGTACATATAATAAAAAGGGAGCATGCAAACGACTTATTTTTATGATCAGCGGTTTTATCAATGTGTACAAGCGCATATTTCTTCTATTCGCCGTAGTAGCTATTTTTTAAAAGCTCTTTTTATGTGAAAAAATCGACCGTGTACTAGTTATCACGAAGAGATCGCTAAACACTAAATCGAAATCAAATCCAATATTTTTGTGCGTCGATAATTAGTATCATCTGATTAATTGTAGATATATATATTATAATCATCGAAAAATTTATTAAATATATTTTTATTGAATATTAATTATTAAATATCAATTATTTAATATAACTGTCTATTTGCAATTTTCTAAATATTTATAAGAAATTTTCATTTTATCGATGAAAAAGAGAGATAAAGAGAGAAATATCTCTCATTTATTAATTCATTTAAAATTACTATAAAGCTTTAATATATTAATAAAGAGTAAAAAGAGAGCGTGAAAGAAACTGTCGTGAAAGAAATTGAATCCTCGTACTCGAATGTGTCGTAAAAATATCCTGACCTCAGCAAGCTTATCAAAAAGCAGCTATATGACGCGACCCAAGTTCTTCTTCCTTCTCGACTTAGCTCCGCGAAAGAGGATTTTCCAATCCTACTTGCTACGATCTCGCTGCCGCGTTTGTAGCGAGTTGATAAGGAATCGGAGACGAAGACGGAGACGGAGACGGCTCTGTGAAGGCTCCGATACCTCGGTGAAAGACATCAACGGGGGAGCCTTCATTAAACTGGTCGACCGATCGAGAAACGAGACGACGTAATCGCAAGATGAAATCCTCGCTACAGAGATCCTACGATGCGTACGTTCTAGAAAAGGTAGGCCAGGAAGAGCGCGTACGAGAACGGCGAGATCGAGAGGATGGAGATCGTTTTGCTATCGAGAATTTCGCAATTTCCGGCTGAATCCGACAATTTCCTCTCGGCGACGCGTTCGTCGCACGCGGCGTGAAGCTTCTCGTACGATCTACCGAACAGTTGGTTTAATTTATGTTATAAGATCGCCAACTAGAATTGAAGAGCCAAATTCCAGGGACGAACTGAAGGCATCCAAGGATCAAAGAAATGTAACACTCATAGTACTTTGTAGCGATTGACTGTAGGATTTGTGTGCAATAACCATCGCATTTTTCTCGATTTGTTTTTCATCTTAAGTGTTTTTTCTAAACTTATATGAGAAAAATATTATTAATACATGAATTAATTATAATACATATATAGTATATAAATATAAACAGTGTATAATGATATATAATAATATAATTAATATTTTGTTTAAGACATGAGAAATAATAATTATTAATTACACTAGATTATATTAATTATTAATACGCAGATATAATTATCTACATCAAGCTACATCAATTAAACTTAAATTTTATATAAGAAAACACATTTTTTTGTGTTCTTACTAATATTTGCTCCGCGAATTAAATTCATTTATACGTAATTGCTACGAGCGAGTTATTATGGGGAAGCGAGGGATTAATATTGTCCAACGAACGAAAGACGGATGCCGATATCTTATCATTGGAAAATTAATTGGATTTTTTCGAAATAATTTTCGAGATTATTGAGAATCTTGTGCATTCGCGGGATAACGCAGATTGACTTAACGACCGTGCTGATAAATCAAGCAAGACTGAGCCCCGAATGCGTCGCTGAACCAAACTTGATAATACTGGGCACCTTGCGAGGATCAATAAATCGTGAAATTTATGCTGATCCCCTTCAACCCTTTCTCTCTTCAAGCATGGAAACTCTCGGCGTGATATGTAGAACTATATGGAAGGTTCGAGTTAAACGTTAGGTTGTAAACAGAAATTCGCCAGAATTTCGTGCCGCCATTTTGGGCAAGCTCGTAACAAACGATCTTTCGCAATATCGGCTATTCTTATGCAAAACGCCTGCCATTGTCCTTTTACAACATCGCGTTACGCTCTTTCACATAAATTATAAAACGTATATAGCAGAATCATTCTATCTCAAAGCGAATTGCTTGTTATCAAATGTAATATTAATATACATGTATAGAATATATATACATATACATATATGGGAGTTATACGCATATATACAAGTATGTAATTTCTTCCTTTCACTATAAATTCCATGAATTTCTGCGTTGCGTTATCAAGTATTTATGACATGAACGCGTCATCAAAAATTGTATTAATTAATCTCAACTAAATTTGTTCGCATTGTTTCATAAATATTGTATATATTATATATAAATATATGTATACAAGTATATAATTACGAGAAAACTGTTGCACATTATATTATTTTAATATCTCTCTAATGTAATATATGTATAAAGTTTGTTTCATGAAAATATTATAAACTATTATATGTGAAGTGTCGTCTATTTTCAACTTAATTATATTGTATAAATGAGCATGAATTAAAATCACGCGAAATAAAGACATATATAATCAATCAATTAATTACTCTTGCAATCTTTTTTTCATTATTATAATTTATACATAATACTATTCTACTTAAAAAAGATCAGCGAATATATAATTGTTTGCACATAAGTATTTATAATGTTCCAAGAAATCTTAATTTTATCAGCATAATTTTATCGAATAAAAATCTTGTCGTCCGTTTGAGTAAATCGCGGGAAACAAATATTTTCGATTCCAAGAATTTACTGTGCCTCAAGCTTATCGAGGAAAATATTCCTTTCATTTCTCGTTTCTCTATTCATACCGGAAGTTAAAATCAACTAAAAGCAATCCTTCAAACTTTTATTCTTTCCTCTCTTTCATTGTTTCCTTATTCGATAGAGACTTTCTTTTTATCCTGACAATTGTTTCATTTTAATATTCCCTGCGATTTTTTTCATTCTTTATTATATTCTTATTATTTGATTAAATAAGTTTTAAGTGACATTTTATGAATTATACGTAACCATTATTCCATTACCGATTGAATACTACTCTGTTAATTGTAATTTCTATCAATTTCACATTTGTCTCAATATTAATAACGTAAAAACGTCGATATAAACGTTTTACATTGATATCTCAAAGCAATTAAAGGAATACTTTGAAGTTAATATTACTATTCAAGCGAAAAATAATAATAATCATTCTACGATTAATAGTAGAAAAATTATCTCGTAACCTATTTTTTATATACTTTATATTCATTTATTTGTTGAAAGAGAAATTTTGCTAAAATTTCCTAATTTTTAAATCGACTTTCCGTTCTCTCATGTATTCTTCTTTATTATTTTTCGTAGCCTAAATGACTTCACATAAGTATAACGAGTGTGACCGACAAATTTTTTATCTTTTTCGGCAACGCTCGAAACTAAATAATATTTCGCGAAATTAAGAGATTTAGCGAAAATTCGTAAATTCGTATTTGTTCGATACTTCGATAAGCAGAAACTGGAGTTAATAGCGCTCGCTCACCTTTATCTTTCGTTGCGATTCGTCAGGGGCATGTCGTCGAGAGCTCCTAACTTCCGTCACAGCACGACTAGCAGTCCGCCACTCTCGATCCGGTCTTTTTCGGCGATTATGCGTGCCGAAAAGAGGGTAAATATCCCCTCCTCCCCCCCACACGGATGATGCGCGATTGATGATGTTACACCTGTACTTATTCGTTCATCGCGACCTTCTCTTTCTTTCTTTCTCTCTCTCGCTCTCGCTCTCTTTCACCTTCTCTCTCTCTCTCTCTCTCTCTCTTTTTCTCTTTCTATTTTCACTCGCTCATTATCGCGCGTTACGTTAAAACCGAGTCGGCTTTCTCCCTGATCAAATGGACCGTCCTATCAAATGTACATATCTGTTGCCATCTTAGATTTTGCGTCCCGCAGGATGTTCAGACGTGAACGGTTCTCGGGACCGACCGGCACCGACTGAACTCCTGCCGAATGCCAACCCGGATGACGACCATCGTGCTCCTGCGCTCACGACCCCATGGACGAAAGACGTGACATTGAGCGCCCTCTGTCATTGATACTTTAGAAACGGAGTGACCGATAATGCAGAATTTCTCATGTCGATATAATTCACAGTTCCCTACCAACATCGAATAAAACTCTTGCCGATATATTTTAATATAAATTGTCTGTCATTTTTACATCGTACTGGCTATAATATACAATTGTAATTTAATTAACTTTAATTAATACAATTACCTAACATGGAATTAATTTTAGAAATGTTAATGGCACATTGATTTTTTGTTAATATATGTTATCATTATTATTATCAACAATTTTAATTTCATGTACCTCTTTATTGTTTTTATATTTATCAATAAATGCAGTTATTTGAAACAAAATTCAGAATTTAGTAACATTTATGAAAAAAATGATTAAATTGTATTTATAGACATCACAATAATATAAATTTAATTTACCAGAAATTCAAGAATTTAATATTTTCTAAAATTGTTTATTCTAAAAAGATCTCTATTTTACTAGCTACTGATACAATTACTAAGCTCTTATCGATAAAGTAAATGTTAATAGAGTGTACTTGCAAGTTAATAAATGACATCAGTTGATAAATTGATTAAATTAAATTAGATTAAATAATAGAAAGATTGAAAAATATTGTTAAAAATTTAATGTTTAAAAAATCATATGAACTGATGCAAATATTATACAAATAAATTTTGTTCATTACTAATTTATCGACTACAAATAACGATAAGATAAGTAATTAATTAAACAGAAAACAATCTATAATATTTTGATTGTTATAGCATTATTGTAATATTTAATAATATATGAGATTATAAATGTAGCAATTTATAAAAAGAAGATAATCAGAAGGAAATCATAATTAATAAAATTGAGAAAATATGATGAATATTGTTAACATTTTATAAAGAGTCACAATTATAATTTAGTATAATTGTATAATTTAGTTATTTTTCTTTCTTTACATATTTAATTTAATATTTTTTATATTTTTAATTTATGTATCTTTTACATATTTAATTTAATTTAATAATTTTATTTTATATTAATTTTATAGTAACTGTTATATTAATTTAATTTAACAATTTTATTTTATATTTGATTTAACAGTTATATTCGTTTTTAAACATTTATCTTATTTTTATATTTACCAAGAATTGAAAAATGTATTGTTAATGAAAATTTTCAAAAAGATTATATATATATATATATATATATATATATATATACATATATAGCGATCAAGTTTAATAAAAATTTTATAACGCATTCGTCACTAGAATCTACAATTAAAATGTAATAAATATTAAAACCGGATGATGATATTGACTTCATTGTAGTACAGAATATACATATTTGCACTGTAATATCGATGTCTAAATATAAATGCAATAATTGTTCAAATCAAAAGGATTAAAAAAATATATTCATCACTTTCCTACTTGCATATCTTTTTCTACCTGTGAAACTATAAAGTTCTTATTTTATCTGCTTCTACATTATTACGTCTGAAAGAATCACAGCGAAGGAGAGATGTAAAATAGTCCACGATGAAAGCCTCAAAGTTCAAACTGGAGAAAGAAACTTGAATCAACGAAATCTTTAATCATCATTCATAGAGAAATATTTGCAAAGTAATAATCGTGACGAAATATTCATTAATTCTCGATATTGAGCTCACTTTCGTCCTTTCGCCGGTTAGATCGAAATAAGGAAACCGAAGAGAAAACGCACTGTCCTCCGGCGAATGCGATTCATAATTCATGATCCGTTACGTACCTATCCTACAGGGTGACTCGGCACAGCTTCGGGCCATTATATACATTGATACTTTCGCAGAAAGAGAGAGAGAGAAAGCTGTAACCCTTTTTCTCAAATATTTAGACGTCGATGCTACCGAGACGTATTTGTGCATAATTCTAATTTCTGTTCATTTGCGTGCCTCCGGGAAATGTTTGCCTAATTCCGTGAATGTACCCCCCGTCATCTTCGAAATGATAAATTCACCAAGTTAAATACTTTACTTTGTGTTATCTTACCTTCTATCTTTTTCGTCAACTATGATTTAACAGTAATGGAGCAGGGACTGATTTGTGCCATGTTTATTTAAACAAAGGCATCGAACGGAAAATATCAAACTCGCCGAGCCATTTTATTCCGGATTTTGGTACTCTCGTTTCTCGTCAATCATCCTACAAATATGAAATTACGTTATTGATAAATGTACGAATTATGAGATTTAGCAATCAATAACACACGATCGCTCAGAGCAAATAACGAACATTCGCAATTACATGACGCAAATAATTCAAAGATTCTGATACACGTTTTATATATTACACCCTCACCTTTATGTAGAGTTGTAGAGTAAAGAAAAGAACACAAGAGTTTTTGTCTGAAAATTTTCACATGCCAGCCATACCTACTCGCGGATTGCAATTTTACTCGTATTGATATTCAAACCGTTCACGAACGCAACGTACTCCAATCTCCGATAAATGAATAATTATTACGATCGCCTGATATACATAATGCAACGTATATTTACGCACTAGATTTATGGTTGTAAAACGCGAGAGAGAGACGTGAAATTCCAATGCTTAACCGACAATTACACGGCACTCGGACGATTGAACGATTCCATCGCGGATTCAGACACTCCCGGCACTTATTTACTTTACGCACGCGAGACATTTTTTCGCGCGTACGTTATTTATTCCGAAATACAACGGGACACGCGGGAAAAAGCGAAAATGTATAGTATGTACGAATATCCGTAGCCGCGTTTAGAGAGCGACGCGAACTTGACGATAATCCCACGTGTCCGAGCGACTTCGCACGCTTCAATACTTTGACGTTTCTTTCACGATCCATATGACACGCTCGGACGAACGGACAATTGATTACAATCATAGCCCGACACGTAATTCGACACTTAACTGTCTGATATACACTCGCCAGATTTCATGCAGACAAAACGGCGGACACAGATCGGATGCGAGATCTGAGATCTGAACACGCACTCGCCTCATTGCCCATGACACATGTAGTATGTAGTAACGATACTATGAAAGGTGACTCCACACGACATAAACTTTACTCCGATTTCTAATCGGGCTCTACCCCTGATTGGCTATTGGATAAGAAAAAGCTTTCGCGACTTTGCAAACTAATTAAGAGCTAATTATGTAAAATATCTATATAGTTTCTTTTCTAGAAAATATTCATGGTTTTTATGAAAAAAAAAAGAGACTCTCTCTCTGAGCTTTAAGGAGCTTTTCAGCAAGACACAGTGTAACGCAGTGTCCACTAGTGTGAGTGAGACACACTAATATGTTCTCGCTCACACTAATGGACACCGTGTCGCCTGCGATGCTTGCTGAAAGACGTCTTTACTGAAGTACTAGTAGTGTTTGATAAAAATAACCAATAATAAACCAATTAAACTAAAGAAATTTTTGCTTCGATTAGTCAACAAAAAAACCTAGGGCAGTTGAACGGATTTTAATTCAACACGGATTAATTAATCACTATTTTTCTATGAATTCAAGTCTTTTATTGGCAGAGACGATACAATGACATCATTATTCGCTTCCGAAGCGATTATACCTGCTTCAATTGAAAACGCTGTTAGAGGATTTCTAACGAAAAATCGTAAGACATGTTTATGCTGATTCTAATTTATCGAGAAAAAAAAATAACAGAGTAAAGTGTCCATTATACGTGACAAAATTTTCATCAAAATCATAAGAAATTGTAAGCGATTGAATCAAAAATTACAGTCGAGTATTCTCACACGTAGTAAAAATATTTGACCGTGATAGGTCGATTTGTTTACGGTCTGACAGTTGTGATTGAAACTTTTTCACATATATATACAATGACTTTTATTATGTCCCCTCTCTCTTTTCGTTATGACACATGGAGAATTTTCTTATCTAGTTACTGTAATTCCGTAATCTCTCCGGCAATAGGGGAGATTCTATCGCGCGCATAGTCTATCTATAATGTTTAACGTCTATGGCCCTACCGATCGTGATTGCACGAATCGCGCGATTGTAAAGAACGTCTAAAGTTGCTCGGTGGTTACCGCCAAATTCGCGTCGCTCGTTCACAACTACGTGCCTGTTCTTTTCCGCAATAACGTTACGCCTCGGAATGACGGAGGAGTAAACACGCGCATACACACGGTACGTCTCGCCTTTCGCGCGTCTCGCAAAAACATCTCGCGGATGTAAACAAACACCGAGAGCGTCTTAATCGTGCGTCGGACGATAGTCGTTCGACAGTCGTCTGAGTGTCGCGTTCATCGCCGGGAGTGTCGGTGGACGAGTCTGACCTTTGCGTTTTATATACCTGTATCAAAAGTAAAAATAATACGCAAAATATATACGTATATATATATATATCGGAAGCGCCGAATTATGCATATCGAGAACGATCGGGATGGTTAATTATTCACTCTGTGAACGGTACGGGATGAATCGTGTCATCGTGAGCGACGTCGACGTCATCGATGCCAGTGAAATTGCGATTCTCCGATAGAGTGAACGCCATGACAGATTTTTGGCGGTAACGGTCGAGGATGCAGGTCCAAAGTGAAAAGGTCCGATTTTCGCGTCTCTTACTCGTCAAAAAATCGTACATCGTGTGCAAGTATACCGGACGAATGCCGAATTATACATCACGCGAGTGTAACGGTTCATTATTTTTTTCGCATCATATCGTGTAATCGTATAAATCGTCGGGAGTGCCGGATGAATTATCGATGTCGTTTATTGTGCTTGTGAATAATGGACTCTGTGTATGTGTGACGTCTCACAGAAGTAAACGATTTGACTACAGTGGCTGTTTGGTGAGCTATTGTTAATTTTTGTTACATATAATTATATACATAATTATATATATATATATATATATATATATATATATATATATATAAGAGAAAGAGAGAGAAAAAGTAAAATAAATTTTGATAATTTTATGCAAAAATTAATATTTTATGCATGAAAGCTAACTCAGTATATATAAGCAAAAAACATAAAATCAATATTTTTAAATATTGATTTTATGCGCATTTTATGAATATTCTTCACATAATAATTTATAAACTTTTTTAAAAATATTGTCTAATAAGTAATATTACATATTTTTGAATATTTGAAAATATTTTATACATGTTACTATTTAAGTAAGAAACATAAATGTGACTCAAAGTTTATTCATTATGACATACAAGATTAAAAATTACATATTCGAAAACGTTCCATGTTATAAAATATTATTGTAATAATATTGTGTTAATGATTTCTTGCTTATACTGGGAAATTATATTTTGGTTTGTATTTATGAAAATGGAATATACAAATATTTACATATTTATTTTTATTACAGGAAGGAGGAAAGCATACATATAATATATTGATGCACACATGACAAATATCAGTTGATTAGTAAACTATTTAAACAATTGGTGAGTAAACTATTTCATATTATACATACTTTGCGCGCATTATTTATTTGCAATAAGAAAATTATTTTATGATAATCTTAATATTTATATAAGAATTATCACATATGTATATATAAATATATTACATGACACACATGCTAAATTCTTTGACAATATAAGTTTATTTGCACATAAATGTTTGCACTAACCAAATCATGTATAGATTAGATAAGATAAAATTAAGGATGATATTTATATAAGAAATGTTACATATTTTTAAATTATTGAGAAAATAAAGAAAATAATATTTATAACAAAATTAATGAGTAAACAGTAGAAATTTTACTGTAATGTAAAATTAGTTAAAATATTTATTAAAAACTTTATAAAATACACTAATTTACATCCCGTATCAATCATGAAATATTCCAAGTTTCTAATGAAATATATGTATGAAGGTTTAAACAATATATATGTGATAAATTAATAGAAAATTATTGCAAATCGATAGAAAGTTAGTCGTGCAAGTTCTTTGTATATTCGGCATCTCTTATAGTGAAATATTTTGAGAAACGTTGCAATTTTTCGCGCAAACCGGGCGTTTTACATTGCTGGTTTTGCCAGGAGGCAGCCACTATTTCCGATGGCTGAGCCTTGCCAAAGCTCAGCAGTCAACTACGATGATATATAGATATATGCATACGAGATGATATCACGAGCGGAATATTTCGAAGTTTTATTTGATTCTCGCAACGCGGAAACACGAATACGTCACTCGAAAATATAACGAAGACATTTGCTTCTGTATTCCATATACGTTAAAACGTGTAATAATTGTATAACATAATGATATTAATTTAATATTAATATAAAACCCCCATTTATTTATTTTAATTATTTTCTATTTATTTTAAATATGTACCATAATTATATTTTTTAAGATTTAAACACGATATATATTAAATAAAATTGTGTAGCTTCAATATTATTTATTTAATTTATTCTATTGAAAATTTTATAATATTACTGTAATTACTCAATTGTTAGAATTATCTATAGTGATAAGTTATCGCTTGTATAATAAATCATAATTGCTGAGCTTTGACAGGCAAATTTAACCCTGTATTAGCACGGTTTTAATTTTGTTTGTAAATATTGATATATGAGACTAACAATATGATAAATTTATTTTATTTATTTATATATTTTTGTAAAGATTAAGTTTCTCAGAATTTCTTCTCATTCCCAAATAAAATAGTTGAATTAATAATTAATTATTATTTTTTTAAATATTCAATCGCATATTTTATATATTTTTGCTGAGGAAAAATCTAAATCAAATTTAAATTTAAATTTATCGAAGAGAACATTCTTTTCTTTACACATTCTTCAATAAGCGATTTCTCATATTTATATTCGACTGTTTGTCTGAAAACAACGCGAGGCAATACAGGGTTAAACAAATTCCTGGCGTAAAACTGGCGGAGCCAGAGCTACATTTCGTGGAAACAAGACCCGGCGCTGACTCTAAATAAAGCAAGAAGGGAAAAAGGAATAGAGAGATCGAGATATATTATATATCCCCAGAACCAACGCCTATGGTCGAGCTTAATTATTTTGCGTTGCTCGCGCGCCGGCGGTTGTGGCAGATTAGAATAAAGCTCACTTTGCGGCGAGAAGACTTTGCCTCGAGAGGGCCAAACGTAATCTGAAGTTGCCAAGTGCTGGCTAGGAAAGGAAGAGGGAGCAGAGGACAGAAGGGAGAATTGGCTTGCCGGTCTCCGCTTGACTCACAGGACCCACCACGGATGAAAAAACTCCGATGGAGTTTCAACGCGGCCTCCTCGGTCAGGTCTGCCCCGAGGAAGCAGCGAGAATTTAATTAAGAATTTCCGCGGACGGCGGGGGCGCCATATTGCCGTGACACACACACGGTCACCCGGTCGCGAATCGTACGACTTTTTCTCTCTCTCTCTCTCTCTCTCCCTCCCTTCGTAGCTACTCCTAATTAAATCGAAAGAAATCTCACACTCTGCGCCGTTTCTCTTCTTTTCCCATTCGATGCACTTTTTCTCTCTATTTGTTCAGGGGCGATTTATCCCCTCTCCCCCCCCCCTTCTTGAGTCCTAGCTCTCGATCTCTCTCTTCCAATACTGGTATTCCTTCGATGCCAATTCGATGATTCTACCTGCGATAAAGTTCGCAGAAAGAAAGGAATTTATATTTTAATCTTCTTGGTAGCGAGGATTTATTTCGCTATATCATTTTTATGCATTTTTCATATTAATATATGAATAAATGATATAGTTATGTTTGAGAAGTCGTAAAATTATATCTTCTTGTTTCTCACTTAATTTTTATGTAATTTTGAAAATTTTTTGAAAAATTTTGATTATATAATATAAAAACAATTTATAATATATGTAATATTTATAAGTAATATTTTTCTTGTTATATTATCATATTATTGATATTTGATATAAGAGTGATATTGATACATTATCACATTTTTACTATAGGAATATGTTACTATATTTTATTCGTTAATTTGTTATCACGCTGATATTTTTTATAATTATTTATTATATATATATATATATCTTCAAGATTGATCCTTATAACGTATACTACAGTATTTTTCAATTTCCTCTAAGTGATAAAATATTTAGTAAAAAAAAAAAAAAAAAACCAACTGCACAATAATAAATAAATATATATAATTTATGTTACTTTTATTAATCATATTTATTAATTGAGGAATGTAATAAAAACTTCTATAAAAAATTTGTACTCTGATAAAATCTCGTAAAAACATCTCAAATATGTTTCACGTTCCACTGATTGAAAAATGCTTGATAGATAGAATAAAACATAGTTAATATACTATATGATTTATTCTATATTATTAATTTCGTCATTGGAATTTCAACATTCACTGAAATATGAAGATTTCTCGACGAAATGAATGCACTTATCGATTATTATTAACAAGAACGTTGCAATCGCTGATGTCTGCATTAATCTTATTGCATAACAGAAAGTTATATTTACGTTTTAATATAATGCTGAGTTAAATGCGATTACATTACAATGATTATATATGTAAAATGCGATTAGTGCGATTATTTTCGTTCACGTTCGCGTCGATTGCGCAATATCAAGAATAACTTTCGTGATAAAGTGACATTCTTTGACTCATCTGCTCAATAATAGATTCCAGAAGAGAATCCGTAATGCCTTTATTGCAATATTTGAAATTCCGCCGAGATTCAATAATGGCTCAATCCGCTATATTGGGTGCTGTAAGTAAATTTTAATGGAGAAGTATTGGAGTTTCAAATCATGGTTAACTAAACAACAATTACTGTTAACCGGTGACAAAATCGCTAATGACATGAACATGCCCTCTGAGTATAATTTACGATCATTTGCGATATGATGCCATATACCGCATTGTTTTTTTTTACATTTTACTTGTTTCACACGGAATATTGTTCGTACTTTTCTTTTCTCTCAGAATTTAATTTTATATTTACTACACGATTTAACAATTGCACAACAAATTACATAATTAATTATATTAATTAATATCTTTGCTGTTTAGTATTTTCGTTTACGCGCTTAATACTTAGAAAACACTGCGTAAATTTCTCGCATTTTTTTGGATTATATATTCGTATTTTAATATATGCGAACGATTAGTACTCGCATTTTATCAAACTCGTTTCGAAACACTAGATGGAAATTACGGAATGGGAAGGTACGCTGGCATTTAGGAGTTCCATTTTAAGTCCTCCTTCCTGTCCCTCTTTCTGTCACTATCGTACCTCTTACCTTTCTTCTCTCGGATGATACTACAATGCACCATTCTTCTCTTTGACGTTGATTAACGATTCTTTGGTAAAATATATATATATATGCATATATATATATATATATCCATGCGTAAAAAGTAGTATCTATTTCCTCGCATAATACCTTTGCGCTCGATGCTTGAACCCAGTTCTCAAAGAAAAAAGGTCTATCCGAACATATTATAACAAGTATCGTTATGTTGAAATGACATTTGTCTCGGAAAATGATGATGAAATCTCTTGCGTCGCGATAAAATTTTTACTACATTTCGTGTAAGTTAAGAAAGAATGTAACAAAATATCCAACAAATAAGTTAAAAATTCAAACTTTTTAATATTTGCTACGATTTTATAAAGATAAAATATATACAAGTATTTATTTTTATTTATTTTTGTTTAAGATATTAAATAAAAAAAAAATATATATATATATATATATATAATTTTATAATATAAATATCCATATCAATTTTCTCACATATTATAAAGTTTTTTTAGTATTTATTAAAATTTTTATATTCGTTTAAATGCTTTGCGAAATATAAAAATATATAAATTTTTTTTAACCGAGATATTTATTATATTAAATATATTATGAAAATATAATACGTCTATGTCTACGAGTTTCTTGTAGGAAAATAGCAAAGTTGAGGGAATTTTAGAGAAAGATATAAGACAGCCTTCTATACAACCCGTTTTTATTATAAGCTTGAATTATATATTAAATAGTATTTTATGTTAAATATATAACTCAAGTCTCAAATATACCTCTACACATCTTATACATATCATCAAACATATGTGCTTACATGCGCGTATATCTGGAAAGAAAAATAATAATATGCTATAATAGGGCTACAAGAAGAATTAATGATTAAATCGCGTCAATGTATCATCGCTCTTTGCCGCTCTTTGCGCGTGTGTAAAAATTTCGTGAAAAAAAAATGGAAAACGAAAGAAAAACATAGCGAGAGACATTCCTTGCGCGAGAAAACGAATATTCGCAAGACACGCTCCATACATATTTCTTTGCAATTGGATCGCTCGATGCGATTGCAATTGATTGCTTCGGGATCGCCAATCGATAGGAATCTGTCACCTTTCGATCCGACAAGCGGCGATCAACACAATGCTCGCATTTCCCATCCTCCTTTCTTCTTGTGCTATTAATATTGACTATATAATTATCAGAGCCGAGATGCGTTCTCGCGTTTTCATAAACACTACTTTATGTATCGCTAAGTAATATTATACTTGCATCGCGTATATACGTAAGAGAGAACAAGTTCGAAACAGATTTTTCTTCTGAAACTTTCATCCTCGATCGAGGATATTACCTATTTGAATCAGTTTTTCCTTTTACTTTGGAAATAACTATTTTTGAACAATTGACCTATCTAATGTGAAAATTTTATTAAATCTTTTCGCACTTGACCGCTCTTTTATACAGTTGATCGATTTGTCTAAAGTATTTCGTTAAGAAACGCGATGTAAATCAGACGATTCGCCATTTCGAAATCATCTCGTAGAAGAAGCTCGTCGTTACAATTATCGTGCTAAGTCGCGATCCTCGTCTTGGTCTTGCAGACGCGCGTCTGTCGCGATAAAAAAAATCGCGTCGACGTTCGAGGCGGAAGTCCCCGACAGCAGCATGTAATTTACACGTCGCGAACATACGAGAAATTATTTTCGAAAAAATCATCGAACGACTCCTTTTGCAATCTTGAACGTCATGAAGGAACTCAGGTATCGAAGATACATAACAAGCACCAGTTTCACAATTATCTCGTGGCAAGAATTATCGCGAAAAGGCAAATCTTAAACAGAAAGATATTTTTTCAATTTTTCTCTTTTTTTTTTTAATTTTTCAAATGTCGTCCTTCAAAAAAAATAAATCAGACTATTAATTGTGTGTGTGTGCACTTTTCAAAAAATCTAAAAATAAAACCAAAAATAATGACATACATATATTAGAAATGTTTACTAAATCTCATACATATTACTGTATTTATTTAGCGAATATCGGCAAACAATTGTGAAGCTAGGTTTGTTAGGTAAAAATTTTGCGAATTATGTCGAAAAGATTGACTTTTTTCAGGATTGTATTATCGACACTATCACACGCTAAATTGTCGCTTAAAGCCACGTTGTATATGTGTAACAATGTCGCAACTTCTTTTTACGCACTCTATATTCAGTGGACGGATACACGAGCTATAATAATTTTGCCTAAATAGTTTTTGTTCCTCGTGCGTGATTTTCGAAGTGAGACGCGAGTGTAATTTTTTCTAAAAAAAAGTTCCACTTCCGTGTTTTCGTCTTCGATGACGAAATCATGCTCGGTACATATGGAACTAATGCATTTTAATGACGTTTTAAAATCCATTTCGGTCGAAAATCAAGCACGCTCGTGTGACAGAGAGTGACTTTTTTTTTTTTTTTTTTTTTTTAAACGTCGGTTCAGTGATCGCAGTATAGCGCATTTCCCTTTTCAATAATTGAGGCGATTTCGGAAGAAAAAATCATTTATTTGATTCCAGCGCACATACATGTTTTTGAACTTCATTATAGATTTTGCGCTTTTTACAAAAATTCATTGGTTTGCATGCACAGAAATATATATATATATATATATATATATATATATATATATATACACATATATATATATATATATGCATGCACAGAACATATACTCCTTTCACTTAACTTAACAAGAGAATAATAAAAATAAGATTTTTCTTATACAAAATCGAAAAGATCCGAATATCGAAAATATTATTAGAGAAGAAAAATTCAAAACACATCCTCTTTAGAAAAGATTTTAAACCTATTTTAGCGATGCGCTTACAATAATGCCAATTTTTCGCAATAATTGTGCATTTTCACCATTCAAAATCTTCATCCTGAAATTGTCCATCATTTACTACTTCATGTTTCACGTCATGAAAAAAGACTATCTGTCCCCAGTGTCACACGTGTGTTTAGTATGTAAATCAGCTCCGTCCCTAAATGCTAATTACGGTAATTACGTTATGAACACTTACGAATATAACTTCGTACACTTGCACCAAAACGGAAAGCTCGTATTTCATGTTTCTGTGTATCTTAAAACTGGGAAACTTTTAAGGATAGCCGAAGCGTCTGAACTCGACTAACATTGATATAAAATAATATTTTGAAATATTATTAATTAAATGTAATAAA
Organism: Anoplolepis gracilipes; assembly: GCF_047496725.1. Classification (NCBI taxonomy): domain Eukaryota; kingdom Metazoa; phylum Arthropoda; class Insecta; order Hymenoptera; family Formicidae; genus Anoplolepis; species Anoplolepis gracilipes. Next base: position 11,529,760 of record NC_132971.1, on the reverse strand, counting down.
TAAATTATATATATATATATAATATAATAGTTATTTTTTTTTAATTATAAGACTCTAAAATTATATCACGTATCTTTATTCTATTATTACTTGAAAAATTATCGAATTATCATTATATTCGAATAAATAGAAAAATCTGCCACATTCGCACGATATTTTATTTATAAAAAAAAAAAATTAAATGTTTTCATCAAAAAATTACAGTTGAACGAAATAATTCACATAATTCTCTTTTACGTTTCGTATGATGGCCATTGTTAGTCGTTCAGGTTGATCGGCATGCATGCTTATCGCATAGGCGGTAAGTTTCAGTCGAACGGGATCCGCTGTCGGTATCGACGTACGCACATAGGTACTCTAAACTTAACATATTTATGTCGATAGAATTGACCTCATTTTGCTTGTTACGGTTATTTATAATACTCCGATTCTGTCCTGTTTGCACGTAATAGATGCGCCGAGAATTTCTCACGATGTCAAATATCGGACATCTACAAAAGATCGACAATCGATTGAATATTTCCTTCGATATCCGCATTTTCCACTATGCTTCGCTATGTCGATTACACCTTTAACGACATTATTCTGTTGGTGTATTTAAATAAAGCGTTCCTCGAAGGTGTATGCTTGTTATTAAATTTTCGTATTAATAATTTGATTAATTAATCGTTTTAAGATGTATTACAATTTCAGAGCAGATGATTTTATCTAATAAAGCACGAAGCATAGTGGATTTAGACAGATGAATTTTGCTCTTAATGCGCGTTCTTCCGCAGAAAACTACAACAATCTATTTTTCCGGATAATTTTTATTATATTGTTTTTTACTGAATAAATTATATCATTTCGTATAATTGTGTGGCAAATTAAACGAATCGACTGAAAAACGCGATTAAGAGTTCAAATCTCAATCGAATTATCGTAGAAACTATCTTCGTAGCTAGGACACCAACTAATTTGTCAACGTGCACAACGCGATTTATCTCTAAAATTCGTAAAAACTTGACCGCGCTATCAACTATAGAGTCACCTGTAAGCTCGAATTTACCGTTGCTGAGTCGACAAGAGTCAGGCTTGTTCGTCTTAAGCACCTAGAGCATACGCCTCGCAAATTACTCGATTTCGAAAGAAATCCTGCTAGGACACCCGGGAAGAATCTAAGAATATCCAGATAACCGTGCTATACAGAATATCGTTTCCGCGTGGGCGTGTCGCTTCATTACGTTGGGACAATAGCAGTATGAATATTAATATTTAACAAATTCGTCTAATCTCTCTTCGATCTCCTTCGATCTCACGAGACAGACTTGACCCGCACTTGACATGTACTCTCGCTCTAGTTTCTTCTGCAACACTGGTCACAGACTCGAGAACGTCATTATCGATCTCTATCTCGGCCGCAAGTGTCAGAAAGTGTTTCGCGGTTGGGCTCTTCGTCCAAATTCGCGGGATGACTCCAAAAAGTTCCAGGCGTCATGCGATTTACTAGTTAAATAATCGACGATGCGTCGCGATCGACGAATATCACACAGTATATACTAATCTTTTCAATTCATCACAAACATTTGTATACGAGCTCTAGAGTTCTCGATCGCTCTAAGATAGCAAAAATAAGCATTTATACATCCAGGTCTAGAACTTTTCGGATGTACTTCGCAGTCGCGATCATCTATAACGCGATTAATGTTTTTTCTTGATCACCATGTGAGCTTAACTATTTTTCAATTTATATTTAATTTTATTAAATATATAAATTGAAATTAGACTTTATTAATATAATTCGAAGAGGTTTAAAAAAAAAATCTTTTTTTTTATGAATATTTTATATTTAATTGAGTCCTGAAAGTCATCAGCTGGAAACTTTTTCCACAGCGAGAGAGGGAAATCTCGAAAAAACGTTTGCAGCGACTCGGGATTTTTATCTCGACGACGAATTCCGACACTCTCGGCCCGTTTACTTAGCAGCGACATCGATTAACGATTATTATTCCGCCGACGAGAAAGATACAAAGTAATATATATTTACCTAGGGAAAAGCACCAATGAATCGTGAACGTACAGCTTTCAGCTGAATGTACTTTTCTCTCATTCTCGCTCTCTCTCTCTTTTTTTCTGCTCTTCTTCTTCGTTTTTTTCCTAAAGTCGATACAGCAGATTTCAAGTACCGCGACGTTAGAATCGTGTCGCGGATTCGTCCATTGATCGATGACTAAACTTACACTTTTACATTATCTACTGGTAATAGCGGTTTACTTATATATTAGTTGTACCTAATGCTTACCTTAAACGTAACCTAAATATAAGCTAAATATATTATATATAATATATATTGTACGTACTATATATATGTATAACGTGTAACACAAACGTACAATATTTACTGTATAGAGTATATTCAATATTTTTTCTATTTAATATCTCATATATATATATATATATATATATATATATATATATATATATATTATATATTTATATATATATATATATACATATATATATATACATATATATATGTATATATATATATATATATAACGCTGCTAGCGACTGCTTTTTCGTATTCACCTCTGCGTTACTTTAATTACATGTACAATAATAATGTATATCTTTCTTTTATATTTATTTATATATATTTATATATATGTAATATATTTATATTTCTTTGCACACACAATGCGTCCTTTCGGAAGTCCACGCGCGATTAATGCTTGACACATATTTTTTTTTTTTTTTTTTTTTTTTTTTTGAAGCACAGCTTCAAAATTTTAAATCTTTCTAATAAAGTATCGGAAGTTTACTCATTATTCTTGACTAAACTCGCAACACAAAAATATAAAGTTCTTCTCATTTTGGTTAAACGTGATTGCTCGCTCTTGTAATTGTAAATAAAGTAGTGCATTTCACACATTCGAGAACAAAAACAAAGAGGTAGATAACTAAATTTAGAGCAAGTATCTAGATCTCTGAGACAGAGATTTTGTATTGAAAAAGATAAGAACAAAAAAAGGTGCACATTTTCAATTGATTCAACGAAATTTGCGCTTTTGTCTGGAACAAATCACGTTTAAAAACGATGAGAAGTAAAATGTACTTAATAGCACATATAGTGTCGGATTTAAAAAGGGCGCATTGTGCAGAGCGATAGCGTGCACCTTAGAGCGTTATGAGGTTACTTTTACAGACGACAGAGATCGTTGTACGCACGGCCTTGTACGTCGGCGAGCCTTAACTTAACTCTTCATCGTCCCTTTTCCGCCTTGCCCTTCACCCGCACACTTCACCGCCGTGTCCTTACAAATAATATATGTATATTATACATACGCAATTATATTCAATTATAGCAACTGCGCGACGTGATTCAGGATCACGTCTCGTTGTAAAATCTAAGTTTAACCCAGACCGACGCGTCTTACACTTTAAAAATTGACTTGGATGCCGCCCGATCGCGGGATCGAAAAGGATCCTTGGAAGGTCCTTGAGGAAATCGCATGAAAAAAATCACGCGGAGAACTTGAACCGGTGCGTATTTTCAATTAGCAAATTTAATCTACAAGAAGCTCTAAGCGCGCGCTTATTTAAATTATTATTTGTTTTGGCGGTTTAATGTCTTGGCGGTTCGAGCCCTCGATTTTAAAGGTCGGAGACGCTTCGTGAATCGGGATGCACGCGAGGTTACGGCTCTGAAAATCCTTCTTTCAATGATTTATAAAGATCCGATGATGCTTTTGTATTCGCAATTGTCGTTAACAGCAAATTGCAATTGTATTATCATCGAAATGGATCGGCAGAATTTCTTTGAGCAAAACGTTATTTTAATATCTTGTTGTTGTAAGTATAACACTCTCATTACGAAATAAATGATCAATATTATTCAAAGACAAATTATCCCTTAAAATCCGGATTGTATATTGTGAAAAAAATTTATAATTTTTTTTTCATATATTAAATTAAATGTTTTCCATTATCTATATAAATATATCCAAGTAAATTATTAAAAACAAAACTTTGAATCCCCGTATTACATAGCTTATGAAAAATGAAGATAAATTTTTTTAATTTTTAATAACACTGGATTTTTTGAAAAAAAAAAAAAAAAAAAAATGTTACTTCCTCCGGAAACTTAAAAGTTAATTACCAAAATAATTTTTTTGTAATAAAAATAAACACAAGTAAATTTTTGGTATCAGATCTAGTCGAATAATCTATTACGAAAATATGTTCGCAAATTCACGAGAGCTCATAATTTCGTAGTTGTCCGCCAGCAAAATAAATCGTCTCCGACTTGTTTTGAGCAGCAGCTCACTTTGGAAAAAGTCGAAGAGACTGTTGATGAAGCGATGATGAAGCCCTCGCCGACGTTGATCGCGCACGCAGCGTTTTAGTTTCTTGCACCACAATTGCACTAGCGTAAATTGGCATTTTTGAAGTACGTATTTCGTCGTGATCTGGCATCATTATGTCTATATCTTATCACAAGTCGTCGGTTCACCCTTTCGTCCTCGGCGTGCCGAACATCTGCAACAGAGAAAACGAACCACATCATTATCCAGTCATTTTTACAAAAGTCGCGATTTTTCCATGAGATATAAGTTATGCAAGAATGACTTCTGAAATTATTTTTTTACAAGTTACTAAACGGAACTAAAAATTATACATAAATACTTGATTCGATTGAAACAAATTGCTATAAAAAATTCTTTACAACAATAGTAATATTTAAAAATATTTACGTTTACTTATTTGTTAAATAAATTTATAAAATGTACATATAAATATAGAAGCTTTTTTACTAATAAATTTATTCGTACGTACGCAAAGAATATTTCTTACTTTACGCGTTTTAAGATGAGCTGCGATTTATAATTAGGTATAACATGTTTGGCTAAAAAAGATCTAACATTTGAATAAATACATAATTTCCAAATTACCGCCAAATTAATTGCCTTGGGAAAATAAAAGTTTCAGACAATAATTATATTCTAAAGTGCAAACGCATCATAAAATTGGTACTAGATGAACAGTTAGCGAATAAAAAGATAATTAATAGATAATTTTTATCGTATTATTATACCAAATGGAGTTAAAGAATTATATTTAATTCATTCTGTACTATTGATTTAATCAGATCAACATTCAATTAAAAAGAGTATCAAATAATGAAATGAATGAAATATTAGGAAAAATAAGGACAATCATAAAAGAGAAAAGAGTCTGTGAAGAATACGCAGTTGACGTTTAAAATAACTTATATTTTTATATTAAAAATATGCTTTAAACATACATATATTTTAAAAATCTCAAAATTGCAACTTTATCATTTTTCGTAAACTCTCTTTTATCAATCTGGGTTTTTAAATATAGCGCATGCTTCAAAATGTAATTTTGAATTTCTTTTTTGAATTAAGATCCATAAGATATAATTGACGTTTAGCAAAATGATATTCGACAACGTGCGTTCGATTGATGCACTCTCAACTGAACTCAGTCAGCAGAGGCTGTTTCAACGCGATCTCCCGAAAGACGAAAACTTCCGAGACTGTTCGACTACTAAAGGGTCGCTTCTGCTATTTTCCACGCGCTTGATCCATTGCCCTAAATTGGTCCAGCTTCGCGACGAACAATTCGACCCCGAAGAAATCGACCGTGGCAACCAACTTTTTCATTCCTGATATTGAAAAGTTTCCCTTCGGCCGCGGCAGACAGCGAAATCAAAATCCTTCTCTCTCGACGCGATCTCTCGACGTTTGTCGGGACGGTCGACTACGGGGGCGACCGGAAGCGACAGTTTTGCAGATTGGTTAAAGGGCGAGGAGAAAGGGATCGTTGGATCGCATTAGGAAGAACGAAGAAGGGCGACACAAGCGAGAGACAAGGAGCCATTGCTCGGAAAGAAAGTAAGGAGTTAGGTGGAGATGACGTAACATCGCATCGTTATATTAGGTTGTTACAAAAATCACGTCGATTTCTGCGAGAGTAACTCTTCTTACAAAAGCGCGAGAAACTTTGGTAACACAGTTTTCAGAAAGATTCCGACAAGAAATTGCAGATGATGAGCAATGAAGCGCGACTTCGTGTAGTGAAGTAGGAACGAGTAGTTGATAAATATCCATGATGCGTGTAAGCCACTCGAACGATATAGTGTATATCTATAATCAAAACTGTGTTACACAAAAATTTTTTCTATTCATAATATAAATTTGGAATAGCAAAAATGTAGATAAATAACAAAGAAAGAAGAATGGCAGGAGACAAATAAAGACGAAAAATCAAGTAGTTTCCTTCAAAGGAAGAAGAGAACAAGGACGACAGGATAAGATTAAGATAAAGAGTGAATGAAGAAGGATGATACGCGGAAAGATGTACATTTTGAGTGGATGGGTGTATGTATGTATGTATGTGTGCGTGTATGAAAGGAGTAAAGTAGTAAGGATGTGATGAGATAATAAATATCGAGAAAGATGGGCAAGGTAAAAGCAGCGAGTATTGTACAAAAAAAGACTACGGTAAAGAGAGCAACGATGTAACGTGATAATAAATATCGGGAGACACAGAAAAACACGTGGGAGTGAGGAACTTCTCCCAGCTCGAAGGACGCAAAGGACCGAGGATAGCAGGATCAAGATCGAAGTCGAAGTAAGAATAATGCATAAACCAGCGGAGCTAACAAGGTCGACGAAACAGGATCAAGATAGGGATTCAAAATAAAAAAAAAAAAAAAAAAAAAAAAAAGAAAAACTCGAGGCGAAGTTAGGGTACAAGGACAACAACCTGGGGTAATAGATACCAGAATATTCTCCAATCAAGACACAAGAAAAGAAGAAGACGACAAAGAAGTGGAATCGAAGGGACGCAAGGATGAACCAGGTAACGGATATCAAGTTAGAAGTCCAAGACAAAAAAATAGAGAAGAAAGAAGAAACTACACGAAGTAGCACAAAGTTGAAAGCAAGAGAGAGAGAGAGCTTGCGATCGAGGCATTGTTTAGCAAGAAGTTGATAGCCGATACTGGTAGAGAGATGCACGCGAACCTGCTCGACAGGGGGAGAGGAAGAGAGGATTTAGGGGGACGAGCAGAGTCCTCGTCGTCGCCATCGTCGTCGTCGACGACGTGATTTACATGCCGAGGTGGCTTTTACCGCGCGCGCCTCTCGTGCGAATGTGTTGGTACGACGACACATAGTTCGATCGCGAATATTTGTGTATGTGGGTAGGCGTGTGTGTGTGTGTGTGTGTGTGTGTATGTGTATGTGTATGTGTGGATGTGCGTTGTGTGTGCATACAAGGCTGCGACCGCTGTCGGCGGCTAGCTAACGCCGAAATCCGGGAATTGGGTTTCGCGTCGGCGGCGGGGCGGCGTCATTACTTTGTTTATGAGAACGGGAACGCGCTGAGACAGCGAAGAAAAAGTGTCCCGTACGGGTAGATCCGGACGGGCTAATATTTACCGGACGGATGGTAGTAGCGACGAGAGCGGCGAGCGTAGCGTTTCATCTCTCGATTTTTTCCCCCAGCTTTATGCATGCGGCTGATCCACTTTGTGAGCGACGACCAATCGCCACCCGCCCCCTCCCCCACGTCCACCCCCGCCCGCGCGCATTGGCAGCATACCAATACCAAACCGATTTCCGTTGTTCGTTCGGCCGATGTATGTACTTCGTTCACTGGTGTATTTTTTCCCTTTTGTCACTTCCGTTTCGTTCTGTCTTTCTATCAGAGAGAAAGATTCGCGGGAGAGAGAGAGAGGATAATGCAAAGGTAGTTTCATAGAATATAGGAAAAAGATAGAGATATATGAGAGATCAAGCTAAAAGGAATAAAATCTTAAGACATTTTTTATTTAGTTAAGAAAAAAGGAATTTTGAAACATTCTAAAAATTTTAGAGATTTAAATAATTAAATAAGCATACGTAAGTAATAATTGGCACGTTATTTTAATCGTATTATAGATGAATATTTAAAAAAAACTATTTAACAATCTATTAAATGAATAAAACATAAAGAGTAAAATTATTATTTCACAAATTATTTTTTTCATAGTTAATTTAGAAAAAATGATATTAACCAATTTCAAAAATTGGATCTGTCGCTTATATTTTCCTTGTAAATATTTTCTTATTTCAATTCCCTGTATTCTATTATACCTTTCTCGTAAATTCTTACCGATTATTCCTATTGTAATCTTAAGCAAAATGTTGTTGAAGATGTTGATTCGAATGAGAAGACAGGAAATGTATACTCAACCTAAGTACAGGGCAAGGGTGGTGAACGAAAGAGAGAGAGAGAGAGAGAGAGAGAACTAACGGAAGGAGAGAAAGTGAAAGGAAGGAACTGTATATCTTGGAGTTCAGCACCGATTTTACACTAAAGGACCTAAATCCACAAGCGAATTGAATTGCGCTTTAACTGTCGTGATATATGTATAATACTTTATTATGTATAACGTTATTACGAGAATATAATTGTTGAATATAATTGCCAATGATTACATCCAACTGCATGTTCAATACTTAGTTTAGAATTGATGCATGATTAACTAGTGTGAGGAATTAAAATAAAAAAGAATAAAATAAAGTCCCTTAGAAAATTTGTCATTTAATTAAAAAATTTTGCTTTGAAAAAGTCTAAAGATACTAAAAATTCTGAGATTCAGATAATTAAATTCGCACACACAATCAGATAATCAACACGTTATCTTACAATCTTAAATTAACTCATATAAAGCGATAGATAAATCTCTTACGATATAGCAGAGATATAATTTAAATATATAATTAGCTACTCGAGAAGACAAACGTTTTCATTAAATCTTAAAAACTGGCAACTGAGAGCCAAAGGTAAAATTCCGGAAATCTAAAAATCCAGGATCTCTTGAAGATTCGACGCGCGATTTTCCTGACACGTGTCTCGCGTGGAAATCCGGTGTTCCGGTGGATTTAGACAGCGATGTGTAGGATGGAGGGAAGAATGGTAGCCGGTCGCTCATTCATTCGCGCACGTACAAAAGCTCTCGTAGCGGGATGAAAGATCGGGCGTCGATGCTAAAGCGCGGCCTCCCTCCTCGTCCGGACCTGCTAATGGATTCTGCACTCTCTGATGTCATCTTTCTTTTTTTCACCGGCTCTGCTCGAACCCATATACTTTCCGCTTCCTGCGTCTCCTCGGCTCCAGGTGCTTACGTTTCGCGTTTTCGCAGGACATAATGTATAATTGGGCAAATCATCAATTCGCTCATGCGAATTGGAAAGAAAAGTTGGAACGTTTTTACGATCGCATTCATTATTATACTAGATAAGATACCGGAAATATATCAGCGTTACGTTCGAGTAGGACTTGCTAAGTATTTAATGGATGGCGCTTAAATAGTTAACGTAGAAGGAGAAAGATCCGAGTGCAGATAACGGACATAGATCTTTGGAGAAACGGAGAGGAACGGAGAGAGATTTCTCTTTTCCGGATTTATGTTTTCATCACAATTGACGATGAAGTTTGAATCAGCGACAATTTCACGAAGAAAACGTCTTATTGCTCGCGATTTTATTTTCGATTCTCAAGAGTTTATCGAGCGTTTATCCTTTCCTCTCTTTGATCGTATAATCGCGGTAATTCAACGAGCATCGTCGCGATTGCGTCGTCGATAAAAAAAAAAAAAGAGTACAATTAACCGAAATTATATCAATGGCGCGGAAGTAACGTTATTTCCGTCCCAATGAAACTGGCGGTAGACTTTTCTTTCCGACGATAATTAACCGTCGCGTTGCAAACATCCAATTGCGAATTTCCGGATTTTATCTCGCGAAGAGTGAGATTTTATTCCGCACGATTTGGCGAATTACCATTACCGAAGCGAATCGTTTTTCATACAGCGTAACTCGTAACAAATGTTCCGATGTTGGTTCGTGTAAAAAGATTTTTCGCAACATAAAAAGTATCTTGACACGAAAATTACGTTGTGACACAGTAAAGAATTTTCGTGATTGTTAATTATAATGTTTATGTATTTTTAGTCCTGTAGTTAAACGTTGCTAAATAATAGTATTGTTATTAATAGCTGAAATTTTTCCTACGGTTCGTAAAGAGAAATGAGATTTTTCGCACGTTTTACAAAATATTATTAATGTCTATAACTTGCGAGCAAAGTAAATATTTACGAATAATACAATGCGTGTACGAGTATATGCTAGCATTCATGTTTCATTCTAAGTCAAACGTCATTAATTATGACTTAAGCACACATATAGAGCGCGTATAATTGCACTAATAGTGACATTAATTATAATGGTACTGATATTTCAAAATAAATATTATCGAATATTCTGTTTTTGAATAGTCAGTTTTTGAAATAAGACAATTATCTATTTTTTCTTTGCTTAAATAGAAGCTAATAAATATTCAATATCTTGTTTGAAGAAAGACATTTTTTAAAATACATTTCTAAGATACAAAGTTATATTTGGAATTTTTTTAGAATAATTAGCGATTTATTCGAATATATATCGATATGTACATACATCGTACATCTTATATTCATGATATTTTTTTTATTTTCCTTTAAATATATAGTTGAATCTAAATAGAAAAATTTTATTAGAAAAAAAGCATGAAATAGATATATGTGATCGTTACATGTTTTAGCGATATATTTGTTCGATATGACACACCGTTTACGGAACATGCAAATTTAACTACAATACCGTGCAATAATTTTGATTCTAACGTTTACTAAAAAAAAGTAATACTTTTATATATATATATATATATATATATATATATATATATATATAATATATATATATATATATATATATACGTTGTATTTCGAACACGTTGTTAAATAGAAACTTGGAAAATACGCACGCTAGTTTTCTCCGTATTTAAAAGAGTGAGCATTAGCAATACTTACAGCTCTTGTATCAATTACACGGTTATACATCGAATCAACCTTCCATTTCGGCCATCCATTACTACAACTCGGAAACACGTTCAATATACGAAGAGAGCGGTCGGGCGGATTCAATTTGAAAAAATAGGTTGCGTTAGCTTTGCATAGAGCACAGTTTTTTATATTTTTAATTTCCATCCCGGGACAGAGCGCCATTTCTATCTGTCACTGACACCGAGAGTCCGGTGGTAGGCAGGCAGGAAGGGAGGGGAGAGGGAGGATAGTGGTGGCGTACCATGCCGATGTATGATCTGCCTGCTGATATATGGCAGTAACGTGAGCAAAAATGCGGGCCCGATTGAATTACATTGAGTTACGTGTCGTTACGCAATGTATCTAGGAACGGGCGAGGAGAGAATACGGCGGCGGGGGAAGGAAGGGATAGAGGAGAGAGAAGAGGGACAGCGCGGAGGGGAATGTATGTAGAGGAATGGAATTTATAGTACGACCTTTTGGTTACGTTTGATTTTGAAAAATCGTCACCGCCAAAAATTACGAGCCCACCCACGCGCGTACGTTTTGGCACGTGCGCGTCGACCATATTTATTTGTCCCACGTGTTCTCCGTTTCGTTTTCTCTCTCTCTCTCTCTCTCTCTCGCGATTTGAACCCGTTGCCGCCACTTTCCTGAAGAAATATATGGTCCGAGGAAATAATACCATATAATATTCGCGCGACATTTATCGTTATGCATCCTGAAATTATAAATTAAGCACGACACCGCTAAATATTGAAGATACTTATCGAGAGACAGTGCACTTCTCGTCGAGCATTTAGCAGTGAATGTATTCGATCCGCTTCTTTTAATTGTATCATTTATTGTTTAACTTTATTCAGTAAATATTAAGAGTTTTTTTGAATGACATTAATATCGTTGGAATCATCTTGTAAAATAATTATGAATCAGCGTGATTATATATGTATAATCGTGTGATCGTATAAAATAATAGTTTATTCCTATACTCAAATTTTACAAGTATATGGCACATTTTACGTTTGTGATTTTTTAAAAATTACAATTCATTTTTTTCAATTACAATATACGAATCACAAGTAGAAATATAATTCAGGCATTACTCGATTTGTGTCGATAACATCGATTTTACATCTTGTCCGTTTCAAGGACGAATTTTCGTAAATTTTGAGACAAAAAAATTGAGAGTCGAAATAACGCGGTAATGTACAACTATATCTCGGAGCGGATTCGGCCATTATCGAAGGGTTATATTCAGCCACTACCCCTACACTAGCTCGGGGTATCGTACTTACTTCTAGAGATACGCGGTAATTCAGAATCCAGATAGAGATGGTGCCGGTCTCGAGGCTACCGAAGAAAGGGGATGCGAGGCGTATAAGAGAGAAAGGAAAGGGGGAAAGGGAGGAAAAGAAGAACGAAGAGGGTTAGCCTGTCGAGTAGCGACGGAGGAGAAACGACGGCGGCGACGACGAGCTCGTTGGTGCAAGGGGGTCGAAAGACGCGTGTCGGTGGCGATGCCGAAGGAGGGTACGTGGGCAAGATAGCGGCGGGGGTTGGGAGAGGGAGTTGGCCACGTGGCGCCGCGGCGCGCCGTTCCGGCGCCGTCGTCCCGCACACCCCGTGTGCGGCTCAGTTCCACTTCAACCCCCGGCACCAGCGGCCCAACCGGTTGGCTGGCTGGCTGGCTGGCTGGCTGACTGGCTGGCTGACTGGCTAGCTCTCTTCGTCTCCTGCGAGAGACGAACAGGACTACTACTCGATCGCGCCGTTATCGGGGAGTGCAGCTAGAGAGTCGAGGCTACATGTCGGGTGCTCAAAAAGTCACTACAATCTTTTGATCATGGATCGAGATATAAGAAACATCAATCTTTAATCATTTTCGGAGCTAGTTATTATTCTGGCAAATTTTTAATTAAAGTTTTTTTTTCAACAAATTTTTGACGCACAAAAATAAACTATGTAGCTAGAGAGTCGAGGCTACATGTTGGATGCTTCAAAAGCAGCTACGTTATTCTCTTGATCGAGATACAAGGAAACTCAATTTCTGGCAATTTTAGAATAGCTATTTTTCTGGCACATTTGTAAGTAAAGGTTTTTAACAAATTTTTAATGGGAAAATAAATTATGATAAAAAAATTAGTATTGATTCTTCGTATGAATAAGTCGGTTTATAAACCTTTCTATATATATATATATATATATATATATATATAGTGGAGTATAGATGGGCAATTATTTATCTCAATATTCTTCTAATAGGATTTAAATCGAACCTCTATTGAGGAAAAGAATTTCAACCAAAAGAAAATTGATGAATAAAAACTTGATTTAAAATTAAAAAGCGACAAATGTCTGGTTAATTATACCTAATCTGATTAATTATATCTAAATGAAACTTACAACTTCATTGGATAAACATTTTTTATTTTTGCTGGGACACATAATTTCTTAACTGTCGATATATCATGAACTGTGAAAAGATTACTGATCTTTTTAAATTTATTCTTGGCTATTTGAAAGAATAGGAGAGGAAAAGTATACAATTGGTAAAACACATTGTATATCGACCTTGCTCAGATGAAATAGCGACGGCATTTAACTCGTTTCATGTGACCTTCGACCTATGCCCACAATTCGAGGAATAGTTAAGGTTTATATGTCCACTGGCGTCGGATCGCCTTTATATCGTAAAATTAAATTAGACACTCTGAAGTATCGTTGCGACGTCAACGCGCTTGTTCGCGATGAACGGCGCCGTTTCACGCCGATTATCGATCTTAGCGTAGCCGGAGAGGAATTTCGGTTGCTTGCTCCTTGCAAGTACGTGTTTCGAAGATATATATTACTTACATTATATAGAAGAAACGCACAAAAGAAATGGCATAAATACAAAAGGGAATATGTATATGTTGAGAAATATCTAAATTTATAATCGATTTTTCTTCTAATAAGAAAATCTTATTGTTATCCATGTGATTATCTCATTATATGACAAATCTATAATTATAATTTTAATTATATGAATTTAAATTTTCACAAATTTGTACATAAAGTAGAAATAAGATGTTTCAATTAATTTTATAAAGAGTCTTCAATAAAAATTAGATTGAAATTTATGATATGTAATATTATAAAATATCACAAAGAGTAATAATTTTTAAATTTTGAAAAAGATCGATTCTTTTTGATTGAAAGATTGAGTCTTATTGGAAAAGAACGCAAGAAAATTTAAATTTGTTCGCGTCACTAGAAATTGAAAATGCCGTACAATTAATATACAATTTTTCTATGTCGTTAGCGTTTTAATCGTGCACTTTTAATTTGAGATTTGCGTGTTATACGAACAATGTATGCATACGCTAAATAGCATACTATGAAGTATAATTTTGCCTCGTTTCTATATAATTGTATCAGATATTTATCGTATGAATATTTGCTGTTAATGTGTATTTCTGTTTATGTGTAACTTGCTTAATCCGTTAATAGAAAAATTTAACAAACATATCCAACATTTTGCACCATAAAGAGATACGAAATATTCTATTTTAATATATATGAAAATCTGTTTTCAGTTTATTTAATCAACTTATTAACTAAATTACTTTTGGTCGTATTTTATTATATCTTGGCGTTTAATTATCCTTATTACAGTAACTACATAATTCACGATGTAATTTGGCATCAAAGCGGAGCACTCGCCAAATATTTAAATGTCTGATTCTTCAGCCTATTATTGTCGACATATACGGGAACACTTATTCTTAATTAATCCGTGAATATTTCATTCGAGACAGTCTAAATCGGTTTTGTAGTAAATTGGTTCGTTATAACGTCATTAGTGCGCGACATGATCTTTCATACTTCATTTGATTACCACAAAAACGCACAATCATTACTACCTGGGACTTTGCGTTGTGCATAAATATCTCGTGTAGACTAACAACGAGTCAAATAAAGGCCTTTCTCATTAATCAGAGAATAAATATAAATAAAACAATGTAGAAAATACTATATATAATTGTGCCAAGTCCGCCGCATCCTCGGCCACTCTAACATTTTTGGAGAGCTAACTGTCAGTTCCGCGTTTTGCAAAACTCTTCCAGGTCAGCCATCTAACTTTCGTCCACGCGATGAAACACAGAGATTCACGAGGTACGACCGCAAGGACGACCGCGTGATAGCATCCTTGCATTCGCGAAGTAGAACGAGTCGGTCGCGAGTCAGGCAGGTTAGTCGCTCTTCGATTCGACTCGACTCGACTCGACAGCTTCGAGTTCTCCCACCTCTTCTCTCCCGCCTCCGCCTCCCCCACCGGTCCTATACATATATATATATATATATATATATATATATATATATATATATATATATATACGTTTGCGTCAGCATGTTTCAGCGGCTGCCGGGGTGCCCGAAAGTTTTCGCCCCGGCGACAAGATATTTCAAGTGGTCGCTCAGTCGCGCGATCGTCCCGCGCTGAAATATTGGACGGCTCTTTCTTGCAGCCGCATATTCTTCCTCCACCTCCGAGCACCATCCCCCGGTGCCATCCCGCCACTTTCCACCGCCAATCCCCCTTTCTCTCCTCTCCCATTCCCTGGTCCCTGTCATCCACCATCTCCCGCGACCTTCTTTTTCTCCCCGGTTTCCTTCTTTTCCGCTCCCCCGATCTCTTCTTCTCCGCTGTCTAACCTCCTTTCACCCTCCTTTCCCCTCCGCCATCCTGACGTCTTCTTTTCGGTAGCCGGGCGCCTGCCTTCGCGCAAGAACTTCACGACTTATGACTCGCGTATTAAGTCCGGCGAAACCCCGACTATCCGCCGTTAACTACCCATGAATGAGTTACGCTCGGCCGACGCTAATTTCCCAGATTGTCCAAAAAGGACGTAAAGTGTCTATTAATCCGCGTAACGAGGATGAAGCTGCCCCGGTCCCGAAGCGGATGTCCCAAAGGGAGAGCTACCGAGGCTCCTTTCCGGTCCAACACGACGAGACGACGGAGGAGGAAAATGGGAAAAAAACGATACCGCGAAGAATTGCATGCAAGAGCCAAGTCGTAAACGCGCATTCCTGGGATGTTTAGCCGAGAATACGTATTCCTCGTGAATTTTAGAGAATTGAGTGGTGTGACTGACGCGATGAAATGTGAATTATGCGAGACGTTAGACTTGGCGAAAACATATGTTTTATTATAGTTGATCGACAGGATTTCCAAGTGAATCTCTTTTCACCCATAATTTCTTTTCGCGCATTTATCTCTTTGTATGTGGGATGAGGTATGACGTGCTAAAAATATTAGACTAGAAAAAGATTACATTTGAGCACTCTGGAACACATGTGAACAATTTAGAGATTCTGATTTCTGCTATGAAAAGTTTTTAACATTTTTTATTTGCCTTTCCCGAAAATTGCAGAAACGTCGCTCTCGATAAAACGCTGAGAACTTTTTATTGTACCTCTCGCGATCATTCAATTATTCAAGTCTTCCTCACTCATCTCTATTCAAATATATTCTGGAATTGTCATCTAGATTTCTCCCCAAAAAATTGAGTAAATACAATAATATTCTATTAATTATTTATTGACTAAAGAATTCTAATAGTTCTGCTGAATCTGTTAAAGGAATTTATTGCATAAATATTTCTATAATATAATTTATCTAATTTATTTTTTATCATAATTCTATTTCTATTTTTTTATAATTTCCATTTTTTGTTATAATATACGTGTAATTAATATACTTTTTAATTATGTACTCTAATAAATAGTTTTTCTTAACAACTCATAACAAGACACGTTTCGGAAAATTCTATAAAGAAAAAGTGTCAATTTAATAAATGTCTTTATATAAAGTAAAAACTATGTAAATTAACATGTATATACTTTCAAAGTAGGCCACTTAACTCGTTTATTTTGAGTCACAATATATTCAAGGAGATGCAGGTATAAATTAATGCCATGTAATAATTATTTCAGTAAGATCTCTAAAATTTGATGCACATCACTTTTCGAGTAAATTGCCCAATTAACGTCATTTTGCAATTTGGAAGCAGAATAGTAGATTTTCTATATTTGAATGTATGATGTCTTTACTTCTCCTTTATGTCCGAGGCATAAAATGACGTTGATTATCCTGTTTTCGAGAATTCAACGAATATTACAAATTAAAGAAATTCATATTTTTTTCATGTTGTTATTATTATTAAATATGTACCCTAAGACTTTTACAATAGATATGTAAGTTACATTTTTCAAGTGGTTTTCTTGATTTCACACAAAAAGAAAGAGAATAAAAATAATATTTGTCACATAAGAAGTATTATCTGTATGTAAGTATTACATAATGTATTGTACCTTTTTATATTTCTTTTATATTTTTTATTATGAAATTATTTTTATCATACATTTGTATCAATAATGTAAAAATCTATTTATTCATACATATATTTTACAAATGAAAAGGGAGAATGAACGCGTAAAAAAGTTTTTAATTTGATTAATATGAAAAATTTCATGTCGGTACGCGAACAATAACTTAATAAAGAACAATGTCTCTCAAACTGTAATACTAAGAATTCTAAGACTAAGAAGTACAATGTGATCAAGTCGTTAACACGCCATCTCCGAAATTCCGGCTTACTCGAGAAAGAGGGGGGTTAGGGGTGGTTCGATACTACATGTCATTAGGAGAGTCGGGCCTCGGAGGAAGGAGGGATGGCTTCTTCCTCCGCGTCCTTCTTAAAGGACGACGACGGAAAACGCCGGGCGGAACAAAGTAGTTGGCGCCGATTAAACAAATCGCATTATAAGTTAGCCTCTTGCTGGCTCTCTGGTAGTACCAAACTTACCAACTCGCTTTATATTAAGACGAACCGCCCTCCAGGACATCCCCCGGGCCGCGCGCGCCACGCTTGATCTGAGACCGGCTATAAACTTCAGAAATGGCTCTCCTCCCTCCTCCCTCCTCGACCTCGCTCGAGCACAGGGGGCGGCCAGGGTGTGGGGGATATAATTGTTTAATTGAATTTATCAGGGCGTCGCTCGTAGATTTGTCAAGGCTGACAGTTTTAGTCCTCGTGCCGTCGTCGCGCCGCCACCGTCCCCGTCCCCCACCCTCTTAACCTTCCTCAACCCAGGTCGCGAGCCTATCTACGTGTTACAGAACGATGTCAGGATGATCCTTTATTTCTCCCGAATCCGATTCAATCCCCAGTGTCCGACCCTCCCGATCTTGACTAGCGATCTATTACTCATAATTAGCTCGAGTCTGCGAGCGTCTGTGCCTTTGGAAGGCATTTTCTCTGAACTTTAACCTCATGACCCGCTGCGAGAGAGCAAGCGTCTTCAAAAGTAGTTGCCTCTCTTTATCTCTCGACGAATGGATATTTCATACGGCGGCATCCTACGTTTGTAAAATTGGGCTGGAAATTTTTAACGTCTCGCGTGTGAGGGATAGTAACGATCAGACGATTAATAGTTCATGTATCAGTCAAGTCTGGCGTGCGAAAAATATTATTATGAAAGCCATTGCCCGATGTCATCGCGCGGGTAATTAGGCGGCTGATTAAGATTTCATAAATGCCAGCTACTTCTTCAAGAGACGAGAAAGCGTAGGATATACATTTTTACCGAGCAGCGAGACAGGAAGGGAGAAAGAGAGAGCTGTCTTTTCAGATTACTTTAACGAGATGGCAAACAATTACTCTTCAGGAATATTCCGAGTGCAAAATTGAACTTTGTTAAGGAGTTATAAAATTTAACTTTGCTTTACTTCTCACGCAGAGATCCATTTCAATAGCATGAAATAAGAATGTGTTTTCCTCGAATATTTAATTTTGGATATTTTAACGGCTTAATTTTTATATTATAATTTAATGGCATATAATTTAATACGCTTAGAATGATTGTGCGCAGCTTAAACGTAATATAATGCTTTGATTTCAGATAGGATTGTAAAATATATACGAAGAGAAAGTTAGAAAGAGAAAGGGAGGGAGAACTGTGGCAGATCAAAATCCGTTTTAAAATTTAAACACATCAATATTAGACTGTCGTAAAAGTTGCTTTACAACGACGAAACCATCAAAACTATCGAGCGGCCTGATTGCATTTTCGTTCTGTTTTACAATTCTCATGCACGACGCCGGCGAAGAGTGTACGAACATTATCGTTTTCAACTCGATTATCGCGATGCCGCGATGACCGGCTGCAGAATCGAACACATCGCATACTGCGCAATGACATTTATCTGAAAACTTTTTCCAAACACGGCGTGCTCTATCTGCGCGACATAAATCCAACAGAAACGAATGAATCGATAGATCTAATGTATCCTTCAGTTTAATAAATGCTCCAAAATACACTTAAGTTTTATAAAACGTACAGAGTAAAACGAAAAAAAAATTTGACGCACAAACTCGATATTAATCAAAATTAAGGAAGATTATTTAACTTTTGTACCAAAAATTTTACTTCATATTTTTTAAACTTTCGAGAAAAAATTATCTAAGAATACAATGTTAAAGTGTAACCAAGTTTTTTGTGTCGCTATATCAAAATAATTTAAAGTAACTTTACGTATATTGAAAACATTTTATTAAGACATTATATACACATATGACTGTGTTCCTTTGTTCATGGCAGAGTCATGTGATTACGGGTTGAGGCGTGCCCTTAATACATAAATCGAACGAGTCGTTTATTCACGTTTCAAATGGATTTATCGGTCGTGTCATCCTTAGTCACTCTTGCGCCATCACTCATCGTCGAGCGAAGAAACGTGAGTTTTACAAATAAAAAGGAATTTCAGAGGGTCGGTGCATCGTTCGCGAATTCTTTTGTAAGAATGCTTCACAGCAATATTAATACAACGTACGTGATTTCTCGCAATCGCGGTGTAACTCAATATCGAGCTCGTAAATTTACATTACGTCGGGGGAGATTTCTGAGGATGCAATCGCATCCTCAGAACGCATTTCAACGATATTAACACAATGACAGTCTGATACATTTGAAATACATCTGAAAAACGTATACCGCTATGGAACGTGGAAAATAACGCAATTGAAAGGTCTTTCTAATCCCCGTCCGAAAAAAAGGTAATTGAATGTTTCATTGGGTAATTCAATCAAGAGAACTGTCCCGCTGTGCTGAACCTAAATATCAAGTCAGTCGATAAGTTGATGTGTATTTATTACGAAAGTGTAATAAGGAAGACAAAAAGGAATTATCGATATAACACATATAAAAGATAGCATATGTTTTAATATACAATATTTAATTATTATTAAAGAGAAAAATTAAATTGTTGTTTACTTATCTTTCAAAATTCGTTTCAAACATACAGAAATCTTATGATTTGATTCGTGACATAATATTTTAATCCCGATGAATTTTTTAAACACGTTACATTAATTGATATTGAAAATAAAACATACACGAGTAAGAGATTCAATTTTTAAAAGTCGCCTGTTATAAAAATATCAGAGTCCCACGGAATTAAAGGTAATCCGACATTCTATCTCTCGTCACGTTATGCTTGTATTATTTCTGAAATACGCACTTTCGCGTAACGAACGATACCAATCTGGAGTACTCTCAGAAATCGGACGAAGCACTTTAATTTCCTGGCAGGTGGGTGGACAGGCGCGTAAGGGAAAAGGGAGAGCGAAAAAAAGAGAGAGAAACGAATGGAAACGAGACAGAGTGGACGGAAAATGTGCGAGAGCCGGGATAGTGAGAGGAGGCGCGGATAGGCAGACGGGATGGATCGTTGTTGCCATGACAGTCCTCTCTCGGACGAGGGTGAGTGGATATATCATTCCTCCCGCGGTTCTTCTAAGATCCTATATATCCTCATCGCCAACTAAGAAAGATCGTATCAAGTTCCACGCCAATAATGTAACAGCAAATTTCATTTTCTCCCGCGTTCAAAAGACAAAAAGGACACGGAATCGATGTGTCAAAGATTACTAACAAAATATTATTTTAAGCATAATTTAAGAAAATTATAACATTCTTGATGTATTATAATTGTTATTATTTCTAATATTATTTATCATATTTCTTGTTACTTTCTTATCTATATTATTTATCGAAAAATTTATATTATTATGTAAAATAATTTTTTACATGTACACATTATGTGTAGGTATGTACTATAAATGTACATTTTTTTTAAATTAAAAGTAAAACTCACATGTTGAACAAAAAAATTTTCAAAAATAACTAGATGCATTTCAAGTATAATATTAAATTAATAATATTAAATTAATAATATGATCAGCTGCAGAGCGTATAGGAAGAAAATTTTTGTGTGAATAAAAGCTGGAATTATTCGTATGAAAAATCGGAGCATTGAGCAGTGTCGCGTTTAGATAATGTCTTTTAACTACTAGCTATTCTATTCTAATGAAAGAAGCATATAATATGTAAAGTTACATAACTGATTAGATAAGTGACAAATAGTAGGTGATATGAGAAACGTATGCAAAGTAATGTAGACGCTTTAAGGAGCTATGAGCTTGAATACCGTTTGAAAAGCTTTAAAAGTGAGCGAGCGTGCGAGTGAGTAGGTAAACAAACGGCGGGGTTGTTTACCCTTCTGAGAATGTAGACTAGAGCAGGTTGCCCCGAAAGCCGGAGGCATCCGTTGCGTACTTTCCTTTGCCCTGACCTATCCTATTTCATTATGTCTCGATGTCATTGCAATCTCTCTCTCTCTCTCTCTCTCCCCTCTCTCTCTCTCTCTCTCTTTCTGCACTGTCCTTCTTGAAAAAAAATCCTCTCCTCTCGAGATACATCAAAACATTTGAGACACAGTAGTTTGTCGCACGATCCAAATTAAGTCCCATATTCCATTGTGATTGTCAAGAAAGCGATAATCGGAGAATAGAAAAGCATCAATCGAATCTATTTTTCACTATTTGTTATTTTATGATTATTGCAGGATATTAGATATAAAAATTTTAAATATGAAAAATTAAGTATAATGAAGAAACTTTTTTTTTAAATAGACAAGCAGAGAATAAAGATATTCTTCAAAGATATTGGCAATTTATAATAGAATCATTCATCTTTATTATAAATTTCTTACACAAGACATAATTTCCGACTTTTTTTCTATAAAATTTTATAGCATTTTCTAAATTTTTGAGAATACCTCTTTAGTCTTGCTCATGTCAAGTTTCATAAAATTCAAAAGACGGAATCGATGAGTGAAAAATTATTAAGCAAAAATAAACACTCTTCAAATATTAGAATTATTATTATTTCTAATATCATATTTTTTGTAATTTTGTTATCTATATTATTTATCGGGAAATAATATATATTATTACATTTAAAATAATCTTATAAATTTACATACTTAATTAAAATTAAATATAAAATCAATTTTTTCGATAAAAAATTTTTCAAAACTATTTGCAACGTAATATCAAATTAATAACACGATTCATTATAGAACATAGGGAGAAAAGTTCGGGGAGATTTGAACCGAACGTTTTAGCTCTTTCCGGCGATACCAAAGAGAGAGATGTCGCGTTGCCTTCATCGGGAAGGCATTCCAGATGACGTCGCAAAACGCATCATTAAGGGAACGAGAGCAAGTGTCGCTTAGGAGCCGGCTACGGCGACGATGGCGACGGCGGCAGCGGCAGCGGCGACGGGGAGCCGATGTAATTATTTCAAGGCCACTGAACGCGCGATCGAGCGAGGCGCCTCGCATCGGATCATGCTGCTCCAGTGATCCTGAGGCGTCGCTAATCTCCAATCCTTCCCGCGAGGACACACGTCCTCGTTCCAGGACGTTCCTTCCTTCCTTCCTTCCTTCCTTCCTTCCTTCCTACATGCCGCTGCCTCCGATAATCGTCGCGGGCGTTATCCGTCGCCGATTTACCTAGGCAACGACGGCGACGAGGACGAGGGAGCCGCAGCACGGAAGTTCACTCGGCGCGACAGTCGGGGGAATTAACGCCCGGGGAGATTTGTCGCCGCCGTGACTTTATCGCCCGCACGATAAATCGCATAATCGATACCCGCTGAAGCGGGCGCGCGAGAGGCGCGCGATAAGGCTGTCGTGATGTGTCGTACACTTTATCGGGATTAACGATTTTACGCGTTGCTCCCGAAGCTTCAGGGGTGCGTCGAGAGTCAGCTAACTGATTAAACAAGGCGTTGAGTTACAGATTCGGGAATGACAGAGATGTGTAACAGAATTGTGGGACTTTCATTTCTTTAAATTTCCGTAAATTGATCATAAAATTTCAATATCTTCAACATTTTTTTCTGTTTCCAAACCTTTTTTGAATTTAAAATAATTCGCTAAAGTGACAAAACTTCCTATACTCGTATAAGATATTTCTCGACTGAACTTGCAAATTTGCAAAAATGAATGATGAATTTCTAGTTGTTGAAGGATAATCTTTAAGAATAATTGGTAAGAAGATTGAAAAATGATTGAGGATGCTTTTATTTAGACGTGCGTCTTGCAGTCTGCAAACGGTATTACCGTAATCTTTATAGACAATGCTTTTAATTACATATCGTATCAGATGCATTGTCATTGTTTAAAAGACAATATTAATTATATAGATCACGACAATATTTCAGCGGATTTGGCAAATAAAAACTAACAAAATGTAACTATAACATTATGTCGATGTAATTTTATTATACGATACTATTATTTAATCACACTTTCATTGATGTGCTTTATCATACTCTATAAATTATTTTATTACCTCGTGATGCGTATATATAATTCTAAAAACTAATACAAATTATAAATATAATTAGAATGTTATTAAAAAAATATTTGCCCCAAATAATTAACGCGTAAAATTATAAGGATTTTGCAAGAGAAAAATTGTGTTGAAAAAGCGAGGCAAATATGCTAATGTGAAAATTAAATTAGACGAGTTGATTAATGCAATTCGATTCGCGTCCATCAACCATTAGTTCATAGGCGTGTTTAGGGATGTCGTTAGATGAGCTGAGGTATAATAAGGCGAAGGTGTACTCTCGAAGTTCGCTATTAAACGCGCGAGTACGCGCGCGCGAGCGCGATAAATTTCTCGAAGACATCGAGCGTACTTAAGTTATAAGTTATAAATTACAAGTCTTCACACGCTCGGTTAAGTTTCCAGGCGACCGTAATTAAAGGGTAAGATTTCTGTGAGGCTGTGTTTCGTCGCGAGAGATAATTATACGTCTGACCTACTTCCGACGCTGCTTTACGTCAACATCCCCTTTCAAGATCGGAATAATTTATAATCTTATCTGCACGTGACGTCCAATTTTTAACGCAAAGCAATCCCATATTGCGCGATATCTAATGTCAGAGAGATTTTAAACACATATACCATATTTTCCATCGCAATATGTTCACTATCTTCGGATTTACTGGTAAATAAAAGTTTTTTAAGCAATAGTATATAAATCACAGAATGATATATAAGATCAATTTACACAAGTGGTTTAGAATAGGCAAATTAATTAAAGAGAATATATGTACATATGTATGTTAGAGATTATTTAATTTTTTTGCTAACTGAAAAATTATTTTATAATATATGTAACTCTTAAATTTTGAATGGAATTTGCTTCAATAGCTATTTAAAATTAATAACGAAAAAAGAATATTTATAAATTTTAGTAAGATCATCAATTAATCTTTAGAGGACGGGAAGCCAATATATTGGCTCTATAAGGGTCGCTTATTTTTCATAGTACAACACTATAATAAAGATGTAAAAATTCTTACTTCAAATTACGAAACTTTACAAAAAAATATACCCGTCCTCTAAAGGTTAATAGTGACAGATTCTTTTTTTTCTTTTCTTAGTATGATATTTTTAAATAATATAAATAATAACTTTTCACCAATTTAAAAAGAACTCACAAAAATTGTACATTAGGCACTGGCTCGTATAAAAAAATGATATATGCAAAGTCCTGTCAATTCGCATGTTTCAGAGCATCACTGTGCCACCGATCATCTCTCTCGGATGAGAGATGGAGGGATGCAGGGAAGGGAGGAGAAGGCGTCATTGATGCCTGCCAATCACTGCAAGCGGCGCGCTTCGATTGTTCGTGGTGCAATTACTAGGGTAGACGAAAAAAAAGAGATTACATAGAAGAGAGAGAGAGAGAGCTGTCACGCGTCGCGGTTGCGACGGGACGTCAAACAAATGACTCCCCTCAATTTGGCACATTCAGCGTGTAGCTTGTTGCGTGCCCATTCATCCCGCGATACCTCATCTCGCGACGTCAGGTCGCATACACCCTTTTCTCCTTTTTTTTCTTTCCGTAACACGCTTTGTGCGTGTGTGTTGACTCGCAAAAGCGTCAAAGTGATAACGCGATATCTAGAGGAATTTTCATCCACCGGATACATACATATATTTTACTTTGCTAAGAACCTAAAAAGTAAGGATATACTGTGTTACCGTGTATTTATTTTCGCGCGTTTGATCATAGAGTTATTGTCTCTTACCGGATTCTGTTCGAAATTTATTGCTTCGTGCTTTTAATTTGTCCGTTAATATCGCAAAAGTACTATCTATCCGTTTAACAACACGCACGACGAGATGTGGAATTTCCAATATGTGTGAATTACCGGAAAATACAAAGGGCATAATATCACGTATTTCACAGGTAATCAGTATCGCGTGCTTCAATAAAATGCATTCATTTAAGTCTCAGTTGCATGAATCAAATTACAAACGTAAATTACATATTAGGTCAATTTCATCCCCCTCCTGTTGCGTTAATTACAGAAAATCGATATAATTTTTGCACTTTATGTGTTTTCTTCGATAGACGTATGTACATTTAGTACGATATAACGTACATACAATAAAACGTGAGTTTACGTGGCTCGATAACAACGTGTTCGTATTATTATCTTAAAAATCACATTTTACTTTTAAATGAGAAAAAATGATGACTTGATAAGAGAAATGATTCTCCAAAATTCTTGAAAATTAATATCAATGTGATACACATGTTTTATAATATTATAAATTTTGTTAATCTCATGTACTGAAATTGCTGCTAAAATCGATGAGAAATCTCTCAAGCGAAAAAGAGGCGTGATAATCGCTAGTGGGACATGGCACGCACACATGAACAAAAGACACACAGACACACCGAATATATTGGGCATACACCAAAAACGTTTGCCGGGACGGTCGTGCCATGGTCGTCGTCGTAACGGTGTTGTGTACACTTATTTAGCGTGTAAACACTCACGGGGTTTGCCAGAGGAGCAACAAGTGCCCACTGATACCACTACCGAGAAAGTAGCTTGGCTTTACACCTCGCCCGTACACAGGATACACACCAGGAAAGTCGGAGGCGCATCCGAGCCGAATATCTCGAGTATTTTGCGGTGAAATAAGAAACCGCCATAACCGGAATTCTCACCCCAGGAAGTTTAACACCATTCTTACAATGTATTCGCTTGATTCCTCAGATTTAATTTTCCTCGCGTTTCATAATGTAAATTCGAAATAAAAACAACGTTAAAAATTATTTTACGATATCGCGTTCGAATATATTATTTTTGTACCTTGAAATATATATTCGCGAGGAATCCATTTTATCTAAATGCAATATTTTTGCTTGCAAAAAAAAATGATCAAATTTTATGCACCGGACGATTTCATTCATTTTGCGCGTGGCAAATGTGTTTTACGTTATGGACGCTATAATGGCTGTAAGAAGTGCATCTTCGTCCTTTCGCCCTCATGGGAGTTTATCATGAAAGAAAAGTCTCTTCTCTCTTTTCCCCCGATTTTGGCAAGAAGCCGTCTTTGGTTTCGCGGGGCGAGAACAGGAGTGGACGGTGGTCCAATCGTGCGTCGACGACGCTGCCAACAGGCTACTTTCCCGCACCGGAAATACGTCGGACGGTTCCGACGATGGACACCCGGCGATTCGAGCTTCCTATTGCTGTCGCGATCATTCCGTGGAGCGTTATAAATCGGCGCTTGTGTATACGGCTTGTAAAGTTGAGGATTCATGGCACGAGATATCGGAAGGATGCGCTTTGCGATTCCTTCTTGTTCGAGCCGTGGAAATATATACAGTGATGGCCAAAATTTTCTGACGTTGTAGATTCAAAGTAATATGAATCTTAGAAATTTATCTACGACAGAAGTACAATAAAAATTATAGAAGAAAACAAGATATTATTTCTCTCTTTTCTCCCCTCCCAAAAATAATATAATAATATTAAAATAATAATAATTATACAAATCATAATTAATATAAATAATTTATGTGCTAAAAGCAATGTGAAAAAAAAATTTCTCGAGTTATATAAAAGAAACTGTAAAAGAACTGTTTGAAAAGAAGTCGAAAATATTTGCACCATTATTAAAGATAATATCGACTGAATGATAACAATTCATATGTATAGATATTGCGTCGTTAATATTTTGTTATCAATAAAAACGACGGTGTAGCTAAATGATAGATTAAAGCGATTTATATTTATATACGCAGTTAATACAATGATATAAGAAAGTACAATGATATAAGAAAAATTTAAACGAAATTAAATAAAATAAATTCAAACATTTTTAATATTTTGTTCGTGATTATATCTAGATTATATTTCAATAAGAGATAGTTCGAAAGTATAATTTGTGAAAAACTCTACTCAAAAATAATATGAAATACATTTCTATTCGCGGGTCAACATTACTCCATTTTGGATATTATTTTCCACGGTGAGGACTCTTCCGCATAAATGTAATGTTAATTAGCACGTATGTCGAGTGCGATGTCATGACTCGGTGTGGATTTCATATCGGATTATAATTTTCGAGCAGCCCGCAAAATACCGAGCTTAACTCGTGAATTTTGTTCGCGAGTATTAGTGTTTTTAACGTTATGTCAATTTAAATTTTTCGTATCGGATCAAAACGCAAAATGCTGAGTAAATTAAAACGATCGCTCGCGAATACGAGAATGAGTAGTACCATGCTTTTAGAAATTTGCAGTGAATTAATGTACACTTGTAGTAAATTAACGCACGTATGGAAGGAGAGAGGGTCATAATTCGCCACAGATTTCGCATCGTGAAAATCGAGAAGTGCAGATCGCGAATACTCCGTAAAGCACAAATTATGCTTTTATTTTCGGAAATAAACGTCACGGAGCTTAAATTACCCCTTTCCTCCATTTGATCCTCGCAACCGGCCGCTACCTTCACACTAATTGGCTTCATTTCTCCACTAATTATGTCGGTTATTTGCAGCTCGGCTTCAAACGCCGTGAAAACCACGATCCTTACTTCTTCAACCACCTCGATTACGTATTCAGGAAAGTGTTAAATATTCTCGAATAGAATCGCAATTCGGTACTCATCCAATTTTAATTTCATTGCCACGATCAAAAACATCAATCGCACAAAAAACATTGCAAACAAATATTTGACAACAATTCTACCGGAAATATATTTTATATGAAAATCTAATATATCTATACATTTATTTATTAATGCATACACACTTTTTTCCTTTTATAATCAAATTTGATTATCTTTTTTCCTTTTATAATCAATTTGATCCAATAATAATTAAGGGTAAAGATAAAAAGTTGTATATTAAAATTATTAAAGTATAATGATTATATAATATTAAATATATTAGATTATAATGATATTATATTAAATATGTGATTAAAAGATAAAAATTTTTATTTATAGAAAATTTAATTGTGATTAGAAAATCTTAAACTACTGCTCAAAATTCTTATACTTTCCTGATATATTATTCTTGTTTATTATATATTGTTAATATATTATTAAATTCTGTAAAAAGATTAATTAAATTATAATAATTTTTAACACAAACAGCTCAACGATGTCAAATGAACATCTTAATACATGTATATTAAAATCAAATAAATCCATCGTATTGTCGTATTCGTCGTAAGATAGAATCCAAGCGGTTCTTCGAAGCCACTTTGAAAGAAGAGGTCATTTTTGCCCTTCGTGCGAAGGATTCTGGCCTGACAAACTTTAAATTACATTCGAAGGACCCGGCCCCGTCATCGGTTTCCCTTAATTTATATAGACGGGAACACTTATTCACGCCACCCCGTCTTTCTCGAGCCTCTTCCTTCTTCCGAAGAAGAAGAAGAAGAAGAAGAAGAAGAAGAAGAAGCAGCAGCAGCAGCCATATCCTCGGAAGTTAACTTTCTCCTTGATTGACGTTCGGTTATTGTCGGCATTTGCATAACTCGTCCTGCTCGCTGCTGCTGCTCCTTTCGTGAAGCGAACCTCCGAGGTAACCGAGAGACAAGACCGTCGACATCGGGGAGAAAGATGCGGATAAGAGAGAAGAAAAGAAAGGTGACGATGAGGAGAAGGGAGGAGATAGGCGGACCGAGAGGTTGCGGAGGAACAGAAGAAGAATGCCGGGAACGGCCCGCGTGTCAAATCGAATTTGCCTCATTTGCTTTGCGCGGCGACTCCGCCAGCCAGCTAGCAAGAGAGAGAATCTATTAGAATAATTTTTATGAATCTAATTTTAAATTCCGGCGAACGAAGTTACTTTACTGTCACGCTGTCAGCGGCTCTTTATTAAGTGGTCCTCCTTGGCGGTGGTGGCGGCGACGCCGCCGCCGCCGCTCATCCTCTCCAGCCCCGTCACTTCCACGATCTCGCGCCGCCACCACCGACGACCTGTCACCCATTGGAAAGGAATAATTTAAATAATTTCCCACCTAATTCCTTTCCGTCCGACGGGAAGAGAGCGAGCGAGCCCTTCCCCCAAGTTAAATTTTGCAACGCGACAATTGTCGGAAGCTTTTCTCACTCTCTTTCTCTCTATGTTATTTAAATTCCGCATTATAAACGATTACTCGCGTTCATCTAATACGGGGAGTAAATACGGTGTTAATCAGCAATCATTTTTACTTTTCTTTTCCAACAGTTTATAATTTTTTTTTTAATTTTAAATGTAAATTAAATATATATATAGATAGATGAACAATTAGCGCAATTATAGATAAATTCTCTCTTTCAAAATTTCTATTATTTTTAAAAATAATTTTTTATTAAAAAATCTATAATTAATTTTTTATAAAAAATTCTTGTAAATTAATTAAAATTTGAGGATATAATACTGTGATTATTTACCGTTACAAAAATATAACAACGATGGTTCTTTAAAAAAGATTCCACTTATTACGGACACACAATGAGCAAGATATTAGATCCTACGTGAAAGAATGGAAAACGTGTCACGCGGTATCTCCACTCGAGAATACAAATACCGCGTAATTCTCGAATCATTAGCTGCGTGGATCGCATGTTGGGTCAAATTATCGAGATTATCTGCTAGTACTATATTCACGCGCTCGTGTACGAGTTAAAATTGCAAAATTATTGATATTTCGAGAAGAAAGAATAGAGGTCTTGCCTCCCGTGAAGAGAGGCTCGATTTGTCGTATCTTCTCGACCAATTAGCTGCGAGATTAGCTTAATTCGTTGTATAGATCATTCGGTCTTACTTCATACACATACACATACACATATATATATATATATATATATATATATATACGCACACGCACCGTGTATTCCGTGCCTATCTATTCACACATATGTTCTAATAATGAAACTCAAAACGACCTTGAGAGATACATCGCACGCGTCTTACAATTCTTACATCGCGAGATACATGATTGATATACTTTCAATCATCACATTTGTCATATATAATCATTTTATCTTATAAAATGATAAATAAATCGTTGAACGGAATAGTGATATAACCAGTAATAATTTATCATATCTAAGATATAAACCTTCGTTATTTTGACATGGCATGATATTCTACATTTAAGATGACTGTCCAAAGTATTATTGGAAAATTTTTATCGCGTATAATAAAGCACATTACACATACATAAACATATATATAAAATTTCATTTATTTTATATAGGTATATAAAATATATATTATATAGAGAATAAATATGTAAAATATATATTTATCTAATTATTAGAAAAGCAAACAGATGAAAAAAAAGAAATATTATATACCTATTAAAAAATAATTATATACATATATACGGGCAAAGAAAATTAAATATTAAAAATTTTTAATATTTAAAAATTTTTTAATTTTAACAATTTTTAATATTAATTACATTAATAAAATTATTTAAAATTTAAAACTATTAAACTATTGAACAATTGACACATAAAGAGTAGGTACTAGAGAGAATGATTTTGTCAACATTCAATCATTCTCTCAAGAACTACACTTATTGTTAGAAAAAAGAAAGATAGACATTTTCATAAATACAAGGTGATATTTAACTCCTTGTGTAATTCCCTATTTTACAAGTGATTTTCTCTCCGTCAAATCGTTCTCTCACGCGAAAAACTCAGAGGAAGAACAGCGTCCCTTCCTTCCTTCCTTGATAAGGCGAGCGGGCAATTATAAACGGTGCGTAGAGTTCCCACCGGGCAGATGGAGCGTCTCGACGGCCTATATTCGCGGCTTATTTTAGAACTTTACCGAGTGGAGCCAAGCGTGCGTGCATACGCGTGTATACGCGTGAGAAGGTGTGGACGCGTGCACCGATTGCGACTCGCTGAACATCGCGCGTGCGTGCATGCATACGTGCGTACGTGCGTGCTCGCTCACCGTGTTCTATAAGTAGAGTGCGTGTATGATCCATTCTGCGGTCGCCGTCGCCGTCGCCGTCGCCGTCGCGTATCGCATCTATCGATATCCACAAGGAAACGAGAAGTTTCATGTCAGTGAAATACCGAAGGCAATATTTCTCGCCTCTTTGAACAAATTCAGTTCTCAAGAAAAGATTATTTCTAACGCGAGAAATTATCTGAAGGAGTTTGATTTTTCAGAAATATATAATTATCGCACTTAATAACCGATGTGCGAAAAATAATTCTTTACTGAGGATAATTGAAAGTCGAAAAGAAAATTGTAAATTATGTCAGATTTTAAATTAAACATTTGCTCTCAAAATTCGCGTTATAACTATTCTATCAATTTGCCTAGTCTTTTTATTTTTATCGCTATATTTTTTCCAAGAGTAAAGCACGCAAATTATGCACACAAATTTCGCTCTTACATTCTTTACACTATCTGAAAATTCAACGAAATGTCGTTTAAATTCCGTATAGCATTACCGCGGCGGGCCCGATTAATCGAGAACTTTTCGTCCCGCTATATCATAAAGTGTGCCACGTGATGCAAATAACAGGGCCTCTTGTTGGCAGGAAAGTTCTCGCCTCTCGTGTCGAGAGATACCCGACCAACGATTGACCGAATATACGAGAAGGGTGACGCGAAAAATATCGTCGGTCACGCGTATCGCGTGTTGTACGTGCGCGCGCACGCGCGTACATATTGGCCTACTTTTCCGTCGTCGAGAACTCGAGATCTCGAGGACCGAGAGAATCCGCGATACATCAGACATGTACGCGAGTCTGACTTTAAACGCCAGCAAATGGCATTAAAATCGCTCGTGTCAGTTACAGAAACAGCGAAAATGCCAAACAATCACCGCTGCGGAACCGGAATTTTCAAAATCTATTCATCTGCTCGCAGCATCTTCTGATTGTAGAGCCACAAAATATTATTTCATAGGAAACTTGCCAGTAATTATTGCTGCGTTATTGCTGCGTTATCAATACGTGATTACTACATGATGAATCGAATGACTACTAGGTATATGCTAAATCGAAATGATTAAAAACTACGTTTTTATATTGAAAATTAATTGTAAAGTCTGCCAAAATTTTTACGCTTGCTATTGAATCGTGCATTAAAGTTGGGACTCGGGATATTTATAAAAAGTAAAATATAAAGACTTCGATAGTTTTCTAATCTATTCTTTCAAGAATTTCTTTGAAGAATACAAGTTATGAAACAACAAATCCGATCAATCTGCAATTCTCTTTAAAATATTTCTTTCTGTTATTTTATTTACAACGAACTTATTTTTTTTACAACATATATAACATGTTTAAAAATAAAAATGCGGGTAAAACGGCACATTTGTACAAGTCGGCCCATTAAACCGCAAGTACTTTCCCTGCGCTTAGCAAAAGTGAGCGCCAAAAACGAATCGCAAAAATACCGTCGTGTATCACAATATTGTACAGTTACAGAAGGAATGCGCGATATCAGCCGGTGATGCGTGCCGGGAAAAAAGATTTCCAGCTCATAGATTTTGGAATTTCGCAGCTACGACTTAAGCTTGCGCGAGTAGTAGGCGTATCCATTGCGAAACTACGATGCAGCCGATTTTATAAATAGAGTTATGATCTATAAAATGTAAAATTGTGTCTAATGTGTGCGCAATATCAATCTCCCAATGCAGGGCAATAAAACTTCGATATCTGACCAATGTTTTAAAAATACTCCAGTGAATAAGCAAAACCGAAATATCTCTCGAGTGTGGAATATTTCTCGCGATTAAATGCCGAACATAATTTTACATAATTTTATAGAGGCATCTCGCAGTCTTGTGTCATTAAACTATTTATGACATGTGTAAGATTGCATTTATATGACTCATAATACATATTTCATTTGTATAATATACACATCATAAGAACATTCAATACAGTATCGATGTTGTTCAATTACAATATTATGTAATTAATTAATGTGTATTATTTAATTAATATGCGAATAATCAAAAAGAAATTATGAATTGTTTAGTTAAGAAAATAAATAATAAAAAAAAATTAAAAAATTTATAGGCAGAATTTAAAATTGACTTATCATAAAATGATTATATAAAATTAGTGGATATGAAAATATTAATTGAAAAAAATCTTTTTTCTTCTTTTTTGACAGAAATTTCAAATGTTTATAAATAAATTAATGGCCTATTGATTTTATTAATAATTGTAATATATATTTTAATTTATAATTTATAATTTATTAATATAATTTATATATTATATTATAATTGATATATTAAATATATTATAATTAATATTATAACTTTTATCAGTACAAAAAATATATTTAATTACATGTAATTGTATTAAATACACTATATATTGTATTAAAATATTGTTTAAAATTAATTTGCAGTAATTGTGCGAGATTACGAAACACAAAGGCAAAGTTGACGATGACAAAAACAAAGTTTTTTGCTTCTTTTGAAACGCAGCCACTGAGAGAAGAAGACTTGCACTCTCAGTGGCAGAGTCAGCTATGACTGACTAATGAAATGACTTGTGCATTTCACTTGCGCGCATCGCATCGTATGCATAGCAGGTGCAAGCAGGGTACCGAATAGCCACCAAATGTCAGTTTCTAACCTTCGTTGCGCGTTCAAGTCACATGCGCACAAGTACGACGATACTTATTCCGACAGTAGTTCGTCGGAATGAAACGATGGCCGACAGTAAGCCATTGAGACGTATCATGCACACTTATCTCTTACAAGCTTGACTTGTCAGTAGTATAGTCAGTTTAGTGATAATCGGTTGTAGTCACCAGCAGTTACCTCGTCAGTAGCAATTTAAGCTTTTCAATTTCGAGACAATGTTAAAATCTGTGTATGTATGTTTTGTATAAAAATTCTTACCTAATATATTTTTCTCCAGAAAAAATGTTGCAAAATTTACAAAAAATAATATACAAAATTTAATATAAATACGAGTAGAATTTAACTGTTGAAATAATATTGAAAAAGTTTTTGTATATACAATATATAAATTTATCGTGATGTACTATTATTAAATGTAAATCATTATACATAATCATCATTTTTTATAGTAAACAATATTGTTGCATTTTTTACTCTTATGTTAATATAATTTAAAATTAATTATACAACTGTATCTTTCAAGTTGAGAATATTTAAATAGAAATAACAAAACATACACTTCTCTTTGAAGATCTCACATTTTACAAATCAATTGTTGCAAAAAAAAATGTTAGATACTTTGATTCGTTATTTGTACATTACGATGGATTACAAGGCAGATGTAAAAGCGCAAGCTAAATATTATGAAGGTATATTACAATGGTGAACGCGAACGCGGAAACGGACACGTAAAAATACCGCCAGCGGATATATTTACCCTAAAATTTTAATCAACCGTTCAGTCCGACAATAGCGAGAGCGCACCAGTCACAAATATTTACGCACGTCAAGTGTAGACACATTCAGAACGCACGCGGCCGGCTGGATATATCAAAAATAAATAAAATATCGGGGAACATTTTTATTAAAACGCCGCGTGCGCGGCGCTTTATCGTTCGAAATTATCGTCGCTGACATCTCTCTATTCCCGTTGCCGGAGAACCGATCAAGCACCCGGACCGAAAAAGCGCCGATAACGAAGGCAGAATTTAAGTCTCTCCATACATACCTCCACTTGTAAAATCAACTATACAGAGTGTCCTAACACTTCTAAATTTCCTTTTAAAGGTAGATTCCCTGGCTAATTTAGGGGTGATTTTTCCTCGAAATAGCGAAAATAAAAAAAGTTATTATTTTTTGCAAGCTTCTAATTTTCACCATTTATCTATCTTTGTAACTAACAGTAAGTCTTTAATTAAAATAAACTCCATTTAAAATTAACTGAAAAATGTAGTTGTATCGACATTTTTATTCCACAAAGTTTAATTTATATGAAAAATCTTTTTTTTCTTCAATGACTTGTAACTCGAAAATTATTTATGCCTCAACATTTACGCTAAGGAAAAATCGTCTCTAGATTGATCAAAAAATTCGCCTTTAAAAGAAAATTCGAAAGTCTTAGGACACTATATAAGAATTTCTTGCGTTTATCTATACACACACACACACACACTAAGAGAAAAAAATATATAAATATACAAATTCTGACTATATGTATATGCGTCATTTATAACACACACATGTGGATTCGCTTTGATTGAAGAAGAATGCTAACACCACATTGCAAGCATTACGCAAGCAAAGTGCGTAGGCCAAGGCGCCACGCGTGATATCTAGCGGGTGTTCGCTCACGAGCTAGAGATCCACCGATCGATCGGCGAAACGATTCGAAGAAGAGACGCAATTATCATACTAATCGTTTAGAGTTGCGAATTCCGTTCCGTGTTCGATACTTTCACGATGTGAATCTATCATCAACGAGTCACGGAATAAAGTCTCGCGCAATTTATCGGGCATCGTCCGTGGAAACACGTGTGAAACGCGATGCCTATCAAACGTACCAAAGCGCCACTTATGCAAGAGTCGCGATGACGTTCCACCATCGAAACAAGTGATTTAGTAACAACTTTTTCAAGATTTTTGAGCGAAGCGAGAAATAGTGGAAATAAGAAGTTGAAAGACGTGATCAATTCGTATCCGACTAAAATAATACATCGTTTTAAGACATTTTAATATCATAAAAAATTTTGCAGAATTGAAAAGAAGGCATAAGCATCCTCGATAATTGGAGGTTTAAGTCTCTGAAATTATAGCTTCTTCAAAAGGAGGAAAAACCTATTTCCAGCTTATTTCTTATTTCTTTCTTATGTTTCTTCAAAATACAAAATATCTATCTTTAAATTATCGTATTTTTTATATGACAACAAATAAAGTGATTTAGAATTTTCTAACGTGATTTTTTTTTTTTTACATGGAGTAGATGCAAAATTAGATTGTTTTCGTCATATTTTTGAATTGAGAACTTAATGCGATATTTAATTTGATTGTTCGGTATGTAATTTAATTTTTTAGAGCTTAGACACAGTTTAAAATTCAAATGTACAATTACACAGTTAAATGCTTTACATTGCCAGAAATGGAACTTGATGGTGCGAATTAATTCCGACACAGTTTTCATAATATCGATTTTTTTAATTCCTGCTCGCGACCCATATACGCGAAATTATATAATGAAAGGCGTGAAAGACCTGAGTATATTAAAAAACAGTCGAGTGGTTATCGATGCGTGACACCGACAAACTTATCACGGTCTACTTAGCGACGTCGTTGTAAAATCAATTAAACCACTCTTATACCGTGATTTTTCCTTATTTCCTCCCGTTTTATCCTCATCCGTCCCGCCGCGTCACCATCGGACAGTTCGCGTTCAGTTGCTCTCACCGCATTACAGAATCAATTTTTCATCAAGTTAGGTCACACCATAAATATATCCGTCGGTTTTAAAACTTTTCCGCGCGTCTAAAGAAGCGGAAGAAAGAAGGAAACAGATAATATAGTAGTTTATTTTATATCCTGAAACATTAAATTTTGATATGCGTAAAAATAAGAAATGCGATCCTAAAGAAGATGATTAAAAATAGAAAAAAATAGAAAATAAATTATCAAAAAAAAAGGAAAAATTCTAAAATTATCGTGTCCTTGCACAACTAGAGAGCGAATTGAGGAAAAGCGCGGTTCCTATAATGCGTCATATCAATGACTACGGAATTACATCTGTTGTTACAATTTAATGATAAGAAAGAAAAGGGATAGAGGTTAAATTCTATATTGCACATGATTAATAGATGATGCACGCAATTACGATTGAACGCGATAGATTTACAATAAACGATCGGTCGATCAATTGAAGCGTACGTACAAGAGGTGTGCGTGAACATCGTTGTTTGATTAAAATTTCTAATGAGATGAGTGTAGTGCATGTATTTACAACGTAACGTCAAGAAGGCGTTGTAACTGCCTCGTTCGATCGTGTCAGACATAAATATTGTTCGCGAATATTTTTCCGCAAAGAAATTATCTTCGTTTTTGCACCATTTTAAAGCAATATCTGTACATCATTTATTTTTTATTTAAATATTTCTGGCTTTTATTTAAGCTCTTTTATTTAAATATTTATTTAAATATTCTTGAATATTATATATTCAACGAAAAGAGAGCCTAATTCGTTACACTTTTTTAACTCAAAACAATTTGCTAAGGCTTCTATCGCTGCTCGAGCTCCTTAAACAATTATTTAAAATTATATATCGGAGTTATAGAATATTAAATTAATTATTATTAATTTAATATTCTATAACTCCGATTAATTATTAAATGTTATTCTAATTATATAGTTCTAATTATTCTCAATTGTCACCTAACTCCGTTTATACGTTATATATTTTGCTCTCTACTGTCTTTATTGTTTTTTAATTTAATTTTATTTACACAGAGAGCCATAATACTAGTTATTTAAATTAGTTATATATTATCAAATTATTAAATTTTCTATTATCTATTCTCGGAAAGAACTCTAATTAATTTGGTGATTAATTTGGCTGTTTTACTTTGGAGAAAATTTCGAGAAAATATCTCTGACTTAAAAACATTCTACTAATGTTTCCAAGATAATTTCCTTCCACTCTCTGTCAAATTTATAAATTTTCCAAAATCTCAACGACTTTATAACTTATAACGTTAAGCTATTGTAAATTTCATTATTCTTATTCAAAATTTCAAAAGGAATGAATTTCCCAAGAGAACGTTAAATATGTTATCCCAGAGTCTTTTGAAAGACAGGGTTAAGAGCTCTCTCGTGAGCCGGAAGGGTGCAAAACGAGAGATGAAGGGCGTCTTATCGACGCGTTCGCCCGAAACATGGGAGAGGTAAGCCACGTAATGAGAATAAACGTTTAACGGCTAAGGACGGCTAAGTCCAGAGACTGGCGTTCGATCTTGAATAATTCATCGGAAACGCACGCTCGATTAGGCCCAGTCACCCCCACCTAAAAAGAGTCGGTTGGCGCCCTACGTTCTCTAACTCCCGTAGACCAACGTTATCGCAATGTTATCGTCAAAGAGCTAAAACGACAAGATTTTGAATCTTAACGCGTGTAATCTGATGGAAAAGGATTATAAACATTAAGATCAAGATTCGTCACTTTTATGGAAAATCAGGTCGAACAAAAGAATTTCTGTTTCAGCAGAAATATCAGATGTTTAATTAATTAGTCCCTGAAAATTTATAATTTTTTAATTTTTGTAATGTTATTACTTTCCGATCTTTAACAATTAGTTTAAAATAATTTAATATTTTCTAATTGATTTTCTCGAAATTAAAGACCCAATTTTTAATAATTTTTCTCACCTGTTTTGTTTTCTTTAAAAACTTTTTTTACGATTAGTATATCTTTTTTATAGCGTCCATAGTTTCTCTTAAAATAAAATTATGCGGTAAAATAAAAGAAATGACCACAGAAAACGGAATTTCAATTGCCGGAGGCATGCAACAGTAAATTGCATGCCAGCTATAATTAGAGCATCTTCCTTACATTATTTTTTCTAAGACAAAATAGAATGAATAATGATGATAATTGGATGCAGAAAGAAAACTCCGATCACTCGGAGACATGCGATAGTTAATTTCGTGCTCAAAGAAAAAAATCAGCTTGATGACGTGCCTTGAAAATTTATGTAAAAATGTATGACAAAATAATACAATACATTTTGTAACCAAAACGTGCGTGTCAAGCAATAATTAGAATCGCATATTGACAATGCATTCTGTGCGATATAAATGGTCAAAATATGTTGTGTGAATTTTTTCATTACATGTTTCCATAATCTTGCTATTAAAAATTAAATTCTATATAATCTCTACAAATAAAAAATTCGCGCAAATGCTTGCATTTATCACTTATAAATGAATCTTGTGTATTTTGATAATTATTCATCTTCGCTTTAGTCATTGAAATTACTGAAATTGTGTGATAATTATTTTATATAGAAATTTTTTTGAAAATGAAAATTATCCGTATGTAAGAGAGAGAAAGAGACATTTTCTGTTGCGTTCGAAAAAAATTAATGAAATATGCTTGTCACGCCGCAGCTCAATGAGTTAACAGTTAAGATTTACGTCGCATCATTAGCGTTTCAATAGTCATCGCGGATTAAGGTTAACGCAGGTAACAAGAGGAGGAGAGAGGGGGAGAAGGGCACCTCACGAATCTCCCTGGCAGAAGTGAAACCAGGATCCGCGATTGTTATGATTCTCTCGCCTCTCTTCGCGCGTACAATTATTCTCGATTAAGGGCAGAAGTCAAAGAAGAACGTCGAGAGGAAGAGACGTGCTCGTTCCCTAATTTTCCGCGATTCGCGGAATGCATGCTGTTATTGACCGACGTCATATGCCGTTATAGGAGAATCGCATACAGTGCCTGTGTAAAAAGAAAACCCGCTTGTTCTTTTTACGCAATCCCTGCATCTCTCTCTCTCTCGCTCTCTCTCTCTCTCTCTCTCTCTCTCTTTCTCTCCTTCTTGATTCTTTTGATGTCTCGCCGTCTCTTCCCTTTTCCTCCGCGCGTCCGCGATATTTCTGTTCCATGGAATGCACACCCAGCGGCATTCCTCATTGGCATTAACGGAGGAAACGTCGAGGCCGCCTGGTTCGAGTACCACTCCCACGGGGGAAAGGGGGAGCAGCAGGTACGGAAGAGGCCACGAAGTGATCAGAACGAAAAGAGTGGGGCCTGACTTTTATACGTCGGTCAATCTGCCGAATCCTCGATCGGATATATAATTATTTGTTTAACGTGTAATTTACATATATTCTCGAATTCCTTGAGTTTCTGTCAAATCAGTTATAATTAATGACGTTTTATATCATTTCACATGTACATATTCTAATATTTCTAATCGTAACGGGTTTCTTGAAAATTAAGAGGAGTAAAATAATGACGCAATTTAGACAGGTCTACTCTTTGGAAATCCTCGAATTTTCATAAAAATTTATTGAAATCATTTGAAATTTTTTCAAAACTTCTTTGATAATTTTGTTTTTATATTATTATAAAT
This sequence comes from Anoplolepis gracilipes, assembly GCF_047496725.1. Lineage (NCBI taxonomy): Eukaryota > Metazoa > Arthropoda > Insecta > Hymenoptera > Formicidae > Anoplolepis > Anoplolepis gracilipes. The sequence goes on along the minus strand of NC_132971.1, from coordinate 11,489,064 downwards.
AGTCAGCCAGTCAAGCAAATTATTTAAAAAAATATATATTATAAATATATATATTTTTATTTATATATTAATTATATTAATGTATTTATTTATATATTTAACACAATATTAAATATACAATACATTCTTCGTAATTTTTAATGGTGAAAAAATGAACTTATGCAAGTAAAAAAAGCTTATATTATAAAACTTAAGACTTTGTTTTTTTTGTATGAGTGAAAAACATTAGAAAACGCATGCGGTAAAAATTTATTTTTAGAGAAAGTTGTATGAAAAAGTCTTTAAAATATTCTCTTTATTTGGAATTGTAAACAAAAATATCTGGAATATCAGAGAATTATTTTACAAAATTTGAGTAGACACCCTGCTAGACGAAAAATTTGTTGCGATTTCGCGGTAACCGCGGTAACGGTTACATATACATATAACGCGGTTTTGTAGAATATATATGTACATACACGACGGACCGGATCAATCGTTTGATCGATGGATCGAGAACGATGCTCGCGTCGAACGGCATGTTCCGCGGAAAAGTGGGTTAAGAAAGTCTCGAGAAGAGCGTTAGGCCTCTTTTATGCATACGGTTTGAAGCGCGCGTGAATCGATCTAAACGAAATGTCGTACTACTTTCATTGATTTTCAGTTTCGTAGTAAGTTTAGACACATGATAAAAATGCGAATACAAATTGTAGGGGAAGTTAGTTGAGAATATTGGAAAAACAAGCTCGATGAAATACTTGTTTGCTATTATTAAAATTATCAATCTATTGATAATCTAATCTATTGATAAATCAAAAGAAGGGATGTTATCTTGGAACAAGATAGTTCGCTGCTCACAAAAGAAAATATTCTTCCGTCTATTATATTTTTCTAAGGCGTCAAAAAAATCTCTTATTAATAATTCTCTTTCCTATGGGTCGTCTAAGTTATTTTAAGTTGGTCAATCTCGTACACGATTGTAATCCAACCTAAATATTATACTTGAAGCGGGGGCGCGCTATCCAATTGCATTCAAAACTACATTTGTCCTTTCGAGAAAACGAATAAACGAAACTTTCCAAAAGTGGAACGCCGGCCAAGAACATAGCGATTCATCTTAAATTTCGCAGTCGGCCAAACGTCGCTGCTTTTACATTCATCCCGGCAGTGACACTAACGGCGATTTTGTGCGGCCTACAACCGTGCCATCCCGACGATTTTCCCGGTAACATTGGCGATTCTAAACATATAGTTCAAATCCTTTCTGGGTCAGAGGAGATTAATTGGCCGTAACCAAGAACACTGTCGTACTATGGCGGTAATGTATCCCTTCGTGAGCTTATAATAACAATCATTAAGGGCGGCCATCTAGTTACAAAAGTACTTATTTAAGAAGACTACATCGAAGGTCGACGCCCCCATTAAATTACAGTCTTTCTTCACGTATACGTATATCGAAATACACCATTTCATTCTCTAAAAAAATGAACACAAAAAAGAGATAATAGTATATAAATTAATATCGAAAAAAGCATAAGCTTATATATATATATATTGTTTAATTATTTGCAAGACTTTTTTATAAGAATATTTTATCTAACATAAGTTTACGGTGATCTAAGTTCTTCGATGGAATATGAGCGCTCAATATGATACGCCTCTTCAATTAACCATTTTTTAAGACACGTGTTCCGAGACAGGCGGGATGGCACAAAAGGGTTGAGCCTTGACCCAGAAAAAAAAAACTCGAGCCCTTTTCATGCGAGAGTGACGTCGACTCATACGTTCCACTAGGGAATACACGTGGATGCATTTAACTTTATCCAACATAAAGTACCAAGGTCAAACGGGTTTTAAAAATGTTTAGAATCTTTCGAATCTTAGATTATTATTACAATCTCGGGTTATACAAATTTTTATATACGCACATAAATAATAACTTAAAAATAAAAAAGTGTATTTGTTATTATAATAAAAAATAATTATCTATTTTTATTAAAATTTTATAAGTCTCGTCAAGTGTATTATTTTTCTTAATATTTCTTTTTTATAATTATTTTCTAAATTATTGTCTTATAACATATAAAAAAATGTTTTAATTTAAATTTTTTGTATTATCACATAAAAGTTTGTTTTAATTAAAGACATAATAAGATGACCTTGAATCTGAGATTTCGACGTGCTAACTCGAGGATTAAATGACTGGAGCTCTTTTGCTTACTAATGTAAGATTGGCGATGATCCAGCAGTACTCGAAACTTTAATAAACCAACCGTTCGGCGTCCAATTACGTTAGTCATCGTCTGCAGAATGTAATTAAATTTTGACACGTGTGGCACGTTTCTCTTGTCGTAATCGATTCATCAAGACTGCAGCGGTGTCAGTAGTTATTAAATGACGATTAAGCATTTTGTTCGTTGCTAATCATATCTCTGATATGTATTCTATCTAACATGTTAAATTTAGTTATTTGCATCAAACTATTTTTAATTTAACTTACATTTATTAGTAAGGGATCAAATAATTTAACAAATTAAAGATCAATTATAACTTTTCCATCTTTTTAATAACTTTCCAAATTATTAGATGTATAAATATATCAACGGAGTCGGAATTGGATTGCTTCTAAAATTTGAATTTTCGAAGCAATCCGATTCCGTTATATCTATCGTTAAACTTTTATTAATCTATTATTATTTTCTTAATAATGCATATATATATATATATATATATATATATATATATATATATATATATATATATATACATATATATTAGAGTTAAAAAATACATATTATGATAAAGAAAATAATTATATATTTTTCTTTAAAATTTTGTACTTATATTTACATAATATGAAATTATTCTTAAATTAAATTAAAATTTATAGAATTTAATATTCATTATTTTTGGAATTCTACTTTCAGTAGTTGAAAATTTGTCCTATTCACGAATAAAGAGAGGAATTTTTTGTTACGTGCGAATGATTAAACCTTGACCTACGAGGCCAAAACTTTTTAGTAGAAAATATCGCGTTGTTCTAATCGTACTCTTTTTTCCGCGATCGCTGACAAATCAACTCAACCCTTGTTATCGATAGGCGCACTCCGATGGCAAGAGGGGCTAGGGGGCGGGGGGAGGGGAAGAAAAGGGAGAGGGTGAAGGTGTGCGCTTACAGACGCCCAAGTGGGGCAAAAGGGAACCACTTAGCCGAAACTGCAGGAGTCTGGGAGTCAGCAGCTATTCGGCAGACGTCACTGGCGCCAGCGGACTACCTTAAAGCCCGGTCACCCCCTTAGTCGCCTCCGCCGTCGACAATCTCATTCCCCAAAAGCGTCGCAAGAATTATAAAGTTGGTGGAGGAAAGAAGAGAAAGAGAGGGACGGGGGAGAGAAGACTTCTTTCCTTGCCACCCCAACCTTGTCAGGCGAACCAAGGCAACCAGCCCTCCCTTCTCTCTCTCTTACATGCTCTACCTCGATCTATCGTTGCATCTTTTAGTCTTGCCTCTATTCACTCTCTTTGTTTCTATCCTCTTTCCTTACTTGTTTCTCCTCCCTTCACGCAGAGCGTGTCGCTCTTTTTCTCTCTCTCTTTCTCTCTCTCTCTCTCTTTCTTCTTTCTAGATACTTTTTATTTTAACTTGGAAGTTTTCGTGAGAAAAGGAACCGATCGAGGACAAGCAGGAGTTTCGAGCTTCGACCACGAGTTACGGACGGCACGGATCTGAAAATCTGTTCTCCATTAGCGCGACGCCGACCGGAAGTCGTTCAATTAGAGTCATGTACCGTGTGATCTCGAAATAATCCGGCGCTCGAGAGACTCCATTGTTATTTCGGACGACAAAAGTTTCGCTGAGCATGTTCTCGTTTAATGAGGGACGCTTCTCATAGTTTCGCAGTTTCCGCTCTCCGTGGCCGAGACTACCCTCGCGAGTAGTTTTACAGGACGACGGATAAAGCTCGGACTACGACGGAGTCGTTCCTTTATCGTCGTGCTCGATAAAACGGAGCGATTCTCCGGATTATCACGTTATCAACTCTCGTCTCGTTATCCATTGCCCGAGAAAGAGAACGGCGGTTTTCGTCATTGCAATAGAAAATAGAGTAGAAATGATTCTGATATAGGATGATTGCAATTAAAGATATCGGCTAATTAGAACCGATTTAGGATAAAGTGCCAATTATATCGCGAATTTCGTATTTTTAGACCGTAAACTCGATAAATCGATTTTTCCGTTGCCGCGCCTTAGGTGGAAAATTTTCGCCCGCGTAAAAATGATTGAAAATATTTTCTCGCACGGCGGGAGGAATTTTTCCCGAACCGCTACCGAAGAATTACCGCGGAATTTTTCCCGTCACCGTCACGACATCGCCGGCCGCGTTGAAACGTTCGTGCCTCGGAGCGCGTTTCTTACGCGTCGCGGCTGCGTTTCAGTATCGGTTTTATCCTGACGCTCGAATTTATGCCCTTTTCGCCAGACGGTAAATGGATATGTAGTCGGATGAAAAAAAAAACTAGAGAGAGAGAGAGAGAGAGAGAGAGAGAGAGGAACAGAAAGGAAGAGAAAGATAGAAAACAAAAAGACATCGATTTCTCTACCCCCTTCCGCGAAACTAACGGAGATCGACGTGCACATACCGGTTTCATACGCACAACAAACTACTGAAACGGCCGCCGGAAGCGTTAATATACCGGGGCGTAAGCCCGGGGGCGGTATTTTTTCGCCGCTCGCGCGCGTTCGCCACTCTGAAAAATATTTTTCTGGAAGCTAATATCTCTCTCGGGCCGATATTCCGCCGTGTAAATAATATCCGCGCCCGTAGGGACAACAAAGTAGGCTGTCATGTGAGTGCAATCGCCAAAAGAGGCTCTCCGGGAGGGAAAAAAAATGAGTCACTCGCGTGGCCAACGCTCGCGTCATTTTTTCTTGCTGTCTGCTCGCGCTTTGCTTTCGTTCGATGATGAGAGTGAGATCAAGGAAAATCGCGAAAATCGCTCGACTCGACGTTACCGTTCATCGAATGTTGACCAAACGAGTAAATAAAATGGGTTTATATTTGATTTAAAAGAAATGTTTTCGTCAAATTATTAGGTCCATATATTTTTTTATTTTTATCAAGTTAATTTTTCACTTAATTTTTAATTCGATTAGAAACGAAGATCTGATATCGAATATCCACAATATATATGTATGACTTTGAATAATTAATCGATCGTCTTGAAGGATAAAGAATTAACATGCGCTTTAATTATTGTACTTAGCTCTCAATTAGTCCTTTTCTTCTGTTTATCTCGATTTAATTCGATTTCTCCTAATATTTTTATTAATATCGACTCTTTGAATTACTCGATCTCTCTTTGTTATTCCTTTTTTTCACTGTCAAAGAAATGAGTGTAATATCGTGGCAATTAGTTTGCGAATCATTGCAGGCTCGTGAATGAATCGGTGGCCGATTACATTTCATTCTCGACATTTCTTTTTGCAATACTCGAGAGAAAAACATTATTGCGGCGATCACGCAACCGCGTAGATTGAGAGAGGAAGCCAACATCCAGCCGGTTGCAACCGGGCGCCGGAAAGCACACGCTAGAGCGCGATTAGCAAATGATTAATATCGTCGAACGTTTATCCGTGCATTCATATGGCATTTTTATTTCCATTAGTGCGACGGCGACAACGACAACGACGACGACGACGACGACGACGACGACGATGAGATGGTAGGATAAAGCTGTAATTGCACGCCGTGCACTTGTGCGTGTGCTAAAGATTAAAAGGCGCTGGTAGCAAAGTGGGAGTTATTTTAGTCGCGTTGTGGCAAAGTACTAACAGCAAAAAGCGATTTTTTGCGAGAAATCACGTTACATTTTTACACCATTTCCCGCTATCGAAAGAGAAAGAGCAAGAGAGAGAGAGAGAGAGAGAATAAAGTGTGAAAAAAGAACCGACGTAAAGAGGAACGTGAAAACGTTTTAATTTTTAACGTAAGCTTTACGCGTGCAAATCGCTACCGACCAAAAGCAAAGAGACAGATCGCATTATCCGGACGCGATTATCAGCGTAATTTCGTATAAATCGTCCAAGGTCGGTGCAAAGCGACGCGAATATTTAAACGCGCTGTAAATGAATACTCTGGGAAATGATGTCGAGGAGATTATCGTCTCGTAAGCGCGTCGGCTATCTATACCGATTAAATAGTCGACTATTCGTAAATTATGCTTTCTCTTGGCTTTTCAAATAATTTTGTTCCGTTGAAATGTGAAATATATATATATATATATATATATATATATATATATATATATCGAAGACACAGATGTGCACTCTTTTAATATCTTCCATTTGTCAACTTTATTTCCGAAATAGTTTTCAGATTTTTTTATACCATTATACATACTTTATAAATGTTCTCTTTGTTTTAAATGCTAAGATCTCTGTCGGCGTCTATAAATGTATCACTCTTGTGCGAAAAAAAATAAAAAATTGATATGAAAGTATTATCTTATCAAAATTATACATTATCCAATTGTATTATCCGCGCACCCAGCTTGGGCTCATCGCAATTAGATTCTTTCTTATCTGTTATGAACATTAAATTGAATATGCAACTATGGTGGGCAAATCCTTACCTTGTCTTACGAGAAAATCGAGACATGCCGCGAGTGTTTTTTCGCGTAAACGCGCGTAATTGTTCGTCGCTTACGCTTCCTCGTCAAACAAAATGCAACTGTTTTCCCGGTGATGGCGATCAGCAATATTGTGTTAAGGCTTTCCATAAAATTCGCGGCCCCCGGCAATGTAATTGTTATCGCGTCCAAGTCAATAACGATTTCGCACAAAACACCGTCGGTATACGGGATTGCCCCGCTATATGAATGTGTCGGCACGTACGAAATAGCGGTGGAAGGTAGAAGGGTAGAGGGGAGAGGGCCGGCGGGGAGGGGGACGGAAGCACAAAACGTCGAAGCGATTTATTAAATACCATACGGCTGAGCACTGTTATGACACGAGTATGCAAATATTATTTTGCGTGCACGAGGGGGCAATCAATGACCTGCCTCTCCTCTCCCTTTCCCTCCTGTGCCAATCCCTCTTTGCATCCGCCGAATATCTTTCTCCCTTCTGCAGTTCCGCCGATCGAAAACGCAACGCGAGAGAAATCTTCCCGTTTCTAAGTGAACTTTCGGATGATTAATCAAAATGATACATCAGCAATTTGCAGACCGCGATCGTATTTTACAGATCCAAGATACACGTTTTTCCTTTATTTCCTGATCACGTGATACATTCAAATGAAATTGCGTAGATTTAGATATTAATCGGGATATTTTTTTGTTTAATAAACGAAAGCGAAAACTCTGCAATTATTAATCACTTTTGGAATATTTGATCTGGACGTGATTATTAAATATGTAAGAAAGATAATCTTTTTTATTATATTATTCCCTCACATAAATAAACAATGAGTAAAATTTAGAAACTCTCGAATGAATATTCATGTGGAGTCTTTGTAAATTAAACTCTATTTTTAAATCTGTCATGATTAAACTATATGTACTATATGTGACTTTTCCAACAAGTAAGCGCAAATATTTTTCCGGTTCGATGGTCAAGAAATCCGAATGCAGTCAAGGACTGGCGCGGTTCGATCGATCGACACATTTCGTATCAATACGATAATCGTGATTGGTACGAATCGGAAAAGAAATGTAAAGAGAGAAAACTCACCGATGAGCTGCCCTTCGGTCGTCCCGTGGAAGTTATCCAGCGATCCGTCGGACAACGGCGGCATCGGCAAGGACGACGGGGGTGTCGAGGGCAGGAGGGTTAACTGCTAGTGAACCCACGAGGGGTTCGCGGCGGGGGTGGCCGCGTTCGTGCTCTGGGAGACGACGCCGCCGTTCTGGCCGACGACGTTGCCGTCGCTCACCTGCTGGAAATTGAAGTCCAGCGTGCCGCCCATCGACAATTCGTGCTTAATCACCTGCAATCCGCATGTGTCGAATCGCGCATTTATACAGGGTGTTCTGAAACTTCCGAATTTCCTTTTAAAGATGGATTTTTCATGTCTAATTTGAAGGCGATTTCTTTTTTTCTGAATGGAAATGTTGAGGCATTGTAATAATTTTCCAGTTACAAACGATTGAAAAAGAAGGGCTTTTCATAAATTAAACTTTGTGAAGTTAAAAGATTAACGCAATTATATTTTTCAGTTACTTTTACATGGAGTTTACTTTAATAAAATGTTAATTTAAGACTTGATTACAAAGATATGCAAGTATAATGGCAAAAGTCGGAAGAATGTAGAAAATGATAATCTCCCTTGACATTTCCGCTCAGAGAAAATCGTCTTTAAATTGGTAAAAGAATTCATCCTTAAAAGGAAATTTGAAAGTTTTAGAGTACTTTGTATATATATTTTATGAAAGGTCGCTCCCTCTCTTCTCTCTCTCTCTCTCTCTCTCTCTCTCTCTCTCTCTCTCTCTCTCTCTCTCTCTCTCTCTCTCCCCCTCTCTCTCTCTCTATATATATATATATACATATCCGATGACATAAATTCAAAATTTTTTTTAAACTACAATTCTCAAACTAGTTGTTTTACTTTTCAATCGTAATGTTTACCTTCATCGTATAAAGCATATTTTCATACGGTATAATATTTTTAGAAAAATTATAATATGTTTACCATTTAGAAAAACAGTTTTTCGAATAAGAGGATTAATGTAATAATAAAAGTACCTATGGATTTTATATCAACAATAAAATATATAGGAAGCAAGGAAAACTATATATAACTGCCTTTTTTCATACTTATATTTTATGAAAATCTTTAATGGAAATTGTTTTACTTAGCAAATAGTTTCTTTTAATATCTAAAAGAAAAATAATTTCTTAATTAAAATTTAAATTAAATTAAATTAATTACAATTAATTGAAAATATCTCGGGAACACACCTACAGTATCAGTAGTAACAAACGCAACATGATCAGACTTACCTCCTCGACATTGCAGTGGAAACCGTGCATTGTCTCGACGTTGATGTTAAGGTCGTCAAGGAGGGCGGAATGATTGAGCGCACCCATCAGCTGGCCCATCATGGTGCAAGGTGTGTTGGAGCAGGGTGTCGGCGTGTTGGGTGGACTGGGACCGGCCGGTCCAGTCTGCGCCGGCTGATGTTGCTGTTGGTGTTGCGGCTGATGTTGCGGCTGCTGTTGTTGCTGTTGTTGCTGCTGCTGCTGCTGCTGCTGTTGCTGTTGACGCTGTTGCGTTTGAATCATATATTGCAATGTCTGCTGTTGATTGTTACCGAGCGTCGTAGGGCTAGGCTCGCTTTGCTGATACGATGGCGACATTCCAGACGGTGACATGCCGGGGCTCAGGTTCTAATTTTCAAATTTATAAAAAGAAAGCGACGTAAAAAAACAAGTTAATATAATATATGCATATGATAGCATGCATATAAATGTATACATAATTAATAATAATTTACAAATGAGATGAAACATATTTTCATACATTTTCATCGTAAGATAAAGATATACCATTTGTGTTTTTTTATTGCCTCATATATGTAATTATAATAATTTATTACAAAATAAATTTTGAAAAATTAAATATCCATTACAACATTATTTTTTATTCATGAAATTATATATTTATTATTATATTTATATCAATTTATATTAATTTATTATTATATAATATTTATTATTATATTTATATTAATTTATTACAAAGTAAATGAAACCAAATATTTATTATTTCATTCATTAAATCATATATTCATTATTTTGAAAATAAAATTTCATTATTTGAGCTATTATAGAAATTTTTAAACTTTTCTAAAAGATACAAAGTGTATATTTTATAATAATAAAATAACTAACTAAGAGTAACAAATTGTATAATATAGAATTCTCTTGAAAATTGATCAATTACAAGAGATGGATTGTCCCAAGCTTGGCTCGAGTATATGTTTGCGTTTGTACCGTTATCGAAAATACGTTTCGATTCAATTTCATAAGCATATGATGCTTTTTTAAGCCAGTTTCAATAATGAAATGTAAATAAGCTTTTCTATCAAATGGTTGCAAATCTTTTCACACGAGACAACAAAAATATTTCTGCGAAAATACGTGACGTCGTGAAAAATAACGTATTAAATATCCATAAATGAAAGATTTCTCGATTCTTTCGACGCGATGCCTCTCTATTATATCGTATTTAATTAAAGTTCTAATCAATGACGCAATATTTATATTAATAGCTTCTGTCGCAAGTCGGTTATATTTTGTGCACAGATGTAAGAACTCTATACTACTAAACAGACCCTCCTCGTACACATGTATGTGTGAAATCACGTACATCGTGATCCTTATTGATTTTGCAACATTGCCAGGCCGAATACGCGCAGGCAACGTAAAAACGCCAACGTCCTCTTTTGTGTGGCGTTCACGCGCGAAAAATCCGCCAAAAATTTTCGACTCACCATCTGACAGGCGCACGGCTGCAGACCGTGGATCGGGCATCTTTGTTGATTGGCCGACTGCGGGGTAGGTGGCAGACTGTAGGACGCGGACGACGGGGTGCGTAGGCCGTTATTTCTCTGGTATTGCGCTTCGTAATAAGGCGGCGGCGGGCCGGTCTGCTGCTGGTGGCTGGCCGGCGGTGACGTCTGGTAGATTTGGTAGGGTTCCAGTTTCATTGTCTCTGCCAGGTTGCCTGCTAGGATCGTGTCTGCTATCGAACACCATATACCACGTATCAATCGCGTATCAGAGAGAGATGGTAAAAAGTTTATTTTATTTTATCTTGTAATTAATTTTAATTAGAGTTATGATCAAGCGTTATTAAAGACAATTATATGAATATTATATTATAATAATAAGTAATAATTATTATATTTTATATTAATAGTATATATTAATAGTAAGTTATTTAATACAGTTAAAAAAATGTTATATCATGGGAAAATAACTTGATACTGAATATATGAATGGTATAATATGGAATAAAAGGAAAAAGAAAGGAGAGATTAGTTTTAAATCTGTACCTAATTGTTGTTCCGGGCTGTAAGAAGGCGCGTAGGTCGGTGTCCAGTCCGGTTCTCCGAGAACCGCTGGAATAGGACTCAATCGGCCACAGGAAGAGGCGTTGCTCGAAGCGCGAGGACTTGAATAAGAAAAATATTTCGTCTTCTCGTAAACCGTATATCCATTTCCGGTATTGAGAGATAACTTTTCAATCTTTCATATAATACAAATTCCTTCATAATATATATTATATGTTATATAATATATACACATATATGATACACGTATATGTAATATCTAACTCGTATATTTATCGTATTAATATATCTAAATAATTAAAATCTCTATTCTGAATATTCCTTTGAACTGTGATAGTCGCACACTTCAAATTCTTGCAAAATAAAAAAAAAAAAAGTTTATTTGATTAATTTTGATTTTACTCGATTTATTGAGGCTTTCGTGATTTAAAAAAAATATATCAAAGTAGGATTTCGAGTATAAATTTTTGAATATATTCTATAAATTTATCATTCATATTTAACTCTTGATTTTAAACGAAAATATTCAAGTCGGACCGTGATAAAAATTCCGTACCGGAAGTCAGAGGAAAGCTGAAATCCGCTGGCAGGGGGCAGGGGACTGTCTGGGAACAAGTCTAGACCTTCACCGACGCTACTGCTGGGACTTGACGTAGGTTCAGCCAACAGTCCTCCGTTCCTTAGTGCTTCGGCGATTTTCTTCGAACGACCTCGTCGCTTCTCTAGACTTCCAGTGCTCTCCATAGTGGTAGCTCTGTAGAATAAACATGACGCACATTAATATCTTGCATTCTTCGTAGTCGAGACGAAAAGCGAAAGGACAGATAAATTATCAACAATCCAGAATTTTACCTGCGACGAGCGGATTTGCCTGGCTTGGCGTCGCGGTTGATCATCCACCAGGAACTTTTGCCGGTGCCCTCGTTCTGCACTCGCATAAACCTGCTGTGTAGCGACAGGTTGTGACGTATAGAATTCTGTGCGAACAGAAAAAATAGCATAATTTATAATAAAGCCGAAATATAAGACTGAGACATTTCTTAAATCGTATCATCAGTAGAATCATAGAATTAAAACACAGTCTCGGATCGATTTTACTGCTGAATAATCAATTTTGTCATCTCTCTTATGTTTGCAGTAGAGAGGTAAAAATATTTAAAAAATAACACAGTTATTAAAGATTCTCTGTGTTATAGAACAATATAAAGAAACTTTAATATTGAGAGAGAAGATTAAAAATATATGGTTTGTGTTTAAAAATACAATACTGTATATTAAATAAAAAACACACAGTAGCTCGAAATATTTCCGTATAAATTATGTAGAGAGAGAGAAGGCCTATTCTATTATATTCAATATATATTCTCCGTAGTTTTTACCGAAATTTGTAATGAAAAAGCATCATGTGTGACATTTGTGTAAGGAAATATGACAGTATGATATACGAAAAAATCAATTCGAAGAGTGAATCATAGAAACCGAGCTTTATAGGTTCCCTTCCATCCTTCCTCCTATCGTCTTCATTAGGCAAATTGAATCGGTTACAAGTCTGGAATCTCTCTTCCGAAAAATTTCGGAAAGCTTCTACCTTAATACGAAAGTAGCCGTGTGTCACGAGAGGCGATAACAATTTCCGTCTTCGTCTCCTTCGTCTACGCAAGATGGAAGATACTTTGAGGAGGACACACACGGTAAAGGACGGTGCGATAAATAAAACTGGCTTCTTCAAAACGGCCGTTATACCGCGAACGAGACAGGCGGAAGTTGACGCCAAGTACCGCGAAGAACTTTCGCAAACTCGTGCCGCGCGGCGGCACGGTTTTATCGTTTCGTTAAGTCGTCGTCCTAAAACAGAGTCGCGGACTGTTAGCCTTTAAATAGACAGAGATATAATAAAAATGTCGTAAAAATCTATTTTCCCCGACAGAGTATCTTATTCTTATTATTATTATTATATCATCCAATACATATACAAAGAAGAGTTTTTGCTGAATATATTTAGAAGATTACTTTTACTGAAAATGAATATCTATATTTATCTACGCGACTATTACGACTCTTTTTTATGATAGATTTTGGTAAAAATCATAAAATTGCAAATTTATCATCCAGCTGCTACATTCAATTTACTTGGTCGTCTGACATGTGTACACACCCGGGTACTTTGACATTCAAAAATTTATAACGTGGAAATGTACGCAATGTATTCTTTACTGCCAGAAAGAAATAGTTTGCCTTCATGACGCACATCGCATTTGCTGCTTCCACCCACACGATGTGTCCCTTTCAATATCAATCCGCGAAAAAAGGGATCCACACATATCTACTAGCGTGATATTCATCCAGTGTGTAAATTCCGCTTGTGTAGTTTGTGACGAATATCGTAGTTCGCGACTGTGTAACAAACAGAGTTTTGCAAAAACCTTCTTTTATTTTGCCATGCTAGTGGTTTCCGCTCTTGATAAGCTTGCTAAATTAGTTGGTCACAAATGAGTTTCGCGATATAAATCTAAGCTTGCCATTACTTTTATCCCTGCTTAGAGCATTTTCTCGCCTTTCCTGCTCTTCACAAACTTGACCGATTTTTGAAGATTCGAAAAAGATGGATATTTGGAAAGAGTATTTGTCGACAAAATTTGAGAAAAGCCGCTGTTAGGAATATCGTGCTGGCAGGAATACTTTTATGATTGTCAGCGTCAGGCTTCTTTTAACCCCCCGTGACGAATTCGTTCAAGGAACAGGCTACCCCTCCGATAAGCCATTCCAGTCGTGCAATCGCAAACTATATGGCAAGACTTTATAACCTTATCATCTACCCGCCTTTATCGGCACTACATTCCAAAGATGAAGACGTTTTTGGCGCCACCGTTCTGATTTTTTTTTTCAACGAATCGCCAAGTTTTCGCAAAGAATTATAAAAGATTCGCAATATCATAGTTGCAACTTGAAAGAAGCGATATTTTAATTCTTAAACCGAAACATCGAAAAAAATATGAAATTTTTATAGTACATGTAAAGTTTTTTATAGTAATGTTTTAAAAATAATTTTTTTAACCAATTAATTACATAATTTACAAAAATATATCCTATATTTATTATATAATTGAAATAGAGACTAAAAATTATAGGTGAATTATGGAAATATTTTGATTTCAGAATGAAAATAATGCAGTTACGGTTATCTGATTAAATCCTAACAAAAGTACTTAATTTGACAAAATGTTTACGAAGAAATTTTAAACAAAATTGCACAATTCTAATTTCAATAAAATTGAGAAAAAAAAAATTTCAAAACTGATAAAAATTCCAAAATTAAGAATCAGATAAGAAGACGCTATACTCGAAATGCTATTGCCGTTCTCTCGATGTTAATTAGAATTATGCAAAGTACAACTAAGAATCTCCTTCAAATGTCAATCAACCTCGACAATATTTAATTAAATTTTCCATTTCTATTCATAACGTAACTAGAAAGATATCGTTTAGAAAGAGAGGCGCTACCCCCGAGGTTAGTCGACTTGGGTTTCAAGATAGAGATCACTTTTCGTTGATCTCATGCGACGGGCAAGGAACAAAATCCATGTTTTCTCTCTCTATCTCTTTGGGTTCCGACTCTCGGCTACCGATAAAGCTCGGCACTTTCGTCCAAAATTCCTATAAACCGCGAAGAAACAGTCCTCGTTCGGAGGAGAAGCGAGAGAAACGCGACAAGGCTGACGTGCTCGATGCGACGAGGGCGAGAGAGAGAGAGAGAAGAGCGGTTTTTATCTCACGTCCGAATGGACTGTATAACGCGTAATTTATAGGACGTATAATACTCGTGCTTCTCGTATTCATACGTCGGCATTCACTAACGCGCCATCGACCAGGATGTACGTGATAAGGAACGCCGAAATCAGCGCAAAGACGAGACCTTGCCGAGCCCGATTTAATCGTGAGTCTTTGATTCAAGGTCGATAGGACATAGGGTGTCTGGCAAATAAACAACGTTGGCAATCAAAAACTACTAAAGGCGTACTCTTTGCGAATTGTTCTTATTGCTAGCGTATCTTATCTCTTATCTTTTTTAGGATCAAATACGTGTTTTACAGTTTAATGAATAGTAATTGTGAGTATATATTTTCTTTTAATATCCAAATTGACATAGAAGTTGATAAAAAAGTGACACATGTATTAACATAATTATATAGAAATTTTCTGCTTATTTTATACTTGTTATTTTGTAGAAAAAAATAATTCTCCAAAAAACGTGGCTGAGATAAAAATAATAATAATGTTATACTGATAATTAATTCAATAAATACGAGTATTTATTCCTTTATAATATCCAAATTGGTTAATAAAATATAATATAGTTAATAAAAAAGGGACATATATATATATATATATATTAACACAATCACATAGGAATTTTATATTTACTTTATATTTATTATTGCAGAAAAAAATAATCCTGCAAAAAAGAAAAACGTGGCTGATTATGAAATAAAAATAATAATTATATTACTCTGATAATTACATTTATCGCTTATTTGATATTAATCCTATCTAGCTTCACCTTAATTTACATATTTGAGAATTATTAAAAAGCTCTAATTTTGATATTGATGAAGGATATCCTAGTTTTAATGCACGTGCTCGATATCGCGATGTGCGCACAATGCGCTTGTGGAACGAGGACAGCATTCTTGCTGGCGATCAATTACATCTCGGTTTCGACAGATTGCAAATGGCCTTTCCGATACGGGGAATGCGGAAACGAGCCGGACGATCGCTCGTCACAGGGAATTTGCGATGATGATTGGCGGCGGTAAGCCAAGGAAAGGGACAGCTTGAATAATAAATCACAATCGTTAGGTAACTACAAGCACGGAAGCTTTAATTCTTAATCCGCTTGTGGAGACAGAAAAGGAACCAGGTCCGGCTTGAACGAACGATTTGTCTCGATCGCCTCGAGCTTCGATGATTCGACATGCACTCGCGATATACGTACGTCATTTCCTACCGTCGCGTCGGAAAGAAACCGGAAAATCTGATACGAAAGGGAAATCACATGAATTAATGAACTGCAAAAATAGAATTTTTTATCATACATTTAAATTTGATAATTTCTTTTTTTTTTTTAAGATGGAAACATTAGATGAAAGACTGATAATGGAAAAAAGCAATGATGGTATATAATATATGTATAATTGTATTATTTGTATCAATAATACATATAATATGAAAATGTAATATCAAACATAGATATATTAAAAAATTAATTTTCAAAAATGTAAGAATGGAAAGATATAAAGATTTAAATATTAATACAGTGCAGCACAATTCATATGTTCGAGAAATATAAAATATTATATGCAAAATGGAAATGCATTTATCGTTGCGTATTTCAATTTTTCGGCTGTCTTAAAATATTTTGTTTTAAAATATATCGTCATATTGCGGTATGTTTTGAAAGCATGCGTGACGGGAAACGATTATAGATGTATAATAATATCACGGAAGGAAACAAGATTCTACGTCAATTTTTACGGACGTGGTTTTTATCTTGTCACAGCGTATTTCACGCTTCTGTAAGTCATTCTTATCAGAAGGACGCGGTTGCTAAAGTTGTGGTTTACGGACAGGTTAAAACCGCGCGTGTATCTTACGCGATGATTTTCATCCCGCCTTGAAGAGACCTCATAACCACGCTCGAGATAACAATAACACATTTTAACAAAGAATATGCATTAAGTAACTGCTGTTTGACATAACTCTGTTTTTAAGTGATTATAATTTTAAAATCAGAATGATACTCACATTTAACTTTTGTCAATCAATATAATCTGAGAAAATAATTTAATAAATGGCTGTGAATCTCATGTCAATCCAAACCATGCATTAAAAATATTACATAGTTATATATAGTCTTAATGCTAAATGCATATTTAATTGCGTTGAATATTGATTAATTTAATTGTATGCTTTTTAACCAGTTCTTGTTTGCAAATAGACTAAATGAACTTTGTTGAATGAGTACTACTTTTCGAAGTTAGATAAAAGCATTTCTTTAGTAAGGCAATAGAGATTTTTCTTTGATCTCGATTTTTAGTCTACAATAAACTCAAACTTCTCTTGAAACTTGTGCCTCGATGTAATTCAGCAGAAGGGTATCGCGTTGTCAAGATTTAAAACTCTACTACTTTCTTATTACGATATGTTTAATTTAATCAATCTCACTTAAAAGTTTACAACGCTACCGAATTATGTATCTAAATAAAACCCTATTCTTTCGAAAAGGATATTCTACGATGATCGATTTTTATTTTCACAATCGTCGACTTTAGCGATCTAATCTAAAAATATGATGAATTAATTGCAGGTGATTCATTGATAGAAAATTAAATTTTGATTAAATTGTGTTTTCTAAATAAAAATCTAAACCGCTATGTAGTAAGTTTTTTAATTCGACTCTTCATTTATTTTAATAAATTTTTGTCCTTTTTCAAAATAATGTCTATGTTTAATAATATATAACAGTTGTCAACGTCAATCGAAAGTTTGGCAGCAAACGTAAAAGCATGTGGCTCGCGAAAGAAAAGCGATATCGTTTTACATCGGCGACGACTCTCAGTTTGTGCTCTCAGGTGATTAGATGACCGAGAACCGATCACATCCACAAAGACTGCCAACAAGACCGTCCCACCAATCCGTGAACTCTCTTTCTCTCTCTCTCTCTCTCTCTCTCTCTCTCTCTCTCTCTCTCTCTCTCTCTCTCTCTCTCTCTCTCTCTTTCTCTCTCAGTATACATTAATTCAATTCCATTGACGAGCCCAATTTCGTAAAAAGCATTTGCCGAACGATCGAAGAAGGATCGAGTGTGCAGTTGCTTATGGCCTTAAACATGTATACACACACACCCACGCACCGCCTACCTGTATGCACTTTAGTCAGGCCACTCGTTTCGTGCTGACGTAAAAGTGATCCGTTACAAGTGGCGTAGCAAGACTTCGCTTTTACATCAAAAAGACGTTTCACATTTTTCCATTTTATAATTATTTTTTAATTTAAAAAATAACCAGTCTTTTTTTACACACTCTCAAAGAACCTTTTATATTAATTAGAAATAACAAAATGTTATTTATATTCTGCATAATCTGTCTCCTTTATATTCGAAAACGGAGCAATTGTGACTTTCAATCATACAAATGCTGATCACTTGTATTTGCAAAATGTTTTCTTCATACTCCTTTAACGAAGAATAAAGTCGGCACTAACACGATATTTCTCCGCCGATTGATATAGGAGCAGTCACGAATTAACTCGTGAAGAGATTAAAGGAGTAGCTTTAGCTAATTCACGCAGAAACCGAAAGTCACGGGCGATCGAGCGAGAAGTAAAGTAGATTCCACTGCTCGAAAATTGCAAGCACTCAAATCAGAAATCTAGATTGCTGGCCAAATGCAAGATCGAACGGTGTACGAGCGCTCAATTCGCTCGGTGATGAACCGAAAGAGAAAGAAAGAGAGAAAGCGAAGAAGATATCAGGGTAAAGACGGCGGAAGATCGAGAAGACGAAAAGACGGTATTTGGGGGGGGGGGAAGAAAAAGAGAGGCTCTTTCTTTCTTTTTGCTAGAGAGAAGGAGAGAGTATAAGGGAGAAACAGTGAGCCAATTCACTAATCCCGATTTCCGATCGCATACATCCATTCGCCTATTTACGTTAACAGCTTCGATCAGTTTCCTCTCCATTTCCTTGCTGCTGAGATAAAGGGGAGGAAAGTCCATCTAGTCTCTTCGGCCGAGTCTCACAGCGGACGATTCGCGGCTCTCGAGATCTTCTTTTGGAAAGCTATATTTGCACGAGATTCGCGGACGCGATCGTAACGGATCGCAGAGTATATCGCTTTCGCCGAGTGCGTTTCTTCCCTTCAACTAACAATAAATGTTAACAGCGTTTTTCGGGAATATTGCTAGAGGGCAATAGACAAAATCGAGAGAAGTAATTTTTCTTAAGTGAAACGAGTGCTCTCTCGTCTGGATCAGTATGTTTAAATAAACTTTCAGTTTGATATGAAAATTCGCAATTGCCGAGATATAATTATGATATATATATATAAAAACATTTATGTGTTAATGGAAATTGCTTTTTTTTTTTTTTTTTTTAATAAAAATTCTGATAATTTTCACCCTCGATTACTTTTTAATCGTATGAAATAATATATAAAACAAAATTTTTAAGTATATAACTTTTTCGAATAAACTCAAATAAAATTGCAATATTTGAATAACCTAAATATCAATATCTGTCTCTTTCTTTTCGCTGCTGTATAACTTCTCGAAATACGAAAGAGATAGTTGTTTCGCGACGATCTCTCGCTGGATTTAATCCGAAATACTCGCGATCGTTCGTCTCCTGCGTCACTGTATATCATAAATAGTAGCTCCGCGATTCCGCGATGGGCACTATCGGAAAGTGGCGGTCAATATTAACCGGATCGCTGCCGGTAACTGCGCTTTGTGTGTGTCCTGGCGACGCGCTACCAATAAAGTCTGAGAAAAACTACCAATCTTCCCGGCGGAAACGAAACGGCGGAGGGAGATCCAGAGTACCCCTCCTCTGACATTCGCGGTATCATCGTGCAGATAAAGAAACGCTATATTGTAATAGCTGGGAGAGCTGAAAAATTTCGAGATATTCCGCCGCAGAGCCAGCAGAGCGGCATCTCCCCCTTATGTGTAACCTCCACTTTCAGCGATAATAGATTTCTTTATCGACTCGGCCAGTCTCCACTAGTGCTTCTCCGGTCTCTTTATCGCGGCTGAGATATCGGCAAATAGAAAAACGCCAGGCAGATATCTCGATTCGGAAAGTTCGAAAGTTTACCGTGACATAGGTGCAGATAATTGATCACATAGCTTGTCCCTCGAAGTTTTTCCCTTAGACCGGGCAGGTCGCGGAAATCTGGATGCATCCAGATTTCCGCAGTATTTTCGGCGACGGAATTCTGTCATTAAAAAATTGTGATTTTGTCGTAACTAATGATCCTCATTTTCACCTCAAATATTGTAATAATTGTATTTCGATAACTGATAAAAATTACATATTACAATTATTTAAGCTTAAATTAAAATGTATGAAAAAAATATAAAATAGATTAAAATAAATATTTTTTTTATAATTAAACATAATTATACGATTAAGATACAGCGAGGAAACTGTCCCAGATTATTTCGTAATCTTCCTCGGCGATAATAGAAGGGTTAAAAATGTACCCCGAGATACTTGTCTGGTGGATGAGTACATGTACGATATAAGGAAAGGGAGGATGCGGTTACAGAGGGACGGAAAAAGGCTTTCGCTCAAATTAGATACGAGAGATGCCTGGACTTGTCGGCGCGGGCGTCGATTTCGTTGCAATTTATACGTGGCAGTATTTTTGTGCAATTTGTGCCGGTTATGAGGACGTGAAAGCACGAGATGGTTCCACTGTGAAAAATATAGCGCAAATTTATCGCGAGAGACCTACGTCTCCTATCGCTCTGTATCTCTCCCTCTCTTTTTTCTCTCCTCCCTTCCGTTGATAGAATATCCATTATTCGTCAGTGTCGACGTGAAAAGGAAACTTACGAGTCACTCCTTCGGAAATTATCCATAGCTTATAATAAGAAGAGTCACACGAGTTTTTTTCAAATTAGAAATTAAATATATAAATTGGAGGAAAAAAAAATTGGAAAAGAATAATCAATTTCTGTTTGTCGATTCCTCAAGTGGGGTTTGCGCGTCTAAAATTCACGAATCAAAAATCATCGATTTTTCTATTTAAATCAGATACTCGTGGCAGGAAAAAAAAAGAAAGAGGAAGTGGCTAGATCTGCTTTGTAAGGTAATTTCTCGCAAAGTCGACTGCGGATTCCTTCCATTTTCGGATTCTCGTCCCGTTCCTCCTCGCCGTTCATCGATCGCCACTTGCTCCTTTAGAAATCCTTTGGGTCAGGTCAGATTAGGTCGAAAGCACCGGTGATAATTCACGAGTGTAGGACTTGATGGATACTCCCGATGCCCACGCGACGTTACGACGCCCGGCGTCGTCGACGTTGAATTCTCCTAACTGTTATAAACGAGTACCGATTTCGAGAGCTGCGACGATTATTGCTTTTTTTCCTAAGACAAGGAGGAGCAAGTTGATCGAGATTCGAAAAACTCGATTGATGAATTCTGTACCTCTGAAAAGCTCGTGCAATGTTTCGTACATAAACACGCGATAAGGATAATTAAGCTAATTAAAAATTCATTTGAGGAATGTCTGTAATGAAAGAAGAATTAATTTGTTTAAAAGGAAGAAAATATAGCTATAAAACACGAAAAGGGACATAAGAGGTTAACGTTTTTATTAAACTTAATTCGTTAGCGTGATTGCTTTTTTAAAATTTCTATATTGATGTCTTTCAAACACAATTACATACATACACACACACACACATATACATATTTATATATATAAATATATATATGTATATGTATGCATTTAATGCGTGCACGCTTTTCACAAATGATTATAATCTTTATGATTATAATATTATGTGCAATGCTTTGGTTAAATTTCTATAAATTTCCAAATTTTTCGAATCATTAAAATATAATGTTGTATTGAAAGTAGTATTAATGCTTAAAATATAATGTTCTATTGAAAGTAGTATTAATGCTTAGAACATATATAAAACATATATATTAACATATATCATTTATATATGTTCTAATATTCTAAATCTATACATTTTCTTTATAATTTAATTGACTAATTTTATTCCGTTTCCAATCGATCGGACCTATTTTCTAGTCAACGACATACTCACTTAATAGCCAGTTACGTAACAGAGGCACGCAGCTCAAACTCGCATTTTTATTAGCTAAATTTAGCATCGATTAAGATAATCGATCAAAAGTCAGCAGGTGCGTTTACACGTGTTATGCTATATGCTAAAAATGCTATAAAAATTATGTTTTTGCCGAAATTGTCACAAGTGTGTATCGAAGAAATAACGGTTTATAGAATATTTTTAGATTGTTAGATAAGAAAACGACACCTGCAGTAAAAGAATATACACTATATTAAATTAATTAAAAATAATTATTTATATATATGGTAATATAAATTTCTTTGTAGGTCGATTTTGATGTGTCCTATAGAGGACCATTTCTTTCGAAAATATATTAAAATATTTAATGGAAAAGTGAAAAAAGTAAGAAAGTTTTAATCTTTTCGAGTGGAAAAAGCGATTTAAAATGTTCTTTGAATTCTGAATTAATTCTTAAGTAGGTATGCAAATTAAAACAAGAATTAATAATTGATAAAAAATAAGAATACTAAAAAATTTAGCTTAAATTGTCATATATTATCGAAAATCTGATTATCATTATCATTTTTTATTGTATGTTTCGAAACGACGAGAATCCCAACAAGAACGCGAGAGAGAATTGCATATCAGGGATGAGCCACCTTATCGACGCCGATGTAATCGGCTGCAGTAGCAACGAGGGGGCTTATCAACCTCGTTTTGTGATCGAATGTAATTTTTATTGCGCGCCGCGCAACAGCGATAACAATTAACGGCCACTGAAACAATAGATTATGGAGGAACGGAGAGGAAAGGAGACTGCCATCCCAACCACAATCGCGCGGCCGACTTTAATCCGAATAAGCACGATCGAATAGCTCTGTGTGCGATTGTATGCGTGTCTCTCGATCGGATATCCGGATAGCTATGCGGTAAAACGAGCCACGGGACCCTGACACCATTGATAACGATTCCGCTGCTTGTCTTAATCTTTCCCCTCCGACGTTACCATCGTGTCGTCGTCGTCGTCGTCGTCGTCGTTGACGAGATCTCTCTCTCTCTCTCTCTCCCTTGTTACTATTTTCTCTCTTACACATATATCGCTAGTCGTCGCAGGAAATTTTGTTCCACAAGAAATAACGCGGCAAAAAATACAATATTCCCGATTGCGAATGAGACTCCAATTCTATATAATTCTTACGTATTTTCGTAAACCGTTCGCGCACCTGTTATCGATTGCAAATGCAATTTCATTGTTATATAGACCTGAAAAATATAACTGCAATCTCTTCACATTGTGACGCTTATCGTGATATTTATTCCAAGCTGCGTTATTGCTCGTCGTGAATGCAATTGCATTTTTTCTTTTTTTTTTTTTTTTACAGTAGATGAACGTCCTATCGCCTGCATACAAACATTATTTCGCAGAATTAATATCTAAAAACATTGGCGGTTTTACGCTCTCTTTATTACTCCGCTCTTATATATTTTTATGTTTATAATAAAAACATACGTACATTTTTCTCTCTTTTAAAGAAAGTTTTACGCTTCGTTGAAAAGATTTTAAAGAAAATAACACGAGATCGCCAGTTTTACTTTCGACTTTTATTGAATTGGAATCTAGGACAACGTCAGACTAATTCTAAGAAATGTCTTACGATCGCAATTCCACGCAAAAGATTCGATGCCATTGAATTTGTATCAAGTAACGCGTTCCATGCTTATCGGAGTGTCTGATGACTTCCTGATTGCGTTGCAGTTTCGTCGCATAACGGCACGAATGTGCCTATCAATATCGTCCGAAAAAAAATCAATTCCGTTATATCAACTGTGAAATTTTCAAAGTGCACACACGAGAAAATTTGAATATAATTTTTAATAGTTTTATCGTCATGTCATATTCATCTTCTGAATATGATTTAAATATATTTGTTTAATTTCATGTAATAATATAAATTTTGTGTTAACAATAAAATTATAAATATCTTAATGCAACGCTTCAATCAAATTATTATATAAATATTTTATTTCTATTTAGTTATATCTATTGTATTTAGCGCCGTGTATGTATGTGTGTGATAAATTTGACGGGATTAAATTATCATTTGTTTTATCTAATCAAAGCACGAATTAAGCGTCAATGTCAATTCACGTAACTGTTATTAAATATTTAGATAATTACAAGAAAATGAAATTTTATTGATTTCACGGAAAACTAATCGCGAATTTTGCGCACATTGCAGCTGTCATATAATTTATGTTAGCATTTAAAGTATCTCCGTACTGTACTCCCGAGATTCTTTATTATCGAGTAAATGCGTCTCGTATGCAATAGGTAATTAGGACGTGACATTCCTTGCTTGCGGAATCGCTAGCCGAGTTCTCGGTATCTCTCGGAAAGACGATTAACTCTCTTAAACAGTAATATTCCATTAATCCGATGATAAACGCCACACGGTTATCTCCAAGCTGATAGGTTATCACGAGTCATACGGCGCCCAGTGTGATTCGATTGAAGGAAAAACCGCTTTTCTTCATCAACACTTGAGATCGATTTGAGAAAACAAGACGAAAACATGGCCAGTCACTATATTTAAGAAGATTCAAATCTGGATTCAATTTATATCACTATTAAATATAATAATTATTCCAGAAAAACTGTGTATTATGTGTGCAATTTAGAATCAGCAATCAAAAGATTGATTATTAAACTTCATATCTAAATATTTTTTTAAATCTTTAATATTATATTTAACTTTTATTTTTATTATTTTCAACATTTTTATTTTGTCAGAGGACCTATGAAATATTGAAATATTTTATATTAGCTTTCGTACAAATCTTTTATTTATCTGAATAAATCTTTGATCTATGCTTTAACTACATTCCTTATTATGTAAAGTTTATTTTATCGCGACTTAAAATTATTTTTATATATTGATAAATAATTCATCCTTGAATTTATCAATTTCTGCAATATTCATTTATCGTTTCTCCTGCAAATTCTTTCCGAATGCGGTCCTGCCGAGAGTCCGCAAGACGACTGCAAGACGTCGGTTACATCTCCGGTTAGGAGCCAGCAAGTGGGTTAGCCAGCGAATTCCGTGTCGTAACCTTCTTTTCCGCCCGGTAGCTCCAAAACAGCCGAAAAACTGCAAACATATCCGTCTTGCGACGATCGGCTTTTCGTGAAATTGGAGCTTTTCATACGTATCGTATGTATGTGTATGTATGTACGGCATACGCGGACTTGAATCGCCAATCTCGCAATTATTATGCTAATACGTGGGAATAAAGCTTTCGGGCATCGTCTCGTCTACCCGGACTTACGCTTTTTCCGACTTTTTGTCCTTCATTGTTCCTCATCTTACTCGAATCACATTATGTTTGCAAATTCTGCACATACGATCGTAAAATAAAACCGTATATAGATCAATTCTATTGGTATTTCATCTTTTTTTCTTTTTCTCTTTAAAAGCTTTATTAATTATTTAAAAAAAATTGTTAATAACTCTGTTAATATAAAGATTTTTTAACATTCTCTTACACTAATGAGAAAAAAAATTGTTAATTTAACTAAATGTATTATCAGCTTTTTATAGTTGAAATATTTAAGTATTTAAATCACACAAAATATATCGATGTTTGATCAATTAAAGAAGTAATAAAAAGCTAAATGCGTTCAATTAAATTAACAACTTTTTTTCTGAGTGTAAATTCTCGAAATTTAATTTTTATTTATTGTTAAATGAAAATTTTTTAAATTGCTTTGTGC
Source organism: Anoplolepis gracilipes (assembly GCF_047496725.1). Taxonomy (NCBI): domain Eukaryota; kingdom Metazoa; phylum Arthropoda; class Insecta; order Hymenoptera; family Formicidae; genus Anoplolepis; species Anoplolepis gracilipes. The sequence continues at coordinate 11,463,413 of NC_132971.1, read as the reverse complement.
CTCTAAATATTTGAATCTCTATCGAATATAAAAACCTGCAACTAATAAATAGTCTAATCAATAAATTCTGTAACAATGATGACGATAAAAAAAGAGATATCTATCGAGTTTTATTTATCGAGCGATATAGACATATAGATATTTAGACATTTCTTGAATGAAAATTTTTTTCAACCTTCTGGATATTTCATTTCCAGTCGAGGTGGAGCGAACTTTTTGACACAAGCTCCACGTTTTCCGACTATCGTGCGCCGCCGAGTCTCGCGAGTCATACGACCACCCGTTATTGAATGGAATCTCAAGGCTGGCAACGCGCGCGCGAGCGTTCGATATTTATGTGATTGAATTGTGGGTGATGGCGTAGTGTGTGGTTGGTGACCTATCGGGAAACCGAGCGATGCGAGTCTGTGATTTGCGACCGTGCAGCTCCGACGTAGCTCCGACGTAGCTCCGGCTTTCGCTCGCCCTAACTCCGGGTTAGGGTCGTCGGGATTCTTAATCGTTCAGCGGTGACCGTCGTCGTCGGCGACGCTCTGGCGTTTTCTTGCACCGATAAAAGCCGGTCACCGATTACGCAATCTGGCCGCATATATACAGCATGAGATGCGTAGATTGTCGCGGTTATCACAATGGTTTTTTTTCTGTTCCCGAAAAAAAATGTGTCGCACGATAAGCTCTTTTTTTCTTCGCCTCGGAAACGAATGGCTTTCCGAAGCCATGCAATATTCATGACTAAACACGCGTGTCTAGCAAGATTCGCCACGTGTGCGTCCTTGTGTCGAATTATTCTCAAGGCGAATTTACCATAAATTCTCGTTCCCATAAACATTAAACATTGACTGTAAATTTGAATCTTATCTTAAACTCATTTATTAAAATGAATAAATTTAATTTAATTTATTTTATTTTATTTTTCTTTATCTTCACACTTGATTTACTTAACATTATTACTTAATATTATGTGCGTAATATTTTCTAATCACATAACTCAAGCCAGTTCAAAATAAACGTCGAGTGTTAGATGATATCCACTCTCGTTCGCTTGGCCCTCAGCATCTTGTATGAACGAGGCTTTTTTCGGGATTAAAGGAGAAAGCGGGTCATCACATAAGAGAGGAGGTCATATGTCCTTGCCACGCGGTCGTACGTTCCTTCGATACCTCTCCGGAAAGAAAAGAAGGACCTCTTGTCGATTTCTCGTCTCTCTCGGACAGGTTTCATTTGATTGATAGTTGCGTTCACCCCTCCTCCACTTCTATCTCATCGTCGAGACACGAGTTTTCTCGTTTTTTTTATTAACAAAATCCTTATCTCCGTCTTGTCACTGCGTTTTTTTGTCACTGCTCTTTCGCGAATCAGATACTCCTTATACCGGACTTTTTGCAGCCGAGGAGCATGTCCTCCGTGACATCACCAGATTCGATACGTCGGAGATTGCGGTGATCGATTCCACAAATTGTACCGTCGAGTGGCACGATTAGCGCTAATCCAAACGAATAATCATTATATGTATTTGAAAGACGAATCATTCGATATTGAACCTTTCATCTATTACTGAGAGTTTTCTGTGACTATATTTAAAAATCATCAGGCAAAAATATATCTTTTATAGTTTACATATGCAATTATGTAAAAAATGTATATAACATAAAAATTATTGAATTATAAAAAATGTATAATCAGCAAATTCTCGTCTGAAATTTAAACAGGAAGTTTACACCTGATTACAAATAACATCCAGTACGTTACAAAGTAAATGGCTTATTAAAAATTCCAATATCTCTGATATGTTCAGGGCTTCTGAAGCGTAAAACATCTCGATTTGCAAAAACAAAATTAAACAAGCAGGGTATCGATTCCAGAAGACAGGGCGCAAAATGGCGGTAGGCTTCTATTATATCCCGACCGCATTTCCGGCTCCTCGTCCGGATCAGTAGGCAGGAGAGACGCTCGCTCGCGTTCTCCTCGTCCTCTCATTGCACCCTTTATGCACCGCGCTCAAATCCCGGTCGGGATTTTTACTTTTTCATCGTTTTTTCGCGACGCGCGCGCTCGCGCTCCTCCTCCTCCTCCTGTACGCCACGCGAAACCCTATTCCCTTTATTGCACACAACTAGTCCGTAAACTCGTCCCTACCACACGCCAGGCCACGATAAAGGTCTCCCCTTTGTCGACGACGATCTATTTTTACCGGCTGGCCGATCTTAGCTCGTCGCGAAAAAGCGCTAAATCACCTCTCTCCGCAGGCGCGCCTCATTTTCTCTCTCTCTCTCTCTCTCTCTCTCTTACTCCCTTCATTCGAGCGATCAATTAGCTCTTCGCCCAAGTAAGTCATTTCACCCTTCGCCAATTAACGAACTGGTCGTCGAGTTGGGGATCAAACGGTGTGGCATCGGAAACGAGACGATCGAGATTTCCTTCTTGCTTTGCCGTCCACGTTGCTAAATAAACTCTTTCGAAAGGCATTACCTCGACTGTAATTTGGAGTAATAAAGATACTGCTTTTATCATTCATCTATACTCTTTCCTTCTCTTTATACGCTGGCTGATAAAAATTTTTATTTTATTTTTATATCAATGTTTTTTTTGTTGCAAAACTGCGCGTTCCTTATTTATCTTACATGAACGAAAAGTTTCTTAAAATAATTTTACATTACTTTTTGAAAAAACGTTTACATTTTTTTTTTTTTTTCAAAGCAATATAAGTTTTTCAAAAAGAATTCGACGGAGAATATCTGATCAATCTCTCTTATAAGTGCCGGAACAAAGGTTTAGTTTTCGCGAGTTAATTCCAAGGCAAAAAAAAGGCGAAAAGAAATCTCACAAATGTCACAGATCCTCGGATTCGCCGACACTCGTACTTCTCCTCTGCATTTTCCTCGTCGCTTGTTTGATGGCCCCAGTTTCTCCCATAGCTCTTCTGCCGACTGTAGAGTTCTTCTTGCGTTTCTTCGCGACGGCTGTTCCGCTCGCTCGCGAACGGCTGGATAACTGAAGGAAATGTCCCGGGCATTGTTATATATAACGTTGTATACGCGCGAAGGAATATCTCTCCGCATTAAAAGCTCCGACGACTCGGCGGCAGATTAATCCCATCAATGTGCACGATTTTTCAGGCCGCGCCGCGGAAAAATAGCACAGATTTCTTTGTCCGTCGAAATTGTGTGGAAAAGTGTCAAATTTGTTGTATTAAGCGTGATTCTTACGCTTGGTGATCGTAACAAGTCTAATATAAAAATATTAAAACTTTTTTAATAATTTACCATTTTATTTTATAATCCATTTATGATGTATAAATATAAAAGAAATTCGATATCTTAATATATAAAAATTTGATCTAAATATATCATATGATGATATTCAAATAAACGCAAAAGATATTGTCTTTAAAATGTTGACCATTTTTAAAAATATATATATTTATTTAATTAATATTTACTCAATGTAGAAAACATTGTGCAACTACATCAACAAACTTTCTTGTTTTCTGTATGTTAAAAGAGATGTAAAATTAAAGTATTATAGATTTTGTCACAGATATTTCCCTCTATTTTAAATGTGAAATTCTATTTAAAACTGACTTTACAAATTATAAACGCGGTCTATCTATAGCTTTCTCTATTTCACTTTTCACTCTAGTTCTGAGAATTTCATTAATTAGTCTACACCATACACATTTGTTTGAAATATCGCCTAGCGCACCTAAAGTTTAATTTAATTACATTTCTAAAGTTTAATTTTGGAAACATTTTAATTACCCAACAACTCGACAACCATCGATGTGTCGTCGATCGAATTTTTTTCAGGCCCTTATCCTTTTTATTCTCTTACCGTATTCTATTCTCTATTCGTATTCGGGAACGCCGATGACGAGCGAAGGGCAAAAAGGGAGGAAAAGATACGCATTCGTATCCAGGGAAAACGCGGAAATGCTGCCGGCGCGACGGAAATTCGCGATTTGTAAGCCACTTGGACTTTCGAGCATCCGAAACGATACCTCATCTGCTCTCAGTCTCTTCTCTGCCGTCCTCTCGCTTCTTTTGCTTCATCTCACTCCTCATCGCGGTTCGTTCTTACAAGCCGGCCAAACAACTCCGGCACGGATTTACTAGGGAAATTTCGCCGACGGCGACAAGATGTAGTAATAACAGCCACTTGGACAGCACTTTCCAAGACGCAAAATTTTAACGCGAATTAAGCTACTCAAAGTTGAAGGATACGGGGTTGTTACCTCGAGAACGACTTTTTCACATCTCTCTCTCTCTCTCTTTCTTTCTCTCTCTCTGTGTCTGTTTGTCTTATGATCTATATAATAATTAAAAAATTATTTTACCAAATGTTATTTTATATCTAATGGATTGTTTACCTATCCCAGTAGCTTAAATCAATCGAAACTGCAAAAGTTACTCGCTTTAATAATATTAGTCAACTCGTTTCTCAAAGTTTGCTGAGTTGCTTTTAAAAACTTGCTAACCGATTAATCGAAGGTAACATTTCGAGCTAAATTCGATTCTTTCTAAAGACGGCGTTAATGTGAAAAGCTTACCGAGCAAAACGAGCGGGCGACATATGAGCTGTTTATTTTGAAAGTAGCATTGTTTGTTTTGAAAGAGTCCAATTTCGAAACACCTTGAACTTAAATACGATACTACATCCGTATATAGATACGGAATCTATTTCGATGGCACGTGCCATTTAAAGATTTTCAAGATATGATGATTGACGAACTGTTTCATTTTTAATAATTAACTCATGTTGTTCGTTCAATTTTTTCAGTGTTTAATATTCAACACATAAATAAGTCGAATTATCATCGCGATTTTTATGCAAATCTAATTTATTGCTGAAACAACACTTAATTATTTTCCTTTATCCCTGACAGATATATTATATTTTTGACAGATATAAGATTTCATTAAATTCTTACAATTAATATGAAAATTTTTACATGATTTCACTTAAAAAAATTTAAATATTCATACATATATGTATAAGAAAATAATTAAATTATTAATTTGCATCATATACTATTTCATTATAAAGATTATTTTTTATTATTTTACATATTTTATTATTTTATTTTCTGTACTATTAATTAGCAATGTTTCCCATGTCATAAGATCGAAAAAAAACCTGCTGAAAAGAGAGAGAGAGAGAGAGAGAGAGAGAGAGAGAGAGAGAGAGAGAGAGAGAGAGAGAGAGAGAGAAAGAGAGAGATTCAATGTAAATTTGAGATAAAATGCCACAAACGGCGAGGACAATTCCCAAAGAACCTTATCAGATACTACTCTATAATCGGGTCTGACAAAGAGCGATCCGCTCGTCTCGGCAACGACGATGCTTGACTGACACGGGTACAAAGATATCGATCGCACGCAGGATGCGAGACGGCGATCAACATGGGACGGGAGGAGAGGAAGAGAGAAAAAGAGAGAGAGAGAGAGAGAGAGAGAGAGAGAGAAACAATCTCGCTGCGAATGCCTGAATTGCATAACGATACACAAGTTGCATCGAAGAGAAGGAAAAGGAGAGAAGACCGAAGAGAAATCACCTCGACCGAAGGCGAAGAGAGGCGAGAAAAATCGAGCTCGCAGAGCAGGACGCGTGATGAAGGGAATAAGCGAGAAAACCAGAGAAAGAGAGGGAGAGAGAGAGAGAGAGAGAGAGAGAACCAGGGGGAAGAAGAGGGAGATCTAATTGAGATCAATTGCAAGCAAGCCAGGGTCAACTCACTCTAGACTACTACTCGCGACTACTGCGACTACTGGGACTACGGTACCGAGGCCACCGTGCCTCTGTTCGCTCGGACGTATACTAGGTATATTCGCGCGCGAACTCGCCCGGAATGCCATTGCGTAGGCTGCATAGCAAGTGGCAGGGAAATTGGGGATCAATTGGCAGCGCCAGTCACCTCCGCCGAGTACCGTGAGAATCCGACCATGGGCGATTCGTACCTGATAACGCGAACACGGACTCTGATCGATCGATCGTTCGTCGTCGAACGATGGGATCCGAAATCGCGACTGCTGATCGATCGCACATGTCGCGTGAAGCACCTATCAATACTGCCGTTTCGAACTTTGGAATTTGGAACTTTTTTTGAGGAAAGCAAATTTTAACGAGTGTTTACAGAATTTTTCAAAAATCATAGTGAGAGGATCAACGAAATGTTTCGAAGTAGTTTTGCAATTTTTAGAATTTTTAAAAGAGAAAAAGAAATTATGTAAATGAACGTAGATGATAGTAAATATTAGAAATCTGTACACATATATAATTTTTCGGAAAAAGCGATTTTTAACGAGTATTAGTCAATTTTTGAATTTTAATGAATGTTAGAGAATTTTTCAAGGAAAAAAAAAATACCAAAAAGATTAACGAAATATCTAAAATAAGTAGTTTTGAATAATTTTTAACATTTCTAAAAGATACAAAAAAATTACATAAACAAATGTATATGACAATATTCATTACGTAAGCCCTCTGTACATATTGATTAAATTTATTTCTACACATATTAAGAGACGCGACGTATATGAAGGAAATAGTGATAAAATATTAAATGTGTTCTCTGTAAAAATTTTCCCTAAAATTAATGAAATATTAAACTTAATAAATTAGTCAAAAGTACTATAAAGTACAATATAATACAGTAAATTAATTTACGAACAATCATTATTTCAAGATTTGTTTCCCGTTGATTAAAGTAAATAAAGATTATATATATATATATATATATATATATATATGTGTGTGTGTGTGTGTGTGTGTGTGTGTGTGTGTGTGTGTGTGTGTGTGTGTGTGTGTGTGTGTGTGTGTGTGTGTGTGTGTGTGTGTGTGTGTGTGTGTGTGTATGTGTGTGTGTGTGTACTGCGATTTTTACATATATCTCTAGAAATAAACTTATTGTTACAGAGGAGAGAGAGGGGAGAAAGGGTTACGACAAAACATAAAATGTTTCAACTATTCTGACGCAAACTGTATATATGACAGTTTCTATAAATGTTAAATAAAGTTAATTGAACTTTAACTGACTTTCTGTCCGTTTCCTGTTCTAAAAGAGGACGCGAGAGAATCCATTAGCCTTAACTAATATTTATGGAAACTGTTCAGAGCAAAAGTTCATGGTCTTTACCATTATATGTAAAGATACGATGGCACATGCGCTCTCTAATTGTTCTTTGAGTTCGAATTACGTGAATAACTGAAAAAAATTGACGTGTAAAAGAGAAGCTAAAAATCTGCTCTTACTATTTTCGAAATAACCTTTACGCTCAATCTGCGGCAAACCGCATTCAAGGATTTGCAAAATTTATGATTTGGCGCGGTATCGCCACCGGAGGAAACGGAAGGCAGTGAGTGATGAATAGAGTCGTGCGATTTAACAGCGCCTTGAAGTTTAAGATCGCAGAACGGGCGGAGGAAATAAGAAAACGCGAACAATGAAAAGTCGTGGCTCTTCGGTGGGCGAGATGTTGAATCGCGCCTGAACAATATGACGTCGAAAATCAAACAAAATGTCGTTTTTCCCGCAATTTTATATAAAAGAATATAACAGAAGCATGTAAACTAAGGAAGCGTGGGTTGCAGGAGAATATATTAATTTCGCGATTATATCTCGTTCTCGTGTGTGTTATATATTTTACGTCGATTTAAATTATTTTAATGTACCTCTCGAGAATATAAATTTGTTTCAAGTTATAAAAAGTAATAATTTTTCAGTTCGAGACCAATTTATCTCAATGCGATAGACGCTGAAACTTGGAGAAACTTGGCGATGACATCCGCTCTCGATCATCGAGAATGAAAACGCGCGTTTCTGGGACACTTCTCTGAGAGAACCGGCAGAAAAATTAAGGTTTAAGCTGGCCGAGTTAATCCATATTTCTCGTGATCATGAGGCGAATAACAGTTGACCCACATCCCTTTGTCCCTACGCTTCAAGGCCGCTCGTTGTACTTCGTCCAGACGGACGGACGGGCAAAGTCTCTTAATTAACGAGTCGCTGCGCTCCCATTAAACGTTGCTCTGTTCCAAAATGGTTACTGCGGTATAACTAGCTCTCGCTGTTGCGCGAATAGTTGTGCCACTTTGACGTCGGGTAGTCAGCACGAAATGTTTCTCCCATTTAACAATGTTTTAATGCTTTTAATTGCTGAAACTGGGAGATTTATTTGCGAGAATGCGCAATTTTCTTTCGTCACGTGTTCTTTTTCTTTTTTTTTTTTTTTTTTTTTTTTTACAATCAAATATACACTCATCGATATCATATCTGCGATTTTATTTATCACATTTCGATAAGAAGATAATAAAAGTTTTTAAAGTGTCATTTTTGAAGAAATCTTTGAGACCGATTCTACCTTTTTTTTTTTCCAAAAATGTATATGTTTATGTTGGATATTTTGTTGCAAAAATTCTTTCTCCTTTTTTTTTTTATTTTTAATTGTCGTTACTCAAGTACGTGGCTAAAAATATAATTTGAATGTATTCGGATGAAGTACGAAAACAACTTGTATACATATCGATGATGAAAAATTTATGACCTATCTAGACAATAATTATAACGTCCACTGCGCCGTATTCTTATTTATTCTCTCTCTTGATGTCTCACTCTTCGTTGAGGATGAACGCTTGTCCATCGACGCGTCGCAACAGTTTCGAGCTTCTCGCGCGAGCTTTATTTCATTTCCTGCCTTTAGTCGGCCGACAAGCCGTCCGTCTCTCTTTCTCGGAGTCTCGTAGTCGCGAAATTGAGGGAGAGAACCACGCTCTCTCTGTGGCGTGGTGGCTGTTATGAATGCATCGTGGGGTAATGGCGTGCCACTAATAGTTCAACGAGTCGTTCCTCCTCTCCGCCTTTCTCGTTTCTTTTCACCCCGCTCTTTTGCTGCTCTTTTCCGCAGAGCTTCATTCCACCTCTCTCTCTCTCTCTCTCTGCTTTTCTCTCTCTCTCTCTCGCTTCGTCTTTCGCTTCAGCGCCGCCGGCGAGTCCGTAGCCGAGTTTAAGATGCACGGTTATGCTTCCTTTATTTTAAATTACGAGCTAGAGCCGTTTATGGCTGGGCGAGAGCAGCGTCACCGAAAGAGAATGAGATAGGGAAAGAAGAAAGAAGGTGGGGTGGGAAGAAGGGGAAAGAAAAAGCGACGATTTGCCGCCCCCTCGTCGAACTCGTTCGGGAACTCGGAAAAAGTCGATGAGAGTGAAACTTTTGATATCTCTGACACTGATTGCATGCTCGGCTGGTTGAACATCGAACGTTTTTATCCCGTTTCTTCCCCTCCGAACGTTTTCTACCTTCCTGACCGATCTTCAACATTAACGCTTTGCGGCTTCGATTGTAATTTCTATCGAACGATCCGTCGGAAAATTATACCGATTACCATCGAGGTGTACTTGGTAACCGTAAAAAAATTGATGAATTTTATGAATGATAAAAAGATTTAGAAATGAAATTTTATTAGAATTCGAAACGTTAAGCTCTTCTAGGAAATTACGAATTTTCTACATTATTTATATTACAAACAGCTGCCAACAAAAATTTAATAAATACAAGAGATGTTACTTTTTTTTTTTAGGCAATGAATTCTGAGACCACTGAACTCGACGGAATCCAGAGTCCATCTTCCACAATTATCGCGTAATCGATACGGTCAAACGATCTCAGCCTCAGTCTCGAAATCGCCACGAGGCTATTACCCCCGAGGGAAGAAGCAGCAAGTCTGACATCCAACGCTACCAATCGACATCGACTCCCAACTCTTTAATCACCGACGCGATGGTAGCTGCGTCAAATTTGGGATTCAGATGCGGCTACCACCGCCGGTCGTCTCTCGTCTCGACACCTCGACATCGCTGCGTTTCCGCCTCTCTCTCTCTCTCTGGTCGATCTATTTCTTAGTCTGCCCTTCGCCATCCTCTTCCACTTGCTCGACTTCGTGAGAGGAGATCACCACACTTCTTCGAGTCGTTCGCGTGCACGAACACGCACTCTCGCTTCGCACGAGTATGTGTCGAAGAGAGAGAGAGAGAGAAGAAGAAGAGAAAGTGCAAGAGAAGAAGACGAAGCCAAGGAAGATTCTACGAGAGAGAGAGAGAGAGAGAGACAGAGAGAGCACGAGTCGTGGGGATGCGCGCCACCCGAAACCACCATACCTACACGGCCGACGCCGCCGACGCCGTCGACGCCGCCGCCACTGCCGCCGCCACTGCCGCCGCCACCGCCGCCGCCGCCGCGACGCCCGGCGCCGCCAGACTTTGGGTTTCAGATTAATGGATCATTTTTCTTCCCTCGACTCGACGCTCACCTACCCCCAGTAGCAGTCGGCGAGATACGACCCCTACGACGACCGACCACCTTCCTGCACCTTCGAAACTTCCATCTTCCGCTCGCGCGTCTTCTCGCTTCCTCCGTTCCTCCTCGAACGCTGTTTCCCTCTCCCCCACCCCTTCCCCTCCCCACCCCCCTCCCCACCCGGAGATTCCCTTTCCCGGATTTTGAATGCATCCATCTCGCTCCCCCCGTGCATCCCGGAGATGCGGCGAGCTGCGTGTGCGAGATTCCGCGAACCAGTTCCGCGAACTTTGCTCGGGGATTATATAGGGAAAGGATGGAACTTAGAGACGCTCGATGGACGGACGTTGGATCTTGATATATCTTCCGGAACGACGATCGTGTGTAAAGTGGATCGCGGGATCGAAAGCCTGAGTGCGAAAACCGAGCAAATCCACTTTTATGGGAGGACGAAGGAAAACTGTTCTACACAGTGTTTTAAAGTTCTCTGAAAAGTATTTATAAAATTCGATTTTATTCCGTAAAATATAGTATATATGTATATGTATATTTTCTTTCTATTTTTCAGTGAGAAAAATAATTGACGTTAGAATTATTTTAAATATCGTAATAACTTGTAATAATTGCGAAATCTTTTAAATCGTACATAATAACGCATTTTCTATCGTACTTTTCTGTCAACGATTATAATTTTTAATAATTTTGATCAATTTATTATATGAACGCTACATCAATTTCACGTAATTCAAGCTACAGTTTTAATATCATTTATTAACGTCAAGTATCATGTGAAATTAATGCTTTTGAGCTTCTATAAAATTATTTCTGAGTTTTAAATATCAAGGATACATTTCTACATCTATATAGACACTTGTCTGTGTTTCGAATAGATCACTGTAAATTGTATTCCACGAATTTGTGAAATCAAGCAAAAGCTCGAAATTTTCCAACTTTCAAATTTTCGCATTATTCGTCCCATAAATTTCGGGGAAGGTAATGTCAATTTTGGATATAAAATGCTGCCTAGAAGACATATAAACGCAGAGAAATATGTTTCCCAGCAGAAGTTCGAGAGAGTGCAGCACAAGAAGCGACATTTCCGATAAAACTAGTTTTGTAACAGCTCCCGATTTTGTTGGCCCCGCTGAAATTGCTTATAATGATGTAGTATTGTAGAACGCTACAGTCGTATGCTGTATTGTCATGCGCGTGGAAACAGTAGTTTGTCATTCTGTCGGTTACGCTCTAAATCGTTAAATTTACAAGGAACGCGCATGAGAAGAGATCATCCTTTAACGCGACTGAAAAAAAATCCAAATGTGAGAGAAATAATGATGATGATCTCTTTTCGCGGTAATCTTCAATTTACGATGAACCATTTCAACAATCTGTCGTCAGAGTCGAAGAGTTATGCATTTTGATTAATTATAACTATATTTAGAAACAGTTTCAACAAGCAATTATCCTTTAACTCCATCATCTTAATATCTGATTAGTCTAATTGGAGAAAAGTTTAATTGAACTATGATTAAACTTCTAAGTAACACGAGAGCTAGGAAAGAAAAATTTAATCAGTCATTAAGAAATTAGCTGATAGATTTAAGATTAGCTTATTCTAAATTCTGTAATTATTGTATGCATTATCTCAAGTAATTTATCAAATCAATTGAAATTAATGATTTTATAAAAAATGAAATATTCTGCTTGGTTATGTAACCGCAGTATTTCTTATATTAATTCATTCTCTCTTATTTAACATTGCCTAATTTTTTTTTTCTTTCTCCTCCCTCCTTCCCCTCATTTTTATCTCTCCTAACAGATTTTTCATAAAAATATATCTAATATTAAGTCGCTAATCGCGACATTTATCAATGTAAAACAAAATTCAGTAAAATAGATAGATATTGAATATTTTTTTTTTTTTACTTTGAGATACACACTTTTTTCACGATTGATTTCTGAAATTTATTGCGAATATGCAAGAATCATTATATCGAGTAATCATAGATGCTGCAGTGCAAACCGATGGCGAAAGATCGATAGAAACGCGATTCGCACGTTAACTTAAGCGCTCCATTTCGCGGCATCGACGCGGAAACCGCTGCGAGAAGTAATAAAGGTTTATCGTTCCCCGCACACCGCGTATCCTTCCGCTCTTTCGCCATTGGCTGCCCGACGTTGTGGGACCGAAAGTTTGCCGATTTAATTTTTATGGTCGTCAGTGTAATATCCGTTACGTAGAGAGGCGATAGTACCAGACTCGCCAATGAGTTCCGTTCAATTCTACTGCTTGTCTAAAAAGTGTTATTTAGGAATTCCTATCCTATATGCGTTTGTTCTTCGCGCTACATTTACTTTCTCTCTCTCTCTCTCTCTCTCTCTCTCTCTCTCTCTCTCTCTCTCTCTCGCTCTCTCTCTCTTTCGTTTGCGCTTATTAATTTACGGAATTGCCGCGAATCGTTTCTTGTTCGCGTCTCTAATATGTAGCGCCTTTCTTTATTTATAAAAAATAATTTTTAAAATTCTTTTAATGAAAATTTACAGGTCCAAAAATTAATGTAAAAAATATTTTTAAACGCAAATGTAATTGTTTTTTTTTTCAAAGAAAATTATTTAATTAAAAGTTTTCAAACTATAAAGTTCTGCATCATTTGTTTCATTGAATAATAATCAATTATTGAATTAAATTATATAGTTAAATAAAATTATATATTATAGATATATGTATAAATATATTTAATATATAATAAAATAATAATTATTTTATATTTAATAACTAAATAAATAAATATATATTTGTATGTATGTATGTAATAAATATATGTAATAAATATATTTATCAAATATAAAACAATGGAGTTTGCGAGGTTGCACGAGAAAGGTTGGAAAAGAATTGGAGAGATAGATGCTTAAAAGTGCACTCTCTCTCGGTACGTGAGCGAGCATGAACGAGGATCGAATTCTCTCGGCTTGGTAAACGAGCAATGTGGCGGGGATAGAGAGAGGATGCCGAGACAAGGGTAGGTAGATAGGTAGGGAGGTAGGTAGGTAATTTAATCGGGGTTGAGGAAGCTGAAGTGACGCGCAAGTAGAGGACCCTCGTAAGCCTACCTCGCAACAACCCACCTGTTGAATTATGTGCAGCGAACCTTGGGTTGACCGCGTTGAGCTGGCTGGTGGCGGCGGCTCACCTGCGTGTAACCCGTCCCTAAATCACGATTAACGTCACACACTAATTGCCCGATTAACGTTAACCTTGTTAACTCGTTCCTCGTTAACTCGTTAGGCGGCCGCTGAATAAAACATGCAGCCACGTGACTCGCAGCAGCGTTGCCGATTTCATCGTCATTAATTATGCGGAATCTCATGGTTTTATAACAAAGCTCGACGATTAACGGGCGAACGGCACGACAAACTGCCATGTGTCAAATAATTCACCGGTATACGTTATCGATATGCATTCGCGACATCGATTATCTTAGTTTCTTTTCGATGAACGGATTAATTATAGGCCGAAGCGACGAATATATATTAATGCGATCGTAATTAATTATCAATCCACAATGTGTGCTCGTATATATTGTTTTTTTTTGTTATTTGTTTCGAATGTATTCACGCACATTTATATGCAATTTTACAAAATGTATTTTGCTATCAATTATCCAGCTTTGTTTTTACAACAGAGATGTTTGTTTTTACATGTTTCTCGATTGACGATATTATGATTTTCGTTAGAGTAATGGCGCGAATTAACAATTAAATCCACAAGTATAAATTGTGTGATCACGAATAATAAATAAAATAAGAAATAAAATAATTATTCCACAGCTTAATTTTTTTTATTTTTCGTTCCTTATATTTTCTCAAAAAATAATTTAACGTCGGTAAAATATCGTTGATTTATCTGGAATATCTCGATACAAGCGTCGAACACGGCTGGAAGCATTTTCAAGAAAAATTATGTTGTTTCGAGCCGCGGTTAGCTGGATTGGAACTTCGCGTGGGTCGAGTGAGCAAAAAGATTAAAAAAAAAAAAAAAAAAAAAAAAGAGGAGAAGAAACACTGCCGCTGGTAATAATACGATTCGCAGTGCAAATTTCGCGGGGACGGATCGAGGTGGTAGTAGGTTGGTAACGATGTGGAAGACGATTTGTTTTCATTAAGCGAATATACCTACGCGCTGCGCAATCCGTTATCGACGATATCACGTTCGGGAGTCAGCTCGGCGTGTTCAATTACAGCGGCGAAAAAGGAACCGACGTGCTTGTGCACGCGTGTTTAAGGCGCGCTCGCACCTCGGTAGCTGGCTTACTCTCCCTCTCTCTTTCCCTCTCACGGATAAATACTTAGAGACCCTACCCGGCGTACCGTTTCATTCGGCGAAGTAAGGACTATCGGATTCCCCGGAATGACATTATAAAGTAGGCGCTCGGAAAAAATATTATGCATTCGCATATCGCGTTGTCGTGAGCGATGCGGCTGGGCTGAATCCCGACAAAACAACGCGCCTTTTTATCGCGCGTTTTCATGTCATTGACCCTCAGAGACGCACCTCTCAAAGACGATGCGAATTATGTATCTCCAAGTTTTATACTTTTTTTTTTTTTTTTTTTTTTTTTTTTTTTGAGAAACAATTTATTGCAATATAAAATAATATAAAATAAATTTTAGAAAAAAAGTTGAATGTATATAAAAGTTGGTTAGTTTAATTCTCTAAACGTGGTTTACTGCTTTAAATAAATAACTATTTGAATATATAAAAGAAAAGATCTATACTTTACAGCTGTTTTTATAGTCGCGTAGAATTTTATAGCCGCAATATCAGCGACGTGATTAAACGATCGTTAATCGAGGGTCGACCGCGGTCGAAAACAAGCGAAGTAAGAATGTCGACGGGCAAATGCCATGACATTACACGAGTACACGAAGAGAGGGGGAGGAGAGGCAAAGATTAAATTCATGAAAAATTATCTCGAGCGAAAGTTAGTAGGGCGGAAAGGAGAAGGGTGAACAAGACGGTGCGAAACAATCCGATGAAGCGGAGTCTGATTAATTGCCGTTTTCGGTCGTCAAGAAATTAACGGGTTCCTTGAGCTCGTCACGTCGGGATCGTCGGGATTTTTTAGGGATAAAGGGCTAAGTCAACATGGGGGTTCGAAACAAGACGAGTTCCTTCGACAGGTAAAGTACTCATAACATAGTCATTATTCAAATTTTGCAGCCATCGAGACGGCTCTTCTGGCTTTGAAAGCGTGGAAATTAATTTCCTGCCGAGAAAGGAAATTCATTCTCGCAATTAGCTGAATTCTAACTCGATAATCAATAATTTCGAAATTTTCGGTTAACGGTTACAGGGTCTCTATTTTCTGGAAAACCTGGAATTTTCAGGGGGTTCTTTCTTTTCTTTTCTTTTCTTTTTTTTTTTTTTTTTTTTTTTTTTTTTTTTTTTTTGAAAAATAAGGGAAACACGAAATTTTTTTAAAAATTATATCTTTAATAATTTTGCTCTGATATTATTAAGAGTCGGCAAGTCAGGTAAATTATATGTTTAAAATATATTATAAATTATATATCTATTTCTCTGTTTATATTCAACGTTTTCACAAAATATTGAATATACAAGTACATAGTTTTTATTGTAATTTTTAGGGATAAAAAGAATGAAAATATTATACAATATTATTCAATTTTCATTAGCACATTTACAAATTTAGCACTTGAAACTTATTTTAAAAAGTAGAACCGAAAGATTTTTAAAATATTCTGTTTAGTTGGATTTTTTAACAAAAATATCTGCAAAATTAGGGAATTTTCAGATAATTGTTTTACAAGATTTGAATAGACACCTTGCAGAAATAAATATAAAAAGACGATTGGACACATTCTCAGATTCAGCTTTTGGAAATATTTTAAAGTTCTCGCGATTATATTGATATTTTTATGCACATCGTATATATTATTCAACTACATATGTACATGTCAAACGTCATATATTTCTCATTATACTAATACCTACGATATATTTTTAATGAAATTTGAAATAACACGTCAATAAAATGACGTATATTTTATCGTTATCTTAACAATTTATTGTCATTTATTGACAATATCTTTATACTTCGTATATGTATACCTCATAACTTTTTACAACGATCGTATCTTCGTAACAGATACACGATAAATTCATGTGTACACAGACTTGACCTCGTTCAAATTTAATTTTCATATCAGTCGTCTTTGGCGCGTTTTCTCAGCTTCATCACTTATCACATCTGATTTATATTCACTGATACGTCGAGCGCGAATCCATAATTATCGGCCAACACGATCGCCGCCGCGTTTCGAGCCGCATTTCTAGCGCTAGATTGACAAGCGCAATTGCAGCGATAGAAAATGGAGGGCTGATCAATTTACGGATAGCAGCTGCAGCGCGTGCACTTTGCGTGACACGTCGCAGTTAGAGAGACGCATCGACGCGAGTACTGTCACCGATACGATAAATAGCTACCTGCAACACGAGCCTCTGCTCTCTTTCTCTCTCTCTCTTTCTCTCTCTTTTGGGCAGCTTGCGATTAATTTAATATGCACCGATCAACGAGAGAGAGAAAAGGAGAGAAAGAGATGTGAAACGCAGTATATCCGCGAATCTTTCTCTCTCTCTCTCTCTCTCTCTCTCTCTCTCTCTCTCTCTCTCTCTCTCTCTCTCTCTCTCTCTCGGCATCGAATTGACCGATTCGACATGTTTTAGTCGATTATCGACGGCGCTGCGGAAGAGCCCAGGCAGTAATTAAGCCCGATTAAATTTCCTGCGCGCCTTGCACCCGTAGTAATTTGCGCTCACTCCGTCGCGTCGCGCGCAACGAGCCAAATGAAATTCATTAGCCACCGATAGCGGAGCTCTCTCGTCTGCGAATATGCCGCGTCCGCTTACGACGACACGCGCGTAGTAATGTATTAAATGCTGGAAACACCGGGATACGGGGATAGATGGGGAGGGGGAGGAGGGAGGGATCTGCCGGAAACCGATGAATTACACAGCTGCGTTCCGTCGAAGGATTCCGCAACTGCTCTCCGCGCTAGAGGTCTTCCTCGATACCAGCTCGAACGCAGAGTCGTTCAAAATACAATGTGCTGTCAGTAACTGTGCCAGATTCTATGAAAGAGCCTACTCGCGCGAATTGGAGGAAGCTAAATTAATCATGCGCATCGGGAACAAGAATTAGCACTTGCTATATAGATTTTTGCGATCGGTGTATTCGAGCTTTTTTTATTGTATGTGTATATATATATATATATATATATATATATATATATATATATATATATATACATACGTATTGAAAAACATTGGAAAATGATTTATTTGATCTACAAATAAACGAGAAATTTATTATTGTACAAATTAATTCTATATCATTATAGGAAAGATAAACGAAGAAAGAAGCTGTGCTTAAACAACATTAATAGAAATTATTCCCCGCTTGATTAATAAATCATCTTAATTTATAATAACTAAATACGTATATGTAATAAAATTAAAATTGAATAATATCATACTTATGAAATTTTAGCAGAGATTAATGCGTATTAAGATTAATTATTTTCATATATACTTATTTCTATTAAATTATTGAAGATTATTTTTTAATGCATAAAATAAAGAAACAAAATATAAGGATAGATGATATCGTCAGATATGGTAAATCAAAGGTAACATCAGATAAGTGATTTATTTTTCATAATCACAGACAATTATAAAATTTGTGTAGGTCATGATATTGTTACTATCTTGTCATTATTATGTCTTGCTATATCGATATCATAATCTTTAAAATCAGAGATAATTAAAGAGAGGTAAAAATATCAGAATATAAAATAAATTTACTTTGCAGCAATGTAATTTAAATTTCAGAATAAATCATTGGAGAATCTTTTGATTCGATTCATCATTAACAGACTCTATATTCAATATTTCGTCCTCAACTATAGTTTGATGAAGCGCCCGAGACCGCGTAAAAGCTCCCTTAAAGCGCAATCAAATTTAGCGAATTCATTAGGGGACGTGCGGTTCTTTTCGGGGAATTGTGGTTGCATAAATCGCCACCGCGCAAACACACACGCACACATACACACACACACACACACAAATGCAGACAAAGAGGGCGAGCATGTTTTCGCCTGTAAAGACTGGTGTACCAACACAACCCGGCCGAGGGGTTTCAGGAAGGAGCAACAAGTGTGACATCCCTTACCCTCTACCTTTTACCTTCCCCCCCCTCCCACCCTGACCGTCACAGTGGCACTCTTCGGGTTCGACCTACCTACCCTCGAGGGACGACCTTTCTTCACCTACACAAGTCCACCCTTCCATACGGTATAGGCGGGAAAATAATAACTCGTATGGCACGCGCGTAACAGGCAAGGGATTCGGCTCAAATTGCAAAAAACCTTCATGTACTGGATAACGAACGCCAAGATTTACGTCGCGTAAATAATTAGGCTAAAATTACAGAAACGGAAATTTACGCGCACGAGTTGTTTGTCTATTTGAATCTCTGTCATGTTCAAACAAGTTTTTAGATATCTTATTAGCTTTTCTTACAACTATATGCACATGAAAGAAATAATATTATTATAAAATATTACTTAATATTATATATATATAATTATTATTGAATTTTATTTAGATATGTTTATTAATACTAAAAGTAGAAACAATGTACTTATTTATAAACGTATAGGTATATAATTATGAATATATATATATATATATATATATATATATATATATATATATATATATATATAAGATGTTCTTCGTATTTCATGTCTATTAAATGAATCTTTAATAAATGAATTCTATACTTTGAAATATTTCTTCATTAATTATTTGATAAAAATATTCTTGTTTTATATATCGATTACATTCTTTTCGCTTGTGGAAATATAAAACTTTATGTTTTAAGTAAAATATATTTCAAAGTCAAAGTTAAAATAGACATGTATAAAGAAGGGAAAAAATGAAATGTGATCCACGATAAATTAAAATGAATATATAAGGAAATATAAAATGCAAAAATAATTCTTAATAGCTTTTTTAATGGCATTCGTAACTAAAATCTCTCGATATTGCATGTTTCTATTATAATTTAACGGTGCTATCTCATACGACATAATATTAATGTTATTATAAATATCTGAGAAATTCTGCTCTTTCGCGCTGGATATCGTCGGCAATTGATCGCGCTTTCTGAATATTTTATTCTCGCATCTCGGAATTTTGACGAGTTTCAACGATAATGCACATTAATCGGAAGAATTATGAATTCGGATTCCAATTGTACGAGAGAAACATACAATTTTCGTGCGCGAGCTCATAGCCCGCTCCAATCAGCGAAGCACGTAAAATCCATCAAATATGTTCCAATCAACTTTGCCATCTCCATTACACAAAACGTTATTGCATTCCTGCGGCGGATATGATTCATCCATACTTAATTATGATTACAAGTGTAGCATCAATCGTTATTAATCTCTGTCGAATGCGCGCGGCCATGTTCGCCGGGATCCATTTTAATTACTTTTAATTCGCGCGTTTTATCTAATTATTAAAATGAACATATATATGTATACGCGACGCAAAACATGCGCGCGCATCGAAAAACACTGAATCAGTACAGAGAAAAGTGCGGGATGGAAAAGTAAACAACGATGGAAAAAATCCCCATTGGATAATGTAATAGATGAGCCTGCTTATTTCAAACGCTTTGAAAATTCTCGAATACTGTGTTGACATTTCGCGAAAAACATATTATTCCAAATAAACGAAGAAAGAAGCTGTGCTTAAACAACATCATAGAAATTATTCTCCGTTTGATTAATAAATCATCTTAATTTATGATAACTAACAATAAGTATAAGTGTATAATAGAATTAAAATCTAATAATAACATATCTTGATTTTTATAAAAATATCAAAATTTCATATCACTTTTTTCTATTATGTATACAAAATGTATAATTGTTATTGAAAATATTAATAATATTTAAAATATATCAAAAATAAGGAAGGAACTTACTCGCGCTATCATAATAACATAAAAGCATCGCGTGTTACAATTATATATTAATGCATTATTTCTAATGGACCATCAATCATTTTACCATAGATATCGTTTAAATCGTCAATAAGGGTGTCGTTTATCCTATTCAAGAGTCTGTATCGCTCGCGCGTGAAGAGGAGAGGTGCATCGTGAATCGCGGATGCGTCGTCGTTCGCTTTCACGGTGGTGGAAACGGTGCGTCGTAGGGACTGTGAAGCCGTCAAGGGGATAAGCGAGAGCTCGCAGGGGGTTGCAACGGGACGGAAAGAGAGAAAGAGGGAGAGAGAGAGGGAGGGAGGGAGGGAGGGAGAAAGGGAAAAAGGTTGCGAGGACACCAGTTGCTAGGCAGCGCCTCTCAATCAGCGTTTCGCCTCACGTTCTCGAAGCTCTCGCTACAACCGAGTGCATCTCGTAATTCCGCGTTCTTTATCACGACGATTTATGTACTCGTACAATCGCATGCGAGCGTTCACACCAGATGTACAAGGTGGTACACGAGTAATCGAACAAAATATATTTTAAAAATTTTATTTTTTCTTTTTAGACCTTTTTAGAAATGTCATCGTTAATGTTAATAATTTTATTGTTTAGCGAAATTAAAATTGTGCTAAAGATAAGTCTATTCATGAAGTTTAATACAGAATATATATATATATATATATATATATATATATATATATATATATATATATATATAAATATAGATTTTTTTTTATTCAGACGCTATAAAATTATAATTCTTTCATTTCTATTATTAATTATTATAATGCGGCAAAATTGTTGTTAAATATATTTAGAGTACAAATTTTAATTGCGATTCTCTATAATTAATATAATTCGTATTGTATCGATAAAAGATCGTGTTATATTTATTATTTAAAAAAAATATATACATTATATATATATATATATATATTTATTAAAAATCATATCATCGACATATTCGCCCTCTTGACTTGAAGAGCATCGTTTCTTCATGTAAAAGATATCAGAAGCATAGAAAAGAAATCTTAGAATTCTCGCGTTAAAGAGAGTCGATACTAACGACGGAAGCTCTTTGCCTTTCTGCGTAGAAACGGAAGACAGGTGGTGGTTGGTCTCGCAAGGAGAGAAAACGATAAAGGTCCACAGGGGGAAACGAGGAATGCTAGAGGGTTGGGAGGCGTAAACCTCGCGTAATACGTAGCAAATTAGCATCGGTCCCTCGTGATGAATCTCTCACCCCTCGCGTAACAAGCTTCTTCATCTTCCTTTCTCGTATAGCCTTTCGTTTGGCCCTTCCTCCCTCAAGTTCCTCTCTCTCTTCGCGATATCTCACCTGTTTTCTCATCTAGATAGCCGTGGAGCTTTCCCTCGCGCAGGACTGGTATGAGAAAAAGGTTATAAAGAAGAGAGCGGTAAAGGAAGTATTAGACGAGAACGCGGAAATTAAATGCATGACACTCTCTTTTGCAATCCTCTCTCGAAGTACACCAATTAAAATGTTTCCACTTGCGCGAACACACGTATAAAACACAGATTTCATGTTAATGTTAATATAATTAGTGGCTTAGAGAAGGAATGACTATTAAAGGGAACTATCCGTCATTCTTGCTTCATTATTTGGTTCAAAAATTGATCTCAAGATTCAAATGTTTAATCGCAATTTATTTCAGAAATTTTAATTAAAAAATCAATTTTAATATTTAACCTATCAAATTCTTTAAAAATTTTAAATTTTAAATCATTTTCTCCAATTTTGATATACATATATTAAAATTAATATTAAATTTTGATATAAAAATTGATATTGTATGTATCTGTTTCATGTGTCAAGTTCCAAAATATTAATTATTGTACATGTATAATAATATGATAAAATACACTCTCTCGAAGAAAATATTATATTAATATTGCAACGCCAAATGTGCATATCGATGTAACGAATGCGTGGAAAAAAGGGCGCGGGAAATGGTCGTCGAAAAAGGAAGAAGGGAAAGTGGTGGTAGAGGGGGGGGGGTGAAAAAAGGGAGGGTGCTCTTCGACGTGGGTTAATTGCATAATAGACTCTCATCCCCGATGTTTAACGAACTACCACTCGATATGGTACAAGGTAGCTCTGTAGTGAGCGCGGTCAACGTCCATAATCGGTCAGCTCGTACATAATGAAGCATTCTTAATCGTAATGGCGTTAGCTGAAGCTTCGCTGACCACTCTCCTAATCTTCTTAACTCTACTCTGCCGTGCCGAACTCGCCTATACCCGCTGAGCAGATTCTCGTCTACGCTTTTGCTGCAACGTGATAGTCTATAACGAGTCTGCTGTGCATAACCAAAATAGACGTCTTCCGATTATCGAGACAAAAAACATAAAGGTAACTGACATTAGGATGTTTTGCAAAATAATTAAAATAACATTTTATATATATTTTATATATTATATGTATCATTTTTATATATTTTATTTTTTATATTTTTATTCTTTTGTATATATATATATATATATATATATATATATATATATATATATATATTATTTTTATTATTGTTATATTATTATTATATTGATAAATTTATGATTAACAAGATAGAGATATTGAAATATGAAAATATTCACGTTTATTAGCAAAAACATTTTTTATGGCGAAATATTTATTTTTATTTATTATTAAATATTTTAAAAACTCTAGAATTGAAAGTGGATAATAACAAATATAAAATTATCTATTCTTCTGGTTTAACTTTAAACAGACTTAATAATTTTAACCAAAAATGGATTTAACCTCATGGCTCTAAAAGTTGCGAAAAAAGGCTCCATTAAAGTGCAATTTTTTTTCAGATTCACGTGAATTATGCTGTTTTAACAGAAGGTAAACGACAACCACCGAATCATTTGGCATGCATTGCGTAGAAGCACGTTGCGCCGAAATTCGCGGAGGATTCGTCCGTGGATTAGCATATTGTCTACAATGCGTTGCCGTTGCCAAGTGGCGATATCCCGCGCAACCCGAAATTGCATCCGACTCCAGATTAGCCATTAGCATTCGAAAAGTGCAGCGAACACGCGAATATGCGCTTTGTCCTCGCGTTTATAATATGCAGCTTTGTATGGCGGCAACTTGGTGCTACGCGTGTACATGTATGTACGTACGACGTACATGCGTGTGAAGGATAGGCGGGCGGGCGGACCATAAAATTTTGATTACGACGCAAGAAAAGGAGCATGCTAAGGAACTCAAAACTGAGCATTGCATTTGCATAAAGACTCCACGGCGGTAGGGAAGAGGGGAGGAAAGGGTAGACGTCTCTTCGACAAAGCGCGCGCCAAGAGAAGTAGAAGGAAAATACGAAGAAGACGAAAAGAATAAAAGAGCGAGCAAAGTATATACGGTGGGAACCCACATTGCGTGGGAAGTGTGCGTTTGGCGAGATGCTAATAAAGCGGTCGGCAAATCTTCGGCGAAGCCGTTTTGCGGAAGAACCAGACGGACTCCTTTGGTCTCTTCCGACAACTCTTCATAAATCTGAGCTCAATTATTGTGAACATTATGATGAATTAACTTCGTTTTGAGATGTTAAGTCTCGCATACGAATTAACCCAAATCTGTCTGTTGGCTACATTTTCCTCAATATCTTTCACGGAATATTACGAAATTGAGAAAATTATCATCACGGATCGGTTACTTCTCTCGAGTGGAAGTACATCGCGATTCCTTTTCTACATATTTAATAAAACGAGAAGAGAGAAAAAAGAAAAGACCGCGCGAATTGCATTTCGAAAGACAATGTACAACGCAGTGACTTTAATTTCTCCTTAATTGAAAAGAATCGCGAGAGCTCTCGAAGTACCGCGAAAAGTACCGGAAGGTAAATTAACCGTATTTCCTGCATTGCTGACTGTAATTTCATACATTCAAGTTTTCGGATTACTAGGTAGTGTAGAAAGATGGAAAAATTATTCCTCCTCCTTTCTCTTCCTCGTTTGATTTCTATTTTGATACGGCTTTATTTTGACCGGTGTACGGTTTCGCACGCTTTACCCCGTAGTACAATACTTATATATATCGAAGATGGAAAAATCCCGAGCGATACTTATCGCGATAACATAATGCACGCTCGGCGTGCATGCCGTGATATTACTGATCGGTAGAATTATCCGCGTGCACAAAGCCGGAAAGCGGTGAGAATGAGACGGTTTGAAAGGGTGCGAAGAGAAGGGAACTGTACGTCGAGGATCGATTGCCAGGCCACGATTACCATAAGCCCTCTTAATCCCAAAAGTGTGATAAGAATAGCTCTATGACAGCTTCATCGTGCTTTCGCCAAATATTTGAAAGGACAACGCTCTCTCTATATAACTTTATATTCGCATTTTACTCAAGTAAAACGACTTGAAATTTACTCGTACATTGCAAATTTGTTTACTCTGTAAATAAAAAAAATTGTACTTATGAATATCTAAATTATTTAAGATCTAAAAATAAGAAAAAATAATATATTGATATATGATTTGTAATGATAAATGTATAATATATCAAGGATGATCCTAGCAATAATTCATTCGAAAATGATTTGGATATAAAGCGAATGAATTTTACGCCGTTAAATATTTTATTTCTAGATTTTCGCGATGTATCATGGGGGCTCGCTCGTGTATCGTCGCAACATCACAGAAATATCCGCCGCAGCCGCGCAATATGCATAAAATATGAATATTACAATATTAACCTTCGAATCGTCGCTGTACAACACAACAGCGCGACGCTTCGTCGCTCTGTACATGTGATACATCGCGTACTAAAACGCGATATTAATATCCCGAAAATTTGTGCGCGATACACGATTCTGTATTCTCTCATTTACAATGAATTAATCGGTGTCTTTGCGGTCGTGCACGAACGATCGAGTCTCTTCTCTGTTCGACGCTGCAATGTCATTAACCCTTTTGCCAGCCCATTATATCTCGTGTTTTTCCGCCTATAATTTCATTCAATATTCTCTCACTCTGCTTACTTCTCCGTATAAAATACTAATTTTTCGTAGCCACATATACGGCTTGTTATGTACACAATTCTCATCATTTTTATCATTTTTCTCTTTATTTCACTTCTTTCTATTACCATTTACAATATTCCTTCTATTTGTATTACGTATGAAATATAAAACATATACAAACTATTTATTAATTATTAATATTATTAATTGTTATTAACTACTATATCATAAATATTAAATTATTTTCACTACTAAAATTTTATTACTCTTTACATTGCTGCAGTTTCTTATACGAGTAAATTCTATTTTCTTATCGTAACTCGAACAATTATATTCTTATCTAACACTATTATTACATTACTTTAACATGAAAATGTGTTGTAACAATTTGTGGAACGCGTAAAGATTATTTAGACACGTTTCTAGAAAAATTCTGATTTTTTTCTCCATAAGTAAAGCCTTCGACACTGAAAGGGTTAACGCGCACTATGCATCGCGCGTCATAAATACGGCGAGTCAATTATCTCATCAATAATGCAACCGCACGTGCGCGCATGTCGCAGTAAAAATTACTAAGAGAGCTGGGCGGCAAGATCGGGACGGCCGATGATCGGTTAGATCTTTCGCGATATAAAACGTTAACCACCGCGCACTTGAAAGAAATGGCCGTTTAATGACAAATGACGAGAATCGCTTTGCGCTGTTTTCCCTTTCTCTCTTTTCTCTCTCTCTCTCTCTCTCTCTCTCTATCGTCTACTGATTTCGTCTGAAAACGAAATAAAGTATGCAAACTCGCACTTTGCCGATAACGCCGCCACGGCAAATTACACTGCGCGATTTCGCAGTAGGTCATAAGGTCTCGAACGCGCGATGCAACGCGACAGCGCGTCTTCTTGAAATTATTCGCCGGCTGTGATAAAATAATGTTTCACGCGTTAATTTTAGTCTCCAAAATAAGCACGATTTAGTGTAGAAATAAAATATGAAAAAACACGCAATTATAACAGTATCTCTTTAGCAACGTAAAATAAAAAAAAAATTTCAAGTAGAAAAAATGTATTTCAATTTCTTTCGCTTTTAATTATGAATTAATTATTCAAAATTAAAGTATTTAATTTTTCAAAAAAATATTTGCTTTAAAAAAAAAATGTAGACGTATCAAAATTATGATACCTTATTATTGCATTTTCGCTAATAAGGGCATCGGTCGACCGATAAATCTCGGCGGTATTCAAATTTATTTGTTTAACGATTCAGAGGGAGAAACTTTAAATATGCTCGCTTTCGACAAAATACAAAATAGAGAAGCGCGCGAATCCTTCTCTCACACAATTACACGGATAAATGCGGCGAGTAAATACAGATTTAGCGGGACCATCATCCCCGTGATACGATCATGCCGGGCATAAACGTCGATATTAACCGCCCCATGTGAGGTGGACAAAAAGTGATGATGATCGAGCACTTATGGCAGCGAATATTAAACGTGCGCATGCGCATATTATTATGGTTGATGCAATTTTATCATTTGTATACTATCATGTGCGGGTTTGCGCAAACCATTCTCGCGTATCACTCGCGCCCGCCATTGTATCGCCCATTGTATTTGCATATAAACGAACTATTTCGAGGTTATACGACGCAAGCTATGCCTGTTAGTCGGCCGCTAAATTTTAATAGGGACACACACGCCCTGGCAACCTTGGTAAAGTAAAACCAAACCGGTTCAATTTGCGCGAATATTATTGTACATATGTTTCGCCGCTCGACTAGATACGATAGTAATATTGTGAAAAAGGTATACAAATCGAAAAATCGCTGGGTTTAATGTTATAATTAGTAAAGTCTAATAAAATTGTCACGCCATTGACAAAAATTACATTAAACCAATTTTTCACAAAATAGTGGAATATGTAATAAAATGATATAATATATAATATTATAAAGGAATATAAAATTTATATTAATCTATATTTAGATTATATACCAAGGGACGCTTTTTCTTACAGTTTTATAGGCAACCCCTAGACTTGTAAGATGATCCGCTTGAAATCTGTAGTTTCCATCATTCTCAGACTTTTCTGCATTTCATGCTGCGAATCGCCATTTTCGAGAGTGAGATCACCGATTGTCATCGTTGAGACGAAAGATGATCATCGACCGTCTCTGATTTCTCCCACGCTCGATGAAACGTGAGAACGGCTGGTGGGATTAATTCCGAAACTAGTGTACACTCTCGGCTATGTACCAAGCACCCTGGCCGCATCACCACAGACCGCGCGCGCAGAAGTCCTTTATGCAAAAATCCCGGCTATTCAAAAGAAGGGTTGGCCCGCCGTATGAAAGCGAGAGCTGCGAGAAAAACGCGTATATACGATGATCCGTATGACACCACTCGCAGTGAAATGCATCTCCGATGCTTTTGAAACGCTTTTTTCATAGGTCAAAGAACTTCAAAAAAAACCTCGTTTAAAAATTCAAAAAATCCTAAAATTGAATATATATATATATATATATATATATATATATATATATATATATATATATATATATTCCTAATTAATTCAATTTTAATTGAAAGATTTATATACGAGTTCTCAGAAACACTTTCCTCTCTCTTGCATTCCTCTATTTTAAAATTTAAATATATATATATATATATATTTTTCTCACGTATTTTTTATATTTTTAAAATACAAGAACAAAAAAATTTGATCGGCGCGAATCACCCGATATGTGAACCACTCCAGCATCCGCGTTTAATCGATGCGTCTCGATTCCGACATCTGTCGACTTTGTGCTTCTTCCCGATATTGCACGCGTTAACCCTTTTGACGCATTTTCCGAAATTCGTATAAAACCGCTTTCAGGGATAGCCAGCTGCCTGCGGGATTTGCCTGTTGTATCCATTCTGGTAAAACGAGGAGAGACGGCAGGGGAAATTGGCCGTTAAATAAAGGCGGGGGAGAGCGAGAGAACGTGCGGGCGAGCCGGATGCATGCGAAACGCACGCGCGATTCACACACGCTTTCGGTCCATCACTGTCATCTCGCGGTATAAGATACGCAACGCGCGGACGAAGCAGATGCAATTCGAGCACAATGATGGCCAACTGTAGACATCGGCTGCGTCATGACGACGACGATTATCGAATGATGCGATTTCGTCAGGGTATCACCGTAGGGTTACTCGATCACGTCCACGCGCGGCCGCGCACGTGACGGAGAGGGGAGGGGGGGGGAGGGGTCGAAAGAATATCCATACGTCAATGTCTTCCGCATAACCGCACGTACGCACGCCTCACCACTGAGATAAATACCTGACGGTATTAAATGCCTGGCTCTCTCGGTCCACACACACACACACGTGTGTGTATATATATATATATATAAGATATAGATATATATATATATATGTGTGTATGTATATACACATCCGTCAGGAATGCGCTACGCAGAAGGCAGGCGAGCTGATAGTGATAGTGACTGTAAAATAACAGCGATGCTTCGGATAGATAATGCGTGATGCTAGTCGTTGTCGCTGAAGCGAAGCTGACTAAGACATTCTACGACGTTTGAGACTTCCTGTTGTCAGAAGTGACTGTACTGCTGGCGATAAGTTCCATCAAAATCCATCACATTACGAGAAATTTGAAGTGCAAGTAAAAAACGAAAGTTGAGGCGATTACTTTAATAATTTGTCAAATTCATTCATAGAGATATGTAGATTCCTTTAGTTAAAGAATGGCATGAATTATACATACTAAACAAAAAAGGCGCTGATAAAATTGTGTAACATCTGCATTATATTGCACTGCCTAATTAGACAAACTATAGGCAAACGATGAACGAAAAATAAAAAAAGAGATAAAAAATTATTATAATTAACTATCATAATTCACTTTATTAAGCAAACGTGAGATTTTACCGGACGTAAAGTCGTGGACGTAAAGAAACGGAATTCTGTAAGGGATTAACATGATAGAATGCAACGGGACAGTAAAACGATAACTCTTTGGATATGACAGAGCGAAACGCGCATCAAATTATGCGCGTAGCGTAGAAATTTATCGAAGCAAATCGATTCAGCGAAACGCATCGCTGATGCCTCGCCTACAAAGTGCATCGCATATTTGATTTCTGATAAACGGCCGTTTTTTTCCATATATTTTTCACAAAAAAAAAAAAAAAAAAAAAGAAAATAAAAACATAAAATTCACATAAATTTGCGGCGATATACTACTTTATTTTATTTATTTACTAATAATACACGTATACACTAAATTCTTATTCTGTGTGGAATGATGTTTTTTAATTCAACATTACGGAATAAACACTAGACGGATGTTCGATATCGGGTGTGTAAAATACCGCGAAAATTTCGCCCGAAAAAAAGGACGGAATTAACAGATATAATGGAACATCGAAAGGAATGTGAGAACGCGTGCAAACTCGAGACAGGCTCGGATCCGACATGCAATATATATGTCGGTGAACATTTCCCAACCAAGCCCTGTATCAAAGATATATACACATCGCGTTTTTAAAATACATACGTTTTTAAAATGAAAAATCGATAAGAGAAATTTTATTCTAGAAATAATCATATGAAATTATACTATTGTTTCGATGAACCGTTTAAATTAATTAAATCAACAAAGCGCTTTTATTACAATAAATAAAGATACAAATATAGCAATATATTTTCACATTATTACATTTTGCATATTTTTTTTAAATTGTATATATAATAATATAATACATTCGTAATTAAATACCCATAAAATATAAAAGATAAATCGCGATTAAGATATATGCACGATTTTCAATATAAATAATAATAATGAAATTTTTATCATTTTGATAACGTTTATTTAATTGGTAATTTTACTTTCTTTCTTTCTTCCGAATCGTCGATCTCGTCTCGAGGAAAAAAGGCCCGAACGAAAGATCGCGCGCGATAGAGATACCGAGAATTTTTTCCCGACATCACGCCGGAGAAACGACGCACTTCCGCGTCTATGGAAACTGAGCACCTGTTGTGGAGATGCTCATCTTTACATATATATATATATATATATATATATATATATATACCTTCGCGCTCCGCTTTTATGGCACGCGGGCACATGCCTGGCGTAAGAGAGGCGTAGGTAGGTAGGTAGGTAACGGTAGATGTTTCCACCTATACTAAAAGGAGATTCGAAGTGAAAGGAGCCGGGAACGCGACGTGATCCAGTGCTTCTCAATTCGGGATAGATACTTGGAAACGCAAATTCGGCAGCGTGCCACATATTTCACGAGCGATTTAATCCTTAAAATTATTTTTTACTTGATTCAAAAACGAAAAATATCGTTATAAATGTAAACGAAACGAAAGGATATCATTAAAAATTAATTTCAAAACAGCTATCAATTATGAATTTTACTTATAATTATGTAAAATATATACTTTCAATATTACAAAATTGTACAGAAAGAGCAAATATAAACATGCACAAATTCAGGTTATATTTTGCTTGCTTTTTCTGAAAATACCCGACAATATTTTTAATCGCAAAAACACGAATAATTATCAAGAGTATCATAAATTACACAAAGCTGCTAATCTGCATAATTTTTCCTATATTTTGTTTTAAAAAATTATTATGTTTTCTCACTAAATTTCGAGAATTACTTTTTTTTTTTTTTTTTTTTTTTTTTTTTGTGTTACTCATGGTATTTATTGCCATTTAATAATTTATTTTCTGGTCAAATTTCCTTGAGGATTTTACAATGAAGGACTTTTTGAGAGACGCTGTTCTAAGTGTAGCAGCCGTATCGATAGTAACGAGCGAGCATGAAACGCAGAAATTGTTGGGTATTACGTTACGCATTTATAATCATACACGGTTACATAAAAGGCGTTTCAAACTTCACACATTTACATAGCAAATTCTTGCGGATTTGGTGGCTGTTTTCCCTTCCTACTTGATTTCCAACATAAAATTAACAAAATTCAAAGTCTCTTAAGACGACTTTTAAAACAAAATGGAACAGAAATTTAATTATTTACATTTTTTTTAAGTTTTATTTAATCATAATTCGAGGCTATTAATGATCCGATTTTGAAACACTGTTTTTAACTCGACCTGTTCAGTACCTGTGATCCAGAGGAAACACGTCACACGCCTGGGACACTCTGTACACATATATATATATATATATATATATATATATATATATATATACATACATATATATATATCATGAGGCACACGGACATCTACATATAGGCGCCACCTTCCATGTCATGTATATGCATGTACACGCATTACGTAAACGCACTTGAGCGATGTGACTACGCATAAGGGTGGCTTTATAAAAAATTCCATAAAGATCGATGGCGCCGTTACCATGGATATTGCGATCGCCATACGTTTAAATGCGTCTGCAAGTACATTTATTATGGCAGCTGTGCCGCGTAACGATCAATTCGGACGAAGCGTAATGTATCACGCGAACGCACATCTTCGTCGACTGATGCTGTCATCATTCGAGTTTCTCAATATTATTAAATAAAATTAAATTAAACGGAAAAATTGAATTGAAAAAATGGATGACGCGTGTAATAATTATTAATACAATCGAATGATAAATACTTGTGACTTGCGAATAATATCCATGTGTAAATATATATGTTAAGTGACTATGTGACATAACAATTATTATATCTTTTAATTTACAAATATAATTTTTTTTTTTAAATCGCGGTAATGAATTGTTACTCTTTCATTTAAACGCAATACCATGTCTTTACCGTTGATGCTACTTCCGTTTCGAACCTTCCTCAAATAATTGGTTGGGGAACTCACGCGAGATTCATTAAGCAACAACGTAATCGGTAGCTCATGCCGAAGATGAGTCGGCTCGTCATTGAGTATTCCTTCCCAGGGAGTCTACTTGACTTACTTGAATGACACGCAATGCAGTTGGCGCCTTATCTGAAATCTACGACTATAATTTTGACGAAAACGACGAAATTTCGCGGAAAAATTTTCAAGATAACTGAATCCGTAATTTTGAAAGATTCACGGAATTACGTAATGTATTTTATTTCATTTAAATTTCTCGCTCAGATAAAATATCTTGTAAAAATATATATATATATATATATATACATACAAAAACATATATCAAAAGTCTAAAAAAAATGAGAAAAAATGAGAATTTTAAAAGTTATTATACCTTTATACTATTCACATACAATTTTATTCATATATAAATTATATTTAATTTATATGTTTTTTATAAATGAGTTTAAAAGTTTAAGAAAATTTCCATAAAATCATAAAATTGACAGAGACATTAAAATCAACATAAAAAAGAAAATATTCGCATAATCATCGTGCTGAGATAATAGATCCTCGACGATTGATTACATGTATAACGATTCAAGGCAAGGGCACGATCGCGCGCGCAAGAAGACGACTGCACACAATGTAAACTGTTAACCTTCTGGCATGTCTTTTTTTTTGTACTTTGCATCGTCGTCGTACTGAATAGTCGACGCGTATCATTAAGAAACATGATTTAATTTCTCACATAATGATGAAACTTGATTTTGTAATAAAGATACATCAGTTTCTCTGAATACAAAAACATGTAAAAAAATGCTTACATATTTATTAATTGAAATTAATTGAATAAATGTATATATTACGCAGATATTTAAAAATGAAAAGTAAGATGGTCCACTCACAGTGGACTTCTAGTAATATTTCAATTTTAAATAAAGACGAAAAAAATCCATATTTTATACTACAAATGTTATTTGATTTTTAATTTCGTTAATTTAATTTAGAGTATAAAGAGTACGAGAAATATTAATTTTTTTAAATGCCACTTAATATTTAAGTAATTTGAGAGTTATTTTAATTTCGCTTTACATGATATTTAGAATTTATGGATTTTTTTTATCCGAGAATTATTCAATTCTTCGAGAATACTCCATTCCAAGTCCTTTTTTTTGCAACAACAGCGCACCTCGCGCACAGCCGGAAGATTAAAAATCGTTTTTTCCTGCAGCTTTTTATCGTCGACAACGCGATGGATCGCGCGATCGATCGATCGTGAGATTGAACAGGCGAACGAGCGAACGATTGCGTAACTTACACTTGCGTTACAAAAGCCGCAATCTCGATAACGACCTTTGCGCGACAGCGACGGCCTCACACACGTGCCTTCCCAAGGAATCCGAGCAGCCTGGCGTGAAAACCCACGCGTACACGCACCTAGATACTTATTCTTTACGATATATACCTACCTACCTACGTACGCAGGTACATGCGATCGGAAAATTATGCGTGAACCGAGCTCGTGTGCGGGCGCGAGTGAAAGAGCGAGAGCTGTCCAGGACCGGTTACACCAATCGACGTCAATCAAACACCGTTAACCTTTCGATTCCCACAAAACAGAGATTTATCCCAATACACTTATACCTATCTCTTTAGATGTATTTCAGATTTTGGAATAAGCATCATTTTTCAAGGTGACATTTTTGAGTTTTTGAGCCATTATAATTAAAATTTCACTAAAGAAAGAGAGAGAGAGAGAGAGAAAGAGAGAGAGAGAGAGAGAGAGAGAGAGAGAGAGAGAGAGAGAGAGAGAGAGAGAGAGAAAGAAATTGTATGTATTATTCATAATCGATTATATATAACTTAATAAAAAATTATGATTAAAATTCAGAATAAATCCCGCTTAAAAACTGTCTACAAGATGTAAAATTAATAAATATGAAAAGTAAAACTTGTCGAGGGATACATAAAATTTTTAAAAAATTGTTTGTATATCGTATTTAATTTATTTCACATATTTTTGTCTTCTAACAATTATTTCTTTAAATATTTTTATGTACTTTGTCTACTATACTTATTATATAAACAAACAAAAAATTCAATCTATTAGACCCTTTTTCATTTAATTACATTTTTATAAAATCAACATATCTTCATAAACATTTTTAATGCAGACGACATTTTGAAAAATCCTGTAATTCTGATATAATTTTTGAAATTAAAATGTCATTTTTGTGACTAGTAAACTAAACTAATTAACATATTTCCGTAATGTCGTCGTAGAACGACGAGTATTAAAATAAAAATTAAAATCACAAATCACTCTATGTGATGCATACTCGATGTAATGTCTGGGGTAACCAAAATTAAAATAATCAATATCGAAATTTGTGGTAAGCGATTAAATAATACGCGCCTGGAAAGCTAAAACCAGTACCATTTTACAATTTGGGCCCGAGATAAATAATATTCTTTTGACTTGGCACTAAAGCAGTTAACGTCATTTTGTGACTTGAATCTTTAAAAAAACTAATATTATTCCACTATCTGAAAAAGCAAGAATATGCATTTATAAAGTATGCTATGCCGGAACTCGTTGTAATTTATTACAACTAGAAATTATTACCTCGGCATATTTCTAAAGAAAAAAAATTGATTTAATTTTCGATACTGAATATCATCACATGCATCAAAGATATCTCTTGTAGAATAATTTTTTATTTTTCTCTCTTATTTCTTCAAATTATTTTTTATTCTTCTTGATTCTTATTTTCGTCTCTCTCTCTCTCTCTCTCTCTCTCTCTCTCTCTCTCTCTCTCTCTCTCTCTCTCTCTCTCTCTCTCTCTCTCTCTCTCTCTCTCTCTCTCTCTCTCTCTCTTTCTTCAAATTTCAAACGTATAAAATATAATTGTCTAAACATCTCATCCTCCGGAAATAAACAACAACTTGTTCTTTTCTCTCTAATTACTCTTTGCCGATTGTGAGAGTGAAATCTTGCGTACTATCTAAGGCTGACGCAGCAGAAGAGCTGCAGCTTTAATTTCGCACTAACGTTGATGCACTAGCGCGAAAACCTACCTAGCCTAACCCGGCGCTTAATTAACTGGTAACCAGCCGCGGCGCCGACCGACTCTCTTCCCGCGAATCGAGCTTTCGCATTCCCTCAACATCGCTCAAGGCCGCGTCATTCTCGCGACGTAGAACGAATAATGTCGAGAGTCTCCGCCTCTCCTCTCCTCTCCTCTCCTCAGTCAGCGTGTGCTATCTGCAATTTTATCGGCCGAGGCCCCGAGTGCGCGAAGTAAAGAGAGACACGGCCGGCCAGACCACGTCGTAGAGGGAAAAGAGCGAGAGGAGACATATTTTCGCCTTCTCTCTCTCTCGCCACCAGTGTGTAATCGTGCAAGGTCTTGATCCTAGCAAGATCACCACTGTTTACGTACGTAAGAGAGGTCACGGGAAAAGCTGATTCCAACTCGGCGAAAAGAGAAAGCAAAGTGAAGCGAAGCTTTCGATCGCGTTTCGTTAATCCCTTGTTCAGTTCAGTTCTCCGTTGAATTTTTGACTGCAAGATTGGATTAACGGGGAATTAACAGGTACTACTTAGATCAGTCAATTAGCGAATTAATTTTAGTTTAAACTCGCTGATTTAAGAGCTAAACTTTTAAATCTCCTCTCTCTCTCTCTCTCTCTCTCTCTCTCTCTCTCTCTCTCTCTCTCTCTCTCTCTCTTTATATTTATAAAGATTTATAAAGGCTAATAAAGGCTAGAAATAAAATGTATTGTAAAAATTATTTTAAAATATCAAGAGTATTGATAATTATTTGAAAGTATATTATTATATCTAAAATTCTCAAAGCAGTTATACAAACTAAATTTAAAAAAAAATTACTAATAATAAAAATTATTAGTAAGTCGTTTTTGGTCGCATCAAATTTATTTACATTTTATTCTTGAGTAGCTTTTTTCTTCAGATCTTTTTTTTGTGATTAATTTTATTTTTTACCGCAATACAATATTATAAATTCACAACTTTTTAAAGCTACTTCCAAAAGGATATAATAAATCGTATTCCTTGTGTACGTACTAGAATAAAACGTTGAATTATCGTTAAAATTTATACACGATGCACCGAAGCTCATCGTTTTCGCAGAAATATTCAAATTTTATAATCTATTTATCTCGATTTTGGACCGAATGCTTTTTCCTCGTACTACGCCTACAATATTTACATGCGATTACGAGTCCGTTTGTACTTCTGGACGAACGTCCAAATCTGACGATGACGATCGAAAATGACCCGAAATAAACTGAATCTCGGACTTGGCGTCTGATGGCATCTCTCTTACCGGGTACTATTTTTATATCTTTTTCCTGGTATCTCAAAATTTTATTTCATGACATTTATTAACATATTCCTGCGTCACAAGTCACAATAGAATGAATTACATCGAGAAAAAATGATTTAAACAGTATTGATTCAAGTATTTTTCCATTTTTCATAAACAGATTAATAAATCGAATTATAACAATAATTTAACAGGATTTAATGCGTTATACGAAAAATTTTTAATGATCAAGAATGATAGACAATTTTATTAATTGACATTTGATTAATAAAAACATACCATAAAATTCGATTTATTCTTAAAAATCATAAAAATTTTATCGAATGGTAATCAAAAATACACCTCAAACTTACAAAAAAAAAAAAAAAAAAAAAAAACGCGTAAAAGTGTCATGAAAAATCATTGTGATAAAGGCAAATATGCAAACTATGGTAGGTCCTGTGAAGCCTTGGGCTCGTTAATCTAACGGGATTTTAGAAAGGGGAAGGTGTTCCTCTTCAAAATAAAACAGGTGCTATTATTCACCACTTTGTCTTGAAAAACGAAAAACGATCGAATCGCCGGCTGATGTTGAGACGAAGTGAGGGTTTACTTCACGCGCGCGTCACGTGCGCTGCGCAGTCGCGCGAGTTATAACGCGAGGGAAGAGGAAAAGGAGACGACAGAACAGGTCAGACGACGGTGGTAGGTGGCTAGGTTGGATGTCTGCCTCGTGTCGCGAATGTAAACGCCAAGTCGTCGTCATATTAGAAGGTGTCGGAGAAGCCGCCGCCGCCGTGCGTATAGCAGGCGTTTCACCGAGCAAGAGCTCAATAGCGTGAGGATGGAGGGAGGGAGGGAGGGAGGGAGGGAGCAGAGAGGCTGGGAGGGTGCTTGAGGAAGAAGAGGTCCAGTGACGTCACCGGCAACCTTGAGCACCGACCTCGGACAACGAGTCGTCCAGTTTATCTATATGCACGCGGTAGAGCGAGGAAGCGTTTTCCTCTTCGCGCGTGTGCACGAGCGAACGAGCGAGCGAGCACAATGCTGAAAATTTGGATGTCAAGATATATTCGCAATAATTCGGCCTTCCGACTTCACGTTAAATACGCAGATTTTCAAAATTAGTGGTACTTAATTAATTGCTGAACCAAAATCGATTAAATATTGCTTAATATTGATTATGATTAATTAGCTTTTATCTTGAAAGAATAAATTCATTTTTAATTACTTCGTGTATTTTTATTAATTTTCTTCTTTTCATTTATATTTATTATTAATTTTAATTAATTTTTTCTTTGATATACATATATTATAATTATTATATGAAATACGAAGACTCTAATTAAAGTTAATCAATTGTCTCAAAGCAACACACCGTGAATCAATTATGATAACTTTCTAAAATTTCTGTAGATCTCTTTTCTTTGGTTTCTAAATTTTTTGAACAAACTTTTCGGTAAAATCATCAAGGTTACGAAAAAATTATGAACGTACTTCAGTCCAATTCCAGATCCAACCGATAAGACGGATTATCTCGACGCATTTTTGGTAATGCAAATCACCGATTACAGTTAACGTTAAGCAAGCTTTAACTATTAGCCTTGCTATCTTGAATTAATGCTCGATAAATCTTATTACGGAATGCACGCGATATTAAATACTCCCCTTTAAAAGACTCGCCTGTTCACTCTATAAACCAATTATATCCTTCGAATACAATTATAGCGCGAGATTCTCGAAATAGTGGTATTAGTGATAATATAATTCTCATTGATTCAATTAATTAATTAGAGTAGAGAATCGACATCGCTGATAGAATTTAAAGAAAAAGAAATTTAAAAACGGCGCACTTAAAATTTTTATAGGTATAATTTTTGTCTGAAGGAGATCCACATGTCTCGTGTCTTGAGTTCGATGAATCGACGACATGTGTTTCATTTACATTAAATTAACTGTGGACAGAAATAAAGCCTCGGTCGTATAACGAATTATATCGATTCCCGACGTCTGCGTTACTTCTCGCCGGCAACGATGGCATTTGGGAATGTAATTTTGGAGCTTTGACGCTCTGACGTGTCATAAATATAGTTTGGCCGATTAAAATTTTAATAATTCCATTAGTGCTTCTGGATAAATGAAGGTGATCCAAATCTAACCATAATGATGGAAAATGAGTCGAAATAAACTGGAACTCATTTGCTGTCATGATGCCATCTCTACGGATACTATTCTTATATTTCTTATTTCGAGAATTAATGCATGAAATTTCCACGTCTCAGGATAAAATTAAAAGTAAGAAGTCTGAAAAGTAAGAGACGTTGATAAATTTATAAAATTTATTATAAATTTATTTTAGAGGACATTATAAAATAAATTTTCTATTTGAAAAAATATTATTGACAAAATAATATTATATACATATTATATTTATATACAATTTTATTTTATTGAATGAAATTTAAATAAAGTGTTTTCAAAACACTTATTATCTTATGATAAGGTTAATAATAGATAAGATGGGATCAAGAAAAAATGACTGCAATATTATTGCATAAAATTATAATTTAAAAGAGAAACTAAAAAAAAATTAAGACGTTTTTTGCAATACGATAAAATTAAGTTGACGTAGCTATATCGCTCTAACTTCGTCTCCGTGCGATTTCTCATTCGCGTGATGGTCATCAGTAGAAGATAATTATAGAATAATCGCCGATTACGAAAATCACAAAATGTTTCCATATCCTACGGACAAAAGAAACTTACTGTCGCACATACATATGTACATCCATCGAGCGTGCCTCGCCGACGCGTGCGTGTCCGCACACAAAACGCCTTAGTAAAAAGAGCCTATTTACCGAGCCGAGTCTCTTTCTCTCGCAGCGGTGAATGCCGTCTGGCGCGGCAATGTTTCGCACGTCGGGACCTCTCACCTTCGCGAATTCGAAGGTTGACGTAGGTCATGCGCTCAGACATAATCGCGATTATGCGCCGGCGGCGACGACGGCACGTGATACTCGCCTGACGCCAAATCTTACTTTCAGTTTCATTACGCGATTCGAACTCTAGCTACAAGAAGCCAGATCGCGATAAGTCCACGCTTCTCCGTACGATCGTGACGATTAGACGATTAATAACCGGATTCCGATAGACGTTGATGTAATTTTCCACCCGAGTCTCTCATTACATCCGATGAAGCAGGATTCGCATTGTTTTGTCCACGGGATAAGACGTCTAGAACTATCGTCTAGAAACATTCCGTAATCGATCAAAATATTTTTAAATTATCAAAGACAAAACTTGGCGTACTATTATTATGAGCGTACATTATTATTTCTCTTGCGTAATAAGTTTCTTTTGTCTTACTTATTTTGATTAAATTGATTAATTATTGAATCCTCTCTCTCTCTCTCTCTCTCTCTCTCTCTCTCTCTCTCTCTCTTTCTCTACTCCCACTAATATCACGTTTTAAAAAGATTGCTAATTCACAATTTTGTAATTATTATTCCACAAAATTTTCTGAATTTTCATGACAGATTTTATTAATAAATTATATTTAAAATTCGCTGAAAAGAAAAAGAGGAAGCAGAGGGATAAAACAATATCAAATATCCTCTTTTGCAATTACTCACCAATAAAGATTATAATTTTATAGAGGGATTGTAATTAAATAACGTTGGTAAAGTTTCTCGTACAAAAATTAACCGTTTCATTGAGCACAAAACATTGGATAATCGCCGGATCGATAGCTTCGCGGATCCCTAGATGCATAGATTAGAGACCAAAGATTCGAATATATATGTAGGTATCGAGCTCCCGGGGGCTCTGATATAAAACTAATTCGGCCAACCGGCAGCACCGGGCTTTAATTACGCGGCATGAATATGCAAGAAAGAGAGACCGTAAATTCGTACATTGTGCGAAAATATTGGCGCGAGGATAATTACGGTCGGTTTGAAAAGCGGGCCGACACGCGAAGAAAAAGTCAATCACCGGCGCGAATATTGATAAAAAAAAAAATAAAAAACTAAAAGAATAAAAAAAAAAAAAAACAAAAAAAGGAAGGAAGGAAGAAACAAAAAAACGTCCTAGTTTTTTTTAAACGAGTCGCATACACGCGTCGATACGCGGACGCGGTTCGCGCGAGTTCTGGGCGATGGGATCTCCGGGGAAATTAACGCATCTAGAAATCAAGGTACCCATTTTGCGCGTGCATATAATGACCTTTCTTTTTTATCCGGTCGCGCTCGCGGAAAATAGACTCGATAAATATCGCAACAATGATCGCGAAAAATATGCCGTTAATCGTACGGATCTGTGAAATATTATAATTAAAGCTATTGAATGTATTCTTGCGCATTTCCAATATATATTTTTAATAAACTTATATTACTGTTGATATCCAAAATATCCTTATTGATCTATCTTTATGAACCTTAAGTCGATTAATTATTATTATACGTTAGCAATCTCATTGATAACGTATAATAATATGTTAATCTAACAGATAAATGTTACTAAATAATTCTGTGTGTAAATTTTACTAAAAATTTCTGCATATTTTATAAAGATTGCTTAAATAAATATTCCGCACTGAAATAAATAAAAGGAAGAGAGATAAAAGTAGAGTATTATTATAATTAAAATTTCTCATACATCCGCGAATTGTATTTTCCTAACTAATAAAGTATTTATTTAAATACGATAAATTTCGAAGATGATTAAAAAATGGATATGTGTCAAAGAAATTCATCTTTAGAACAATTCCAAAAATGTTATCTTGAAAGAGCTTTGAAAAATTTTCATCTTGAATATATTTATTTATTATTGATATATTATTAAAAATATATATTTGAAATTAAATGCGCGAGTCATGTATTGGTTCACTTTCTGATTCTTCGGTACACAAAGACTAATGTTATATTCATTTCTTCGTTATTAACGTATGCGTTTTCTTTATCGCCCTCATGTAGCGATATAATATAAAATGCATCATCGAAGATAACGTTGACGCAGCTCAAGTGAATCAAAGTGCAAGTTTATTCACGCAGGCTGTAACCCTTGGAAGTGAAGGTACACGTTACAGCACATTACATCAAGCTTTGTCACTGCACGTCACAAAGAAGAATAATAATGTCTTTTAAGAAGTTGTGGCGATAATCGAGAGTTGTGCATAGTTGGTATAATATTAATAATTAGTACAAGACATCGTTTATATTTATATTTAATTTTTATATTTAACTCGAAAATAAAATATTTTTCTGACTATTACGTAATAATATAAGAAGTAAACATTCTTATGATATCTTTATATTCTTTCTTTTTTTTCCATATAATTTTAATATTCAACAAGATAATATTTAGTACATTTTCATCTTGCAATTCATTACTTTTGACGATCGTCACCTGCAACTCTCAAAAAATTTCTCTCTCTTTTTCTCACTCTCTCAATTCTCAACTCCCAATCCTCATTGCGTTAGATTGATCTTCCGCCACTCTCAGCTACTATCGAAAATATGAAATGACGGTTCTATCCAGGTACGACATGACACGTTGAAAAAACGTATTTCTTAGTCTCATCAGTTATTTCAACCGTATCATCTTGAGATCGTGAAAACTGTGTGAAACGCAAAGAGGGAAACAAACTGCGCGCCTCCGTGTTTACGATATATATAACATTTATATCCTTTAACAATACATCGGCGGAGAGGACGGACACGGACATCACATGTCTCGAAAAAGAACATACAATCGCGTTCCGAGCCAGACGGAATATTAACAAGTCGCAGTCTCGCTGACTGGCCGACTCTTCATTCACATTCCGTCTTTGAGAATTCGAGGATAACGGGTGGGCATTAAAAAGTCGTGAGATCAAAGGCGTCAAACGAGTTTCTCGAAAACGGGAAAACTTTAGCAATGTTGCATCGGCAACGGGCTAAAAAGCGCGCCCGCTAAACTTCAAATGACGGCATTAACGAGTTTAGCATAAAATAACGCGATTCGTGTGACTCGATCGCGCAAATCGCGCAATAAATATCGATTTTTATCGACTTCTTTGTATTTAATTACAATAAATGTATTCGTTGCGTCAAAGAGCGTTTGCTAAGCATTTTAATTCGGAATGCAACTCGGATGCAAATGCGTTCCGATTGAAACGTGACCTCGTACAAAATTGGCCTTAACTGCACTCGTCATCCAACGATCCAGATTGTGTGAGTAAAAAAACGCTGTTAGATCGAGGACGTCATTTAGTGTCGGAAATTTCGCGGGATATAACCCGTCGCGAATAAATGCTT
Organism: Anoplolepis gracilipes; assembly: GCF_047496725.1. NCBI lineage: Eukaryota > Metazoa > Arthropoda > Insecta > Hymenoptera > Formicidae > Anoplolepis > Anoplolepis gracilipes. The sequence continues at coordinate 11,420,589 of NC_132971.1, read as the reverse complement.
CGTATATTATGAGCTGATTTTTTTCTTTTTTTTTTTTTTTATAATAAATTACGCGATTTAAGAATACGAGAATTTTTATTTATTTCAGACAGTCTAACATTTAAAGTTTTCAATAATGCGAGAATTTTGACTTGCAAAAATTTTAAAAATCTAAAGATCTAATAATCTCTGAAAATTGTAATTTCAAGGTTCCAAGTTTAAAAGGCATAAAAAATGAGCGTGGTCTCAGACAACGGCGTGTCGTTGGTGAGGCCACAACTGCGGTATTGAATAACTAATAAGCTTTACTAACTCGCATTTGCAACTCGCATAATGCACGAGAACACCGATATGATCGCGATCGTATGAGATTCACGATTTATTGAAATATATGCGTCGATTCGCATCGTTCGGAAGCGAACGGCGTAGCCGAGGTTCCGCGGAAGAACAAATAATCCCTTGTCATATATAAGATGCATTAATTATCACCCGTTATTAACATAAGACTCTCGTGTACATACGTCGATATTTAAATAACGTAGTCGAGGTTGCACCTTTTGTAACTCTACCGAGTGTCTCGGACTAAACGATAATACGTAGAAATGTTCTCGAAATTATGCAAACGAGATAAAAGTATGCGAATATAAGAGATCTAAGGCTCTCATTTTGAATTCAAAAATTTAATTACCCAAGAATCTCAAATTTGAAAAAATTTGAGAAAATTTTGCAATTTCAAACTCTAAGAATGTGAAATATAACAAAATCATAGACTTTATAGAAATGTGACAATACTTCAAGATCGGAGGAAAATCTAAAACTGTTGTCATTTAAAAATTCAGACATTTGTGGATTGAACATTTTAAAGTTTAAATTTCTCATTTAGAATTTGGGAAATTGCAAATCTCCGAATAATTTTCCAAATCTGAGACTTTAAGAATATGAAGACCACAAAATTAATATCTCTCGTTATTTGGCGTAAGATTCGTGTGTGAAATAAATGCTTTTAACATTTAAATAGTCAACTACGTCTCCAGCTATGCCGTGCGCCTTACGATAAGCGAATGCGTAAAAGCGTCCTCGAAATTCTGCAGACGCAACGTTATAAAAGTACGCAAGCATGCAAATGTGAGCCGCGCGGGAAAATTCCCATGAGCTTTGACGCCGTAAATGAGTCGCTGTTTTTTGAGATTATTTTCCAGATTTTTCTCGCGAATGATGTTTATTAAGATTAATTTATTGAATCCAAAAATTACTTTTCGATATTCTCTGCAAAGCAAACTCCACTTTATTAATCCTTCGAACCACTCTTGTAATTTAAAATATTCGGGGACCAACTCCCTTATATATAACTTAATAAAACAGTTTAAACCAAATAAATAAAAAAATATTTGACATGTAAAAATTTTATTTTGTGAAAAATTACAATAAACAATTATCTCTCGACATTTTCACCGCGGGAAGATATTTCACTCCATATATTGCGCCAAGAATATCCGTGTTTTATATCGAAAAATAAAATGCGGAAATCTCCGTGTACGTTCAATTATCGCGGCAAATTGAACCAATGACGTAAACAATGCGAGACTCGCGTAACACCGCGTGTTTATTCGATTAAAACACGTGTAATGGCGAACGTCCGTCTAACGAGATTCGCTTAAATCCATACATACGCATTTTTCCGTCGCCGACGGCGCCGCGAGAATATCAACAAAACGGAGAACCTCTGTGTGCAGCCTCCGATTGCACCCGCGTGATGACGTCAACCTCCTGCGTTGCATCGCGCGTGAGAGCGTCGTATCGTTGCACTTGCAGCGCGGTTGCATACTCACCTCCTCCCACCCCGCACCCCAAATGCGGAGGCGAACGAGTGCGCACTTCGTCATCAATCGGGTCGTAGAAAAGAAATCCGATCTTATGATATGCTCGTTTAAGTGTTAAACGCGATCGACAATTTAAGATCTCATACGATTAGAAGAAAATACTGTAGTATTAAATAGATATTAGATGCAGAGAAACGATTACAATATTTTCTCTTCTTATTTTTATGAAATTTCTACAGTTTTTTACATACATGTATGTGTATAACATATACATTTCTTAATATGTGCTATTTAGCATTAATTGAATTAAAGAATCACATCATTATGAACAGTTCGACAATCTTATCGTGTTTCGTAAAAAAAAAAAAAAACAATAACGTTTCTTTTTTTTTTTTTTTCATTACATTGTTATTAAATTGCGTGAAAAAAATCTGTTGTTTTTCTGCGAATATGATAAAATGCCTGGTAACGATATTATGCAAGCAAAATATGTACAATGTTTTTCATCAATTGTGCTGCATGAACGTTATTTATGTGCTGCGACATAGTTTTTTTTCTTTTTTTTTATAAGAAAATATAAGCAAACAAATAAGTTCACCAGTGCAAGATGGTGACTCTTGATAAATATTGCAAAATCGTAAACAGCGTAGATCATTGATGACGCATACGTGTGCATCTTATCATGAAATAACGTCTTATGATTGGGATATTCACTTATCGCATTAAGTAATAACTATCATGTCATCATAATAAATCGACATTTAGCGATAATTCAAGCATCATCGCTAACTATGTCATATTAATGGGCGGATTTTAATTATTACATAAAAACATAATTAATGTCCAAATCTTACAAATAATTATATAAAAGAAGCGATTGCAACACTTATAACATTATTTTGTACGTAATATTATCACATATATCCATTTGATTCATATAATTTAGACATTTAATGTAATGTTATTTACAAAATAATTCTCATATCTTATTCATATAAAGAAGTACAATCAATGTTTTAAGAATTTTTCGATTAAACTACTTTTTCTAAACAAAGTTGCCTCTCCAATTCCAAGAAACTTCTAATTTTGCGAAAGCAAAATAAACTCACACTTTTAAGATAATTGTTAAAAAATTCGTAAAACAAAATAAAATACGTCATTGAAAACATGTGAATCTGATGAAAGGAAAAAAACTCGACATTTAGATTAACTCTATTATCATCCATATGTTAAAGTTTCCTTTCGGTGCGATAATTCAAACTTTTCTTTCCAAGAAAAAACTGGAGAAAACTTTAATCTAAAATTAATTTCCCCGCTTTAAAATTAATTTTTTCTTAATTCCTTGTAAAAAGATTGATTAAAACCCTTAGGTTGTAATTCTTCTTCTCCCTTCAATCTACTTGAACAATATATCTTCACAATGTATTTTCAACAACTCAGATACCTCAATAAATCTCAACAATTTTATATATCAATTTACGATCATGCTAATCCAAATGCCAAGACGCAACGGACACCCCGTGGATCTGTGCACGCAATTCTGGCAACCGTGATGGTATGTCTGCGTGCGTGCGTGCGTGTCCACCATACATGCTACCGGCTATTAATACGTAGTAAGATAATATATTTAGACGTTTCCTCGGCGACGTCTCGCGGGGCACAACCTTCTTCAAGGCAGAAGAGACCGGCAGACCGTCGGCTGTCGACGCGCGCCAGGTGGGGACTAAGTATTTTACGCAGTTAACCTGCTCGCTTCTGCAGGCAATATCGTTAGGAGACTCCGTCGAAGAAGAAGTAATTACACTCGCGAGAGCCGTGTAAGCTGCTTCAACAAAGTATTAATTCGCAACGCGAATTAACGGATTGATGTAATTAGCCGAAAATTTTCATCGCGAATTGAATGTGTCCTAGAAGAGTTGTAAGATGTAACGCGTCACATATATATAGCGTTATTTCTTGTAAAATTAGAATTTATTTTCATTTATATAATATCGTCGAGACAAGTAAAATAGCTTTCAAGCATTAAGCCATTTAAATTGAAAGGTCCTTTGCGAATTAACTTTCAGAGGCACGAATAAATACCCGAATTTATCATACAATTTGAAATGGATTTTATTTCGATGGAATTCATTTTAATTTCGGAGATTTACAATTAATAAGATCGCCAAATAAATGGAATACTATGTGTTAAAAAAATATATTATGCCATTTCTTCGGCATTTTTACGATGTATCGACTTGACATTTTATCGAAGACATTTCATATATACATAATCAGCGTGAATATATTATATAAATATATGTAACATTTTTGCGAAGAAAGCAAATTTTGTTAATCATAAATTATATGATACAATCTGTCGGGATCGAAATTACATTACACTCACCTAAGGCTTCACCCGCGTCGAAATAGTTACTTTTACCGAAAATCCGCCGCGAGTAAGTATATAAATCAATAATACTTACTGAACGGCGCAAATGTCGTTAATCGAAAATTGCGAGAAGGAGCCGCCCTGACCGGAATGCAAATCACATTATAGTGCCGTAAGTAACGTCCATTAAGTTGCGATCGCCGTCATTTTCGGGCAAAAAAAAAAAACGTTCGACGTGTCGTGGATAAAATATGGAAAACGACCTCGAACACCTTTTCTCGAACAAGTGATTAATCCCGCGCGTACTTTTTTCCGATTTTACCTTATACACGCAGTGCGTTTTTAATTTCAAAAATTTAACTATGAAATATCATGTGATATTTACGTATAATAAAGTATCGTTATACGTAATTTAATAGTAATACCAACATATAAATTTCGTTCCTTCTCTCGACTCGATGAAGTTAATTATTAAAGCGCGAAAACCGGTAGGCGAGTTTTTGTTGCATATATAAGAGCGCAAACGCGAATCCAAAACGTTCCTGTCACCCTTTTTTCTCTCTTTTCTGGACCGCAGATCTGGTTACCTGCTGCGATGTTGCACGAAGGAGATATCGAATGAATCTTACAGAGTAGCAAGGACTTGCTGCGGCAGATTATTCGATGCATTTAACTCGATGAAAATCTTCGAGAAATTTCTCAACTTTCTCATCAAGTCTCAGCACTAAAAACTTAATCACATTCCGACTTTTTTTCAATTTACCGCGATATAAATGAGGCATATTTTTACTAGTGTTAGAAAATAGAATTTTACATATATATTTATATTTATATATGTCATTATTTTTATATTATATTTTATAATGTATTACATTTACGTATTATATATTATTTATATTTTATTTAGGAATATACAGATAATTTTTAGAAAAATTTTTCAAGACAATATAAGCTATTTGAATATACGAGTATAATGTGAATAAATTATTATCTTCTTGAATCTTTCTGATGAGACGGAAATGTACAAAGCGTTTCTTAATTAGGCACCGCATCTCGTTTTGCCAGCGGAAGCGCAGATGCATCTTGCTCAGGAGAGCTTGCGTAATCCAGAAAGCGCGTGCGATTAATGACTCGCCGATGTTAATCGCGCAGGATATCGGGATGACGTTCGCGTAATCGTTTATCACGGGATCGGGCTTAATATTGATGTTAATTTGTTTCTTGTACGTTGCCGCTGCTACCACCATCGTCGTCGTCGTCGTCGAACATTAGCCTGAACAACGTAACGCGCTTGCGTTATACTAGATAGCCAGATCGACCACGCTTGCAATTTTTCTTCATTTGACATTGTCCGGGCGGACTCGCCGCGCCAATTCAATTAAAGGAAGCGAAATACGGGACGAAGAAAAGCGCTTTCTCCACCTCCGTTGTCTACAAAATGTATCCCCGGATATCGAATGTCTTTTTCTCGAAGACTCCCCCGCGTTTTTCTCTCTCTTGAGTGAAAATTTAATATAAATATATTCTTCTTGTTGCGCGAAATTCTTCAATTTTTAACATCAAATAAATTCGACTAATAAATAAATATTAATATAAATTGCGTTCGTTATTTAATTCGTTCGTATATATATTTTCCTATATATATTTTTAATTTTGAATATTTGACAAATTGTAAAAAATAGAATGGCTTGCGCACATTCTTTTCTTTTTATATATACTAAATGTGTGCGTTTCTCTCTCTATATATTTCATTCTTTATAATCTGTTTCTGATAGCTAAGACAACCCAACCGATTACTGATAAAACTTTACCTACCTGCCTACCGGCGTAAAATAATCATCTTATCGCACACTGTGATTACAAATCGATAACAATGATTTTTTTCCTCATTTCGATATTGAGAAGTCTCATCAATATCGGGAGATAAGGCGAGCTTACCTGAAACAAAAAAAAAGAGAAAATAATAATTATAGACATCTGTTAAATGAATAGCGCGATTAATAAAAGATGATGATTTTTACACCCGCATGTTATAATTTTTTTTTTTTTTCATCAGAAGAAAAACATTGAATGCGCGATATCTTTATCGCTTAACGACAAATTTCATTGCGATTCATTAGCTAATTATAAATATTTCACAAATATGAAAAGTCAAGAGAGCGCGCGCGCTCTTTATCACGACGAACTGGAGAGAGATACGGAATTTGGCAGCAGCTATTAAATTTATCGGTTAAAAGTGCATATATATACATATATAAAAACATATCGATAATTTATCTTTATTACAAGTATTTATCCAATATTATTTATTCAATGTCCATCGCACGTATGTAGTGTATTATTTACGTAAATAACATCCCGCACTTGGGGCGTAATGTGCGTAAATATTCCAGTATTACGTTTATATTTTATAAATGGACAATATTTTTATATTAAACGAGATATTTCGCGGTTATATATTTTTATTTGTTCCGAAGAGAGCTTATATTAATTGTCTTTATAAAAGTTTATAAAAGTCAATTTTTAAAAGATCCATTTTTCTTCGGAAAATTTCGAAAGCCTAACATGCCTACAACGTTCAAAAAGAGGTTTAAGCGTCTTTTGGTTGAGCGGCCATTTCTCTTTCTGCGTGAAATCCGGTTTTCAAATTTAATTGAATCTCACAACACCCAAAAGATACGACACCCTCTGTTCCGCTGACCATGTTTCGCGATGAATCACGTTTTACTGCTTATTATACGACCAGGAGGCGAGAAGTAACAGGGGGCAAACTCGATCGAGTTCGGGAGTCTTGCCAGTATTTGGAAGAGATCTTTCCGTTAAAAAGAAGGCCGAGGGAACAAAAAGGGAAAGGAAAGAGGAAATAATGAAAAAAAAGAAGAAGAAGAAGAAAACGTCGAGATGAGCCTAGAGAGGAGAAACCTCGTTTTCGCCTCTTTCTTCAGTTCCAGCTGCCGGACGGGGGGAGAGGGGGAGGGGGAGGGAGAGGGGAATGTAATCGCGTAGTAATTTCCTCATGAGCTTTCTTACCGCGTTCTCTTCCTTCTCTTTCCTCCCCCGCCCCCCCCCCCCTCGCCACGGTCCTGTCCCTATCCTAGTCCGAACCTTAACACGGTACTGGAACGCACTTGGATCGGGGCCCAGTTGGCCCGGATTCGTCGATTCTCGCTTTTGCCAACAAATGGCATAAGGCGCGACGAAGGCGCGCGCGACGGCACTTTCTTCTAATAAAAGCGTAAGGAACTTAGCAGATCCCGATCCGGTTACTGCGCGTCCCCCATAGCAGACCGATGGCGAGGGAGCATCGTTCTAACTCAATAACGCTCCATCGCGACTTCTGGTCCTTATCTCGACTCCGGACGACGAGGAAACGAGCTAATTTCGACCAGTTCTCAGAGTTGGAAACGATCCTGACTAATATCTTTTCTCGGACTATTTATATAGAAAGAACTTGGAACTACATTTATCTTCTATCTTATTTTCATGTAAAAATTGATTCTGCGTACATAAATTCCGTAAAGAGTATAAAATTCAAATTTAATTGAATAAAAAATTAAGTTCAACAAGAATAAAAAGTATTAAGATTAATCTCTCTCTTTGTTACATTAAAATTCAATCAAAAAAATAAAGATTGACAAGAACGAAAAATGTAAAAATAATCTCTCTTCTCATTATATTGTATTATTCCTATATATCTATAAATATTATATATTAAATATTATAATAATTGATATTACAAAGAAAGCGCGAATAAGTGTGACACTTGTATTTATAAATGCTAATTATAATCTTTGAACTGTCCACGTAAACAAATGTGAATTCATTCATATTCACTTTGCAACCTATCTTCCTCTCTTTCTCGATTACAACCGCGTGATGGATCTCGGCCAGAAGGTGTTGAGTGATGGATTTATTCTTAAATACACAACCGCACTCTCCTCGGCATCTCTCGGCGTCACACGATGCAACTCCGCTCCGGATGCAACCGGTTCGAAATGCGGTTCGCAAAAACAGAGTGGAGTCAGAGAGTGGCTCTGAAATCAGGGCAGAACGAAAAAGAAAGAAGCCCATCAAGTGTCGGGCTCGGAAACGTCGTAACACACGGGTGTCATTATGCAACCTTACGCTTTTTAATCTTGTTACAACTATGTTATGTGCGTATATATATATATATATATATATATATATATATACATATACACACACAAGGTAGCAAGGTTACGTGAGTATTTAAACTATTCACAATGTAGAGGTGTTTAAATCTTACATAATATTCGCGCAAATCGATAGCGCACACTTGAGGAGATAAAGAAAGGAATTACATATTTGCACAGAAAAAACAAAGATGTGACGTCGTGATATACACACGGAAGTCTAATAAATACTATAAATAGAAAACTTGATCGTTTGATTGTACATTATCATTTGTGCTCGCTCGGTTGACACGTGTCGCACGTTTGCGCTCACATACCTATAGGATACGAAATTCACATGTCAATATTTCTCCTCTTTCATCTTTCTCCCTCCTTATTTTATATTCTAATATTATTATTATCCCGATCTATTCGTAAAGTTTTATATTATTGCACGGACATAAATTCACGAGTAGAAGTTCGCCTTAGACGGGTCGTAATTAGTATTATCGTGGTAGCAGAATTTCAGCGATGTATAAAAGAAAAACAAATGAAATATATGGAAAACATGTTGGAAAACTAAATAAAAATATAATTACAGGAATATATATATATATATATATATATATATATATATATATATAGAATTAAGCTAACAGAAAAAAAAGTTAACTTAAAAAAAAAAAGAAAAAAATAAAAATTTGCATTACGAAGTATATAAATCCGGCCGCATAATCTCCTCTTATAACACTATACAATCTTACAAAATGCAATATAATCAGCTTACAGACGATGGTAGGATCAAATTAATACCTGAAACGTTTGAAATGCAGAGACGACCGGAGTCGTGGAGAGAACCGGCAAACTGAGAACGGAAATTCCGTTAAATCCGAGTTTACGACGCCAGGACTTCCGAAATGAGAATCCGTCGTAAATCGGGCCGTTTACACGGTAGGGAGGAGATCCGGGGTTCGGTGTGTGTTCGCTTCATTGTACGAGAAAGGACCGACAATTAAGACGTATGCGCGCCGGCACCGGCACGCGATTGCCGCTTTTACGGCCGCTTTAACGGCCCTTGCTTTTCCAATGGGAGCGCGAGCCGACCACGCTCGCTTCACGCGCGTAATTTGTGCGTACAGCGCCGCAGCCTCTGGCCGAGACACGTGCGTGAGCACTCGCAAATACCCTGTTTGGGTAGTGCGCGGAATCGGACGAGTTCTAGATTTTTTTTTCCTCTCCCCTTCTTCCTGCGAAATAAACTTTGTGGCGACGACGTGGAATCCCGTCGTCGAGTCCCGTCGACGAAGAAATTTTACGATCCATCGCGCTTAATCGGCTCTCGAGTCGGCTCTATCGCGGCGTTTTATCGAGCATGTATCGGGTGTCCGGTTTTGTTAGACGACGCGTCCGTCGCGTCTTCGAGTTGTCCGACGAGTGGCATGCCGTGGAATGCGCACAGGATAGCACCGGAGTATAGCAAAGTAGAACGAGGGCGCGGATATTCCGTTCCGTTTGTGTCGAATCTGCATTCTCCTCTCTCGCTCTACACTCTATTCCGCGATTTCCGATATCAAATATTTCATTATTTTGCCGCAAATATATTTTATATCCCTTTACAGGAAAAAAAAAAAAAAAAAAAAAAAAAAAGAGAGATAAACATTTTTTTTATCCGAGTTTCGCTCCCCGAAATGATCCTCTATAATTTATATTTCGCGGTGGCGTGCTTATACCTACATATATGCGCTCGTAATGCTCGTGTCTCTAATTAACAATTGCTATTTATTTGCAAATAAAATCGGAGCCCGCGCGCGCGCGCGCGCGAGTTGTCAAGCTTGGGGTCAAATGAATCGTCGAATTTTAATTTATTCGGCTGAATTATTTTAATTATCACAATGCACACACCCCTCCGTGGTTGTGCCGCGGGAGAAATGACAAACCGCTGTAAGGTTCATCGGTGTGTAGTATAATTTATCGCACGAGGAACCATGGGAAGCGCGCGCGCGCGCGCGTGCACGGATATAATGCAAGTAATTAAATAAATAATCAACTGTAATAGCAAAAAGTTCCGCCCTTCGACCGTAAACAATTAAAACGATTCGGCCGCGCAAATTAAAATTCGATATTTCGTTTACATCGACACGGCTCGCGCGCTCACCACTCACATACACGGGAGTAAAATCATCCAAATTCGCGGAAAAACACGCGATTGGGCCAATTCTATTGGTTTTCACGTTACACGATCCTTTATTCCGTTCTTATTTTTCCTCACGAATTAACACGGCAAAAATTGGTTTCCCTCGTTAATAATTATCTTCTTATTTTCCTGTTGATTGAACGCAGAAAAATATTCTACGTTTTCCTCTAGTTTGCAATTCTTTTTAATAATCAAACGAGTTCTCTCTTTCTCTCGCATCGAGTTTATCCACGCGAAACATGGAGCGGGTTCCATAGCAGGGACGGGATAATTAGCGAGAATAAACCTCGTCCAGACCGCTTAAGTGGTTATAGTAATGTACTTAGCCACATTCAACTTGATCACGTTGCGTCGAAGGGCTTCGTCGGGAAAAAGAGTTAATTTACAAGACGAACCGCAAGGCTTCGGCGTTATACGTTCCAAGAGCTTCCGCAATCTGCATGAAAATTCAACGTAGCAGCTCGTTAACCGCGAAACTCAGTTTTAACGCGCGCTTCGTACCGCGAGATAATACCACAGACATTTCATTCTAACGTTATTAACGTTGGCTAATGCGCGAACAGAAGCGATTCATTGGATTTAACAAGGAAAGCTTTGTAATATGTTGAGGGGGAAAAAAAAGTTGTCGAGAACAAATATAAGAGAAGAAAATCAAAAATTATTGCTAATAAAATTTTCAGTTATAACTCACAATCAGATATAACTCTTTCTCTCGTCTTTTTATTTGGAATTTTTATCAACTTTTCGTCTCAATGTAATACTTTTAAGACTATGAGATATTGTAATAACTCATCGGATAGCGAAAGAAGGACCCGCATGCGAAAAGGATTAAAGTGTTAGTGGAATGGAATTCTCTCAGAATTAATTTTTAAGGCGATCCGCGATCCGCTCTCCAGCGAAATCATCCGACACGTTCCTCCATCGCTCCTCGCGAAGGAAGACACGCACAACCGGGAGCCTCTTGCAGTATATTATCGAGCCGTTCGTTCCCAGCCGAAATGCAACAAGTTGCCCATTCGGGCCAAGTGCCTCCCGCCGCCCGCCGCCCGCCACCCCGCCCCGCGGGCGCCCGTGACGGGCCTGTAAAGGTACCCCTGTACGGATGCACTCGCAAACACACCGGAGAAAGAAAGAGAGAGAGAATACACACGCGTTTTACCTGGCGTGTAAGCGACCATACATCGATTCTCCTCTCGACAAAAACGTGTGGGGAGTGCACTTTAACGCTAATTCACAGGAGTCCCTTTTTCACCGTGTCGATACTCTCGACGAATCGTTACAACGAGATACGCCCGATGGGGCGCTCAATATACGGAGCATTAAATTATGCCTCTTCTTTTTTTTATATCATATTCTGTATAAATAATCAGCGACGTGTAAGCCATAAAAATTGCACTTGGCTCAAATGTGTGCTTAATGTCGAATTAAAAATTTCGCGTGTAAACGAATTACTTTCATATTTTACATATAAGAAAGGGAAATGTATATATATGGCAGAGCGCCAAGTGACGGATAATATGTTTAAAGAATAGTGGGAAAGGAATGAGAGTAACGAAGGAATAATAATTATTTTATATATAATTGTTACTATGATAAGGAATTTTTAAATATCACCTGAAGCTTTTGATTGCGAAAAATAAAGAGAAATATTAATGCTCTACTGCAAATGATTGAGAAATATTGTATAATTGAAATTCGATAATTTATATTACTACATATCATTCACTAAAATATACAAGTGAGAAATATATAAAGAGCAAACCTGTCGCGGATCTCAAAATATTATTATTGATAACTTGAATTGATGTAATTGGATTATTCCGGTTCTCTCCGATGCGAATAGATGAAGAATCTTGCATCTATCGCAACATTCTTCTCTATTGCCTTGGCGTTTTTGAAACGCCACACGGAATGACCGCAGACCGCAGCCCGGAAATCTGCCAAGATCCTCTTGCGGTACGATAATAATTATTTTTTTTACTCTTATCAGCGCTCGCGCAGGTGAAGCAGCAGTCTTCTTCTTCTTCTTCTTCTTCTTCTTCTTCAACTGCGTATGTTTAGCGTGTGCTTTCTCGCTTCCAAAATTTTCACGATTCGAAAAAAAAACAAAAATTAAATCTGACACAATACGATTTCAGAGAAATACTATTTTTTTTTTTAATGATACAAGGAGTTTTTAAATTCTTAATATTTGTAACAATCGCAAGAAAATAGAAAATTATAAATTTTATAAATATAAAGCTTGTGTGTGGGTATCTCAAAAATAATTTAGTTAGATAATTCCTGAGAACATGTTATGCATAATTGAAAATGATCGTGTGTTTGTTGTTACGATTTTTCGATGCATTTATACATGGTTTTATAGTCCATTAGAACGTCGTTAATAAAATTGAAACGATAAACACAAAAGAATGTGTAAATAAATATCGAAACATTGTTTTGAAATTTCGTGATAAATCGAACGCGAATTATCAAGCTTTTTCAGAAAGGTGAAATCGCGCGTGTGATTCGCATTGATTGCAAATTGCCATTATTGAGCGAGATAATCAACCACCGTGATACGGTACCGCGTAGGTAAAAATGTGTTGATCGGACACCTTGTATAGTCGTAGTCTGACAATCTACGTCTTATACATAATACTTAGAATACAAGGCGCCAAGCATATCTACGCACTTATCATTTTTCATTCTGTTTCCTCATATCTGTAACGTTGCTTATGAATTATTAAAAACGTACATATATCGGTCAACTACTCGCGCAACAATCGTTCATAAAAAATTTGTATAACAAGTAATGAAAAACTTGTGAATTCACAAAACTGAAGCGTAGGTAGCAATTTTTCAAATCATATAGTCACTTATATACAATTATTTATAATTGCTTCATTCATTTTAACAATAAATTGATAATATCATTGAATATTACATCTTCTATCCGCATTATCAAAATAAGCGCATTATTATTTCATATTACTTAAAATTAACCAATATATTAGTTATGATGTCATGTACATATATCAATATGTATATAAATATTATGCATATATATATATATATATATATATATATATATATATATAAAATAGTAATCCTTAAAACATTCATACATAGTTACAACAAACCTCATCAATTTTGCACGAAAATGCAAACGAATAATAAAATGTTGTAAATATTTAACGAATACGAAATCAATCGCGGCCAAATGTTGTCACGATGTCACGTCTTAACCCCGATCAAGTTTCAAATCAAGCGAAATACTTGTAGAAAGGAATAAAATATGCAAAAGAGGAGAGTTCTCTCAAGGGAGGGAGCGCAGGAGAGTTCTCTCAAAGTTACTGGACGTGGCAACCGGCGGTCAGTGCGATAACCCCTATGAAGTCTCGGCTGATAAAGAGCCGGTTATCTGCGAGCTGGTTATCGTCTTCTCTCTGTCCCTCATTCTCTCTCGCTCTCGCTCCTTCCCCCTCGTTCTCTTTCTCCTTCCACGGGGTCGCTCATCTCTCCCACTCTGGTGACACATCCGCCATACCTCAGCCATAATCCGTCTGTCGATCGGATACCACTCGTCAAATTCGCCGCGATGGAATACATTTCTGCACTTACCGGGAGTGTTAACTCGGCCGCTCTCGCGAATAAATTTCGTTCACCGATAAATCTGGTTGCACTCCGGCCGCCAGTGTAAAAATTTCGAATCGTTATCGGCCACATTATTGCTACGGGTCATTCGAGTCCGTGACGCCGCATACTGGGTGTCCCGATATTTTCAAAATGAATCGTGCCGTTATGTCTCTATTCTTTCTTCGCGGCATCAATCGAGATTCGCTTCACGTTGAAAAATTTGAATTTTTCTTTAAATATCAACGGGAGTGACGAGAATTTAATTTTTTGCAATTGATCGAGAATTTAATTGCCAAAAATATATTTTATTCGAGTTTTTAATAATCGTGTATTAAAATTTAAAAAACGTGAAAATGTATATTCGTCTCAATTATTTTTGAAATAAATTTTAAATATTAATTGCTGTCCTTCCTCCGCGTAACTTTGATCAGAGAAGAAATTGATTAAAGAAAGTAGTTAAACTTATCTCAGAGGAAACACTCAATATTATTGTTCAACGTTGTGTGCACAAATGTTGAGTGACGCTCCTCGATTGGAAACACATTGAAAAAGAAAAAAACGCACGCGTACAGATATCTAATTAATTCCTCACGACACTCCTCTTGCGAAATGCAACGTATATTATACTCGCGAACGCGCGAAGAATATTTGCATTTGTGAAATTTTCATCAATTTACGACCATTTTCTCCTCTTTCACTCGCGATGAGACCATGTCAGATATATCTTGATATCTCGACGCTGATCCATCGCGACGTTTTATCGCGGCATCAAAAACCTGCCTCGAGGCAGGTGGCTATTATTCGCGATTAAACGGCAATAATTATGCGCGCGTACAATATTCGCACCTTGTAGGCAGTCACGATAGACAGCCGCTGTTAGGTAGCCGCCGTTGAATGGAAAAGCACTTGACATGCGCGCGCGCGCGCGCGCGGTTCACTCTTACACGTGCCGGCGAAAATGCTAATCGGTCGTCGTCAATGGTGCAAAGAGCGTCATTCCGCAAAACCTGTTTTCCTATTTTCATCGACGCACAATTCTGCACGCGCGTCAACGCGACACAGTACACCGTCGCTCGTAAACCTGTGCGAAGGAAAAATAATGACCACGCGTCAGAAAGAATGTACGCAGAATTCCTCTGGCCTTTTCATATAAAGAGACAGACAGAGAGAGAGAGAGAGAGAGAGAGAGAGGGAGGGAGAGGGAGAGAAAGAGAGAGAGAGAGAGAGAGAGAGAGAGAGAGAGAGAGGAAAAAACAAAAAGAATTGATGAATGAAGTAACGATGTTTCAGAGAGGAAGAAACGGATATCGTGTTAAGATTTTAACCAAATTCCAAGAAGCATTCAAATTTTAGTAATTTAAATGTCACACAAGTTTGTCTTTGTTCTTTCGATGTATATTGAAAAAACATAATCATTCAGAATGCTTATTTTTTTAATCCAAATTTACCTCTACTATAATATTGCATTGTTTTACTCGAAAAAAATGATTATTCTAGATGATTAATTATTAATAGACACGTGCAATTTAAAAAAAAAAAAACTTTGCACTCCCTGTCTTCTGACGGCCATTGTTATTATGCAGTGCAGCGTGGAGAGATTAAAATGTTTGCTCAAAAGAAGAATGCCTACTTGAGAGTTTCACGATTGATACTTTCGTTATCAAAGTTAAAACAGAGACAGAGAGAAAGAGAGAGAGAGAGAGAGAGAGAGAGAGAGAGAATTAAATTCTCGCACAGTCTCGATATTTCTCGTACATTTATTCCAACATTATATTCTTGCTACTGGAAATCACATCTCTACCGGGAACATCTCTCTCGAAACGCAGTACAACATGATTAATCGTTTGAGGGGAAAATGAGCGATGACGGAACGAATGGGAGGATTAATATCTGCTTCGCGTCTGCTCGTTGAAAATCGATTAAAAATTGCGTCACACACGTCATCCTGGTATGTATGCAAATCGGAAGTATCAGGACCACCGCGATACTCGAGTTTACATCACACGTGCATCGTATAAATCCTATATATTGATCGAATTTATTAACAGGTCTTGGCTTCGAAAGGGTCTCAAACGACGACAAACTTTCAATTCGTATCGCGATGTTGCCACAGGTGTTTCAAAAAAAATGTACGCGCGTGAGGTACTCACGTGAGGAAGATCCAACCATGTAGATAAATTCGGCTTCTCGACAAGAGACGATCGAACTTGGGAGCGCGTTATCGGGCTATCGAGCATTATCGCGTCGTTGGCGATTTTTAGCTCGAAATATTGCAACTAATTAAGCCCAAATATATATAAGGGTCCAAAAATATAAGGGCAAGCAAATTAAGGGACGTTGAAATTTAAGTGCGTACTCCGATTCACACAATGTCGGTCATTAATTAAGTCACGAGAAGTTAACTTTCCGATAAGAGATTGTTTTCTTCTCTTCGTTTCGAGAGAAAAAACAAACCACACACTCGAAAGATCAATTTAATTAAAAAGAATAATATATATTATCTGTAAAAAGTGAGTTTTGGCATTGACAGTTATTTTTGTGCGTGTGTGTATTGAATGCTTAAATTTGCTGACTTTTGAACGAGATACTTGAACGAGAGAAACGAGCCTCCTCCACGCGAGAGATGTGGGCGCATTTCGGTGGACGAGGGAGGAGACACGAGAGCGTTATCACAAGAGCGTTATCGGCCCGTTATCGGCGCGTTCTGTTTGACGTGGCTTACTGCTCCCGCGACGTAGATACAATGAAAGACTCGGAAAGCAGTCGGATTGCAGTTGGTTTATTAAAATGCGATGGATCGGAGACACTCTTTATGCACCCGCACAAATATGCAGCTCGAGCAAATATGTACGTGGAAAATAAATTGTACGTCACTTTACCTACGATAAAATCTGATCGCCGAAAAAATAGCTGAGATTGAGATTGTGATTGTGCATAACTATGTACACGGTGTACGCGGTTTGAAAAGATTTGTATGGAAATCGGGAAGAATCTTTACATTATATATCAAACGGATTATATATGGAAACGGTTAGTTATTGATGGAAAATTAGATTCGTCTTATTATTCATTTATGTGTGGCACAACACAAAGTTATGTAATTTAGAGATAAAACACTCAACTTTAGATAACGGTCAGATACTGTCGACGAGTATAGATAAATAAATCGTTGAAACGTTCGTTCTAAAACTATATATTAAATAAATAGTATGTATGTATGTATATATGTATGTATAAAACAGCCATATTTAGCATAATATTCATAACGCCGCAAATTAAAATTCCGTAATGATCGGTGCAAAATTTCAATCGCAATATTTGTTCACATATATTTAATTTTCACATTTAATTTCCAGATATAAATATATATATATATATAAATTATAGAAATTATTCCCATGGTAACGCAAGCAATACGACATACGTCAAATTGAGAATTTAAAAAATGCATAATTGAGGTAGCCAGCGGAAAAACTTCATATAATCGGAAATGCCCGAGAGCTCGCCGAGGAAAAAGATAAGCAAAAGTCAAGTTTCGCGATTGAATCAAGATTAAAATTTTCATTTTATCTTACAGAATATTTTCAAGTATATAATGGCAAAACTTTTCATTTAGTAATCAATAAAATCGCGACTCTCTCACAATTCACGTGAATATTCACGTGAGATGTAAAAATAGAAATTTTCAATAATGCATTTTTCTGCGAGAACAGAACTTTCACGTTCATACGTGCTATATTTTTTTCACAGTCACCACCTGAAAATATTCAAAAATCCCAACCAGTCCCATCCCAAACACGGCGTGCCTTACGATCTGGCGGCCGTAAAGCAGCCGAGGCCCGTTCGTCGTTCTCTCGGAGGCCTCGGGGTCTCTCTCTTTCTCTCTTTCTCTCAACTCTGCCGGATATATTCCGTTCGTTCGGCCTTCGGTGGCTTCGGTTACGAGACGAATGTAAATTGCACGAAGGGCCGAGAGAGAGAATCCAAGGACGCGCCGCGTGCGCTCCCGGCCACGTGGTATCCTCGAAGAGGCTTCAGAGTCTCTTCTCGTGCTTCTCACGATCGTGGACCGTGGAGCCCGCAGGCAGGGCCCCCAGGTCCCGCTCGAACGAGGTCGCTGGCCCTGTAGAGGCGCTTTTCGGAGCTCCCGATGCGATGCGATGAATACCGCGAAGAGGCTCTCTCTTGCACAACGCATCGTCAATACGCGCGCGCACAGCTGTTGCGAAAAAGCTGTTCTTTGTGGCGCCATTTGCATCTCACTACGGTGGCTCACTATAGTCGTATAGTCGTTCTGTATCGGCTTTTACATGCGGGAAAAAAGAAAAAAAATACACGTCGGTATGCGTCTAACGCGTCATAAGAATTACGTAAAACGAAACGCTCGCTTAATCCAAAGATACAACACGGTCACATGCAACTACGTTGTTATTGTCGTTTATGAGAAGGAGAAAGAAAGAGAACTTGAATTTAAAATCACGCTGAATTGTTTGGCACTTTCAGCGATATTTAACGCCAATTTCTTCTTCTCTGAATTTATTCTGAAATGAATGAAAAATGCCTTCAAAGCTGACACTTTGGCGAAGAGCAAAAAAATATTTATAAAATGATTAAAACAGCGCACTTGTCTTGTTAGCGGGCTAATGATTCGTTGGAGAAAAAAAAAAGACATTACTATTCGTGAACATTTTTTTTTAGTTACTTTGATGTGTGGTTTTATTCACGACCATCTCGGTGATCGTCGTAATTAAAATATAATTCTCTTGAATTTATTGAATACATTGTATATGCAACAATATTACAATTGATTTTAATTCTTGACAGATTTTCTCTCTCTTTTTCATTGTTAATCTAATGTAATACTGATTTGTTAAACTGCTCATTTGTAACTTATAACAAAACGTCGATACGCCATACGTCAGAACGGACGGCGATGATTGGACGATAGCATGTCAGGAACACACAAAATGTTTCGCAATAATTACACTAAAATGTTTATCCGCGCGTGTGTATATATATATATATATATATATATTTTTTTTTTATATTATATATATACATTTATATATATATATATATATATATATATATATATATATACATATATATATACGTACACGATAGCCGTTATGAAGTTCGCCGACGTGCAATTTCTCTCGCATGCACGCGAAACATCGGATTACGCGAAAAAATGCGGCGGATATTTTCTGTTTATAATAACGAAGCCAATGCACCCCTCCCCCCTCCCGTATATGGCGCGCGCGCTATACCCGGCCTGGCTATGGTTCGAAATAATTAAAGGGCTCGTATTTTTCGAAGCATTTGCCAATTAAACGTAGCGCGCAAGCATTTGCTTTCGTGACGTGCGTGCGAACGTGAAAGAATAATTCTTTGGAAAAATAATATTCGGCGCTGCCGCTGTGTCGGTTCGTTACCCGGCGGCGGCGTTACTCTCTCTTTTATTATTATTATTTTTTTCTTTCTTTTTTTCAATCCCTTCGTATGCTTTCCCGATCAAAAAGACGCCTACATCGCGGAAATTTAGCACTGCCGGAGGAGTAATTATTTCGCTATGGTTAGAAGTTACTATTGATACAAAGTACGATGCGTCCAATTAACCGATGAAGAGGAAATAATAGCGAATTGTACTCGCCTCGTTTATAAAAATGTAATAACGAATTTTTTGATCAGCACAATAATATTAATGCAACAATGAATTATCATTAAAAGTAATTATTGTTATTTATTAAAAGAGACAACGTGTTCATATATTAATATAACAAAATGGCAATAAAAATGTTTAAATAACAAATCAATTTTTTGAAATTTCTAGTCTTATCACTTTTATCACAAGAATATAAAAATATTATAAAATTTTTTGGTATAAAAGTGGAATCTCTCTCTCGATTTCCCTGTATTTTACACTCGCACAGGCACAAAGTCGACCAATGATTGTGCGACGTCTCTCGCTTTTCGGCGCAGCAGCCAGAACGGATGTCGGCGGTCTAGCATAAGTATAGATTGTTGTACAGTAGTCTGCGGCGAGGACGCACGCGAGAAGACGACGATATTGTTGAATGAGAGAGGAGTAAACTGTCTAAAAGAATTTGTCCGAGAAAACAAAGGGGAAAACGAAGGTGCGAGACGAGAGAGAGAGAGAGAGAGAGAGAGAGAGAGAGAGAGAGAGAGAGAGAGAGAGAGAGAGAGAGAGAGAGAGAGAGAGAGGAGCAGGAGTTGTAAACGGAATAAAACGAGGCGACATGCGACATATATACGTATGTATAGGCAGAGAGGGTGACGAAGGGTCAGATTTCACGGATAATACGACGGTGGGCCGTGTCACTGAACGTTGCACGGTTGAATGATAAATAAGCGCTATTGCGTACACGCTGCCACGACGCCGACGACCGCGCATTGACGACGATTTCTTCGTGATGAACATTGACTGTGTGCGCGACGTAACGTTACACACCGGGTGTCCCGGTATTACGCGTTTTGTAAATATCACGCATATTTTCCTCGACTGCCGAGATTTCGGTATCGATTCTTCGTACTCTCTTAAAATTGAGTGAATCAACATTCCAAATTCTTAAACTTTATTTAACGCGTCAAAAAAACACACGAGATTTTTCAATTACTTTACAATTTTCTATTAACAAGAAAATCATATTTTCTATTTCTAAATCTCGCATTCGTGGAGTAAACAATTTATAATATATATTATAGATTATAGAAGAATAATTTATGATAATTAATTTTTAATAAGAAGAAGAATTTTAAGATAAGATAAAGGATAAGGAGAAAAATTAAATAAATAGAAAAAAAAAATAAAATAAAATTCTGCGTGAGAGACTCTGTCAAATTTCTCTCGCATCGAAATTCTATATTTGAAATGTAATAAAATTTATACGAGACATTGGTAATAACGAAATGCTTTGTATATACGAGACAAATTTTAGCCGGATGGAAACGGTAAACGTCTCTAGACACTGTACGAGATACGATTGGACTTTTAACAAAACATTTATTGCGTATCGTTTGAAAGCGTCGGTCACGCGTGTCGACTATACAACGACACTGGGAAAGCACCCAAATGAGTCAGAAGATATATCGCGCTTCAGTTAATTTTAGCTGTGGGAAGTTTTATTGCAGCTTTCGGTGCTTCAGTTTCAAGCAGGACGAGCAATTTGGATTTTTTTTACACGAGTATATAGATTATTATATGTAGATGTGTGTGGTATCACACGTGCTACAATTGTGTTTTTGTATTAAGCGCCTCGTTAAAAGGATCTTGTCAAAATAATCATCTCTCATTGTCAGCCCTGATCCAATATCCATCCAAAAAATCTAATGCTCATTTAATTGCAGATTGTAGTTTTATTATTTCCACGAGTTCCACGTGCAAATAGGTATATATTTTTACGTTTTAGCTTTTTATTATTTTGCGTCACGCTTCCGCTGCTTTATTCGTTTCGCTGAGTTTTATAACACGCTTCAAAATCGGTATCATCCACTAAAAACCGGGCGCACGACAAACCCGCTCTTGCATATCTATTAGAATGCATTTATTTCGAACGCGCGAAAATGCGCAGGTTGCATAGAGTTACACGTTACAAGTACGTGGCTTTGTAATAAAAATGTAAATGTACAATTTGTCCCGTCGACGCATTTCCCGCGTCGAAATATGTAAAAAGAATGCGATCCGTGATTAATGCAACATGTTAATGCAGTCGATCAAAAGGATGACGTAAATCACCCGATATTCAAAATTCAGCGAAGAAAATATAATAACCGTTGCCAATTGTATAATATCAGTCGAATCATTTTATAAAATGTGATTGAGAGTCGTATTTGTAATGAAAAAAAAAAAAAGAATTTTTGTTTTCATATATATATATATATATATATATATATATATATACATATATATATACACATATATATACATATCGTTTTTTATCCAAATAGTTTTAAAATATTTATACCGTATATCGTGTGTTACAAAATCTTTTTCTGTCATAATAAAATGAAATTGAGCATCTGACACAAAGCACATGCACGATTTAATTCCCACATTTTCTCGTATTTTTCGACTTGAACCGCTCTTTTAACTGCCAATGTGATTGAAGAAGAATCGACAGGACAACTGGCAACCTGCATAGTTACAAGAGATTGCAACGCGCATAATCTCGGTGGTAGTGCGTCGGCTGTGACGGTCGCCGCCATAGTAGAATGTTGAAGATATTTTCGGAAGTGAGAAATAGCAACTCTCGCGCGTGCACGCAAACTATACAGTAGACGCAGTTCGAAAGAAGAATTTAGTGCCCGAGCGATTTGCGCTTCACGAAGTACGAACTTGTTTACATCTGCCCTGCGACGATTTATTTTCGGTATTCTCGATGGATAACATTAGATGCGTTTGCCCGTAATTAGAGATTTGTTAACGCGAAAGGAATCTTTGTCCGTCGAAGAGTCGCTGTTTAAAACGCGTGTAAATAAACTTCGCGAACTTCGGGGAGACGGGAGACCTAACCCTCCGAAACATTCTTTCTTCAGCAATGATTCTTAGTGTCTTTTTTTTTTTTTTTTTTTTCTTTTTTTTTTTTTAGCAATGCCGTTAATTCCTTAGTCTCTCTTCAGCAACGCTATTTCAACTGTCACTGAATCACATCTACCTTTCTCCAACAACAACATTTTTCCAACATGCGTTTGTTTGACAGTCGGAAAGTTATCGTTCTATACGTGTCGGCATATGAATCGCGAAGAAAACCGAGACATCTGTGAATGGTTGATATCTTCAGGTGTAATAACACATAAATTAAAAGCTTGACATACATGTATCCCTGAAGTAGACGTCGAGTATCCCAATGTCGTGCGAAATGAATTTTAAAAAAGAAAAATGTTTATTCATACGTGCAAGTTGACCTTGCGAAATATAATATTGCGTGCGATTTAATCTCTACTATCCCGAATCATAAAATTTATTATTTTTTATCCGAACACGCGGGTCTCTTCATGTTATAGTACAATTAATTTCCTTTCATAATATAGTGCGGCTCGATTGCTGCAAAAGTTGTTCAAACAATCGTTATTAAAAAGAACGATAAAATATTTATTAATTACGCGTGTGTTATTCGAATCGATTGCAAAATTGCGGGGTATTGTTATTACGACAAATTAAGAACGATCTCTCGAGTGAATAATCGCACACTCGGACACTGGCGCGCGAGCGGGTCCAGAAGTGAATCAAATTGAAGTCAAGAACTGTCGTCCCGGAGAAAATATAGCGACTGAGAATAAGAGTAACTGCTTCCTGGCGACCGGGTGAGTTAGTAAAAGTAAGTAAGTGAAGCAAGTGGAAGTGAGTCAGCGAGATTTCTACTTGAAACCGATTCACCCTCCAACCCCCATTCATCCGTTGTGATATCATTGTATCATTGCATCGGCTACTAATTATCAATAATTCTCTCTCTCTCTCTCTCTCTCTCTTTCTCGTACAAAGGATCATTCGGGAAAAAATAGTGCGAATAATAATCGTAAGGGACTGTAAAATAATCAATTTAATATAAATAAATAAATAAATAAATTTCTCATATTTCAACATATGACGAGAAGAGAGTCTGAGAGACGACAGAAATGGAATAAATCAGGACAGTGCCGAGAGGAAGACGTATTGCTTCGATTTCGAAACAACGGCCGAGTGGCATGCTGTACATACGTTACACGTGTCGCGCAAGAAAACAGAGTCATTGCCGTGACATATGAGACGATATCGAATGCGGGAATGCCTAATAGAAATATAGTGCCGTACTTCTTGTATACCGCCCGCGAAGAATGCGGTACCGCTGTGTATTTCAATATATCGCGCATTCACCAGTTATGTGAACGCGCGCGCGTGTCGTAGTACATACATATATATATATATATATATAGGTATGCATATATACGCGTACATGTGCGTATCTGGTGCCGATAAAAATGCTCTTTATTTGCATAGCTACCATTATACCGCGCTCGTAATAATAACGGTTATCACATGGCAAAAATTGGGCGGCATAGGAGGCGTCCCGTGTCGATCTATTATCCGACATTTGCAATGATCGAGAAAGATACAATTGATTTTCCAAACGAACGGTGGATAAAAATGCATAAAAATACGTGTCTATCGAAGGTTTAATTATATGACTGACAATGAGAGAGTACGTAATATTGCCACGTTTTCTCTAAAAATAATTTTTTGTTGAAGAATAATTTAGTTGTAGAAAAGAGTTTTTTTTTTTATTTAATTATTTTTAATAAATTAAGAAAAGATATATTTTTCGGTTTTTCATATATATATATATATATATATATATATTTATTTCACAATATTCTTTGCGCTAAAGTTAGAAAGAAAAAACAGAGTCGCAAGAGGGTCCGTATTAGAGCGATGACGATGCATTGTCTCTGACTCGACGTTAATGCTACGACCTTATGCATTCCGTTCGACGTCATCCACGCCTCCGGTTAATCTGAGACGGCCGACGAGACGCGTCTGTGTATGTGTGCATGTGTATTAATGGCGGTGAACGACGTGAGCCACGTGTGAATTCACCTCGATTCGCCTCTGCTCGCGGGAAAGGAAGCGAAACGTCGCGGATACGAGAGAAAGCTGCTGCACTCGTTCTGATCAGCGAACGTTCAGGCGAATCAGTCGATTATAAATCTACAAAACTCAGTGAAATCTAACACAACGTAATCAGTTGCTTATCAAATATATATCAGCGAATTATATATATATATATATATATATATATATTTTTTTTTTTTTTTTTTTCGTTAAAGAAACTTAAGCTTCTTTGGCATGCAACATCGAGAATTGGAAAAAAAACTCTATAAAAATGTTATAAAGAAAGAGACAAAAAAATTACTAACACAAAATAATTATTTCACAGAAAGACGTGTTTTCTTCCATCATCTATGATAGGAGATTTTGATGAGCGATAGGAAATTAACGTTGTCAATTAAATGTCATACTTCAATATATCGCGCATAAAGGCTCCCCCTGTTCATTTAGGACTAAGACTGTTTATTAGGCTAGTTATTAGATTGTTTTCGTACATTTCTAATACAAAAGAGCCTTCTCATAAACGTTATAATCGAAGTTGTCACATAAAGCTTTTTTTTTAGTTCTATCTTTAGAAAAAGACAGAGAATCAGCTAAACTTTAATTAACTCTAAATAAAACAGAGATATGACTTTCTTTCTCTGTATATTGTTTTGAAAAAATTATGTATAATCATAAAACATAAAAATTGTTTTTCGTTTATTTTCGTTTAAAAAGTTGGTCGTTATTATTATCTACGTGCGCTTCACATTCGTCTCATTTCTTTTTTCTAACATTTAAACAATCCACATCAAAGAAATCATAATTCCAAAAATTGTTATCCTGAAATTAGAAAAATGAGGCAAAAATTCATTGTTCTGACAAAAGACAGGAATACGACATACAATTTATAATCACTCGCTGTTTCGAGTGCTCGACAAAATATTTATAAAACAAAAGCCCGAAATTAGAAATGCGGGACAATGCACCGAAAAAGTTTACTCTGCCAAATTGTCGGAAATACAGTTCATAAATTACGATCGTTTACCCGATGAATAATGTTCGAAGAAAAAATAGATATGCAAGATATGTTCACGTAAAAATATATCGAAAATATCTGCTTCATTTTCGCACGAAAAATATATCCCGTCGAGTTGTTAACAAAATATAGCTTCTATAAATTAATATCGTTTATTTAATGGAATAATGTGTTTTATATAACGGGGGAAAGTGCGGAAATATGGAAAAATATGCAAAGTATCGCCATCTTTTTTCGCTGAACTTGGCGCGAAGTTCGATCAAGCTCGCGCTTCTGATTTCGTGCCCACCTTGCGGGCCGAGCTATTTTCGACGGTGCGAGTGTACGAAAGTAAGAGGACCCAGTCCGAGAGAGGTCGAACGCGATTCCCAAAATAAACGACGAGCCTATCGGCCGACATCTTCTACCTAGGCGCGGGGGCGGCTGAAGAACGGATGGCTAAGGTCGAGCGTGCTCTCACGAACGTTACGTGGCGCGAGATCTGCGAGTTACGCAGTTGATTCGTTCTCGAGTCTCTTCTCGAGAGATTTCGCCTACCTAAATATCTCTCAGCAAAGTATGCGATCGAAATTTCCTTGGAAATGTTATCACCTCCCGATTCGTTCGTCGAATTTTTATCTTTGTAGGAGAGGAAAACTGTGGGGAATTTTTTTTGCGCAAAAACTACACTATAAGAAATTGCCTAGGAATTCAAACAATTTGTCTTAATCGTCAAAGTTATTTTTTTTTTTTTAAGTCAAAAGAACGTCTGAATTTGACAGGTAGTGAAATTCAGACAGTAGGTATGTGTTTGTAAGAAAACTTCAGACACTGTCTGCAGGTATTTTTTACAGTGTGTAAGAAATCATTGACTAAAACTTTAGATAAAATGTTTAAAGTTTTCCTACACATTGAATTTTATCCGAATGTTCAGACACCCTGAACTTTCAAAAAAATGACTTTGATTATTAAAATGCATTGTCTGAAAATACTTTCAGGCACCCAAATCTGAGAATTCAGACAAAAATATGTCTTAATTTTTAGGTAGTTTCTTATTGTGAATATTTATCTGAAACAGCAGAATGATAAATTTTATTAACACACCAAAAACAAATGGAAAGCCGTATCAGTAATGTAGTTTCAACGCTAACAAACCCTGTTGACAGATCTGTCACTGAGATATTACTTCTTTAAATCACAATTTTATCGATCGTGTCTATAAGTTCCGATAATACACCGTTTGAACGCAATTGGCACGATCGTTACATATACGGAACGAATATGTAACGATATGCGGCTCGATTCGCCGGATTCCTCATCGATACGCGGAGGCGCGATAATCCCTCGCAATTCGCCATGTGGACGAGCATGCCAACGTTGCGCAAGTTGACGAGGCGATAATTCGCAATTACGCATGCATCGCAATCGGCAGTAGAAGTGGAGGAGAGAGAATCGCTACACCGATCACGGATCATAGGTTATCCTTATAATTCCGTTGTAAGGCAGCAATATAGACGGATTCATATATCGTGGACCCATTCAATCGTGCTACATCACGAATTTAACATCATCAAACGTATTTAACATCGATCTCTACTGAAAGATCTTTTTAAAAGATATGCCCGCACGTGACACGATTCATTGCCTAGAATTCAGACAGATTTTTGTCTGAAATTTTCCGAGTGTCTAAAAATAATTTCAGACAGTTTATCTTAATCATCAGTCATTTTTCGCAAAGTTCGAAAAGAAAATTCAGACAAAAATGCGTCTAAACTTTTGAGCAATTTCTTAAAATATTGAGAGTACAAAATCTATTTTTATTAAAACCGTAGTATTAAGCTAGAATTATTATTCTATTAGTTTAATATTTAATAATTACTTTTCTTTAAAAGATTATCGTCTTAATGCATCATCTAATAAGCTTTATTACCGCTGATTAATCAATTTCTTCAAAGTTGCGCGCGAAAATTATACACAAGAGTATAATTTTATACAAGAGTATTTTGCGGTTTCCAATGTTGCGAAGATGGTTAACTAGCCGAAGGTGTTTGTCCGGTTTCGCCGACCATAGAATAGATGAAGAATTCACCGCCTTGACAATGCGTGACAAGCAATCAGTGTGGTTGGCGCATCACTCTTAACGTCGGAGGCGCGCACTTTCTCGCTTCACATTTATCGAGCATAAATTGTTACTGTCCGCGTGTCTAGGCTAATGTATTTTATGACGAAAAACTAAGATTTAGGATCAACCTGGCCTGAATAAACATTTAACCCTAAATATGCGGGGCGAAAGTACGAGTCGGGAAAAATACTTTCGAGCTGTGGTCTGCGGTAAAACCGCATCTAGAACCAACTTAAAATTGTCACTTAAATCTACGGTCGCGTATAATATAAATTATACCGTGTCACATAAAATATCATTTATATTTCGTGTAGGGTCAAAAATCTCGTTCGATAACCGTATATCTCCCTCTTATCGTCAAAATTCCAAATTTTTTTAAGAATAGAAAAGAAATTAAATTTGACAATAAGTATAAATTCCACAATTTTGTATATGTTTGCGTTAAGGTATCTTGTATACTCTTAATGTGAGTAACCTCATACTTTTCGCATTTAAATGTTAAAAATAACCGTCTAATTTTAAATATCGTCAAAGTAGACATGTTATACGTAGCGAATGTAAACAAAAGACATACAGTCTGACCGATACGTTATTAGTTTAAATACTTCGACCTGAATTTTATTGATATTCGAATAGTGACGCGCAAAGCCATTCAATGTAGATGCGATCGCGCATTCGATTTAAAATGCGCGACGAGAATAGGAGAAGGGATGCTTCGGGTCTGAGAACGAGACAGAGAAAATGCAAGCCACGTGTCACCGTCATCGAGCAGTTATCGACTAATTCATTAAAGAATCACGCTTGTCGCGTGATAGATAATTTTACCGCCACCGCTGTTGTTGTCCGGTTGTTTTGCGGTCGCTTTTTGCCGCGGAGCGCGATTCGTTGCGCGTGACAAATAACGAATAGATACAAGTTGCGTTCACGCGCGCGCGCGCGCGCAAAACAGCTGCTGTATATAGTCGCATATATGTATGTATTTGTAAATCGCGGCTTCGATAAACTGAAATATTTATAACACGCATACGAGTTATTTTTCCGTTTAAGTGCAACCTCGTGATTCCGCGCGTGTTAGAAAAAAAATATATACCAGCCACCCGGTAGCCACTATTAATGCAACAAAAATAACTAATGAACGAATAATTATTAAGATGCAATAATATCTATTAATAATCTATTAATATTAATAATGTATATATTTAAGTGTGATACAGAAATTTTTATTTTAGTCCTCTATTCCGGTTTAAATAGATTAATATCAGATTAATGTCGTATAATGATTTTAAATTTCCCGAGATTTCAAAACAGTTTCAGAATTTATAGATAGGAAAACATTTTTTTAACTCTAATCTATATATTGTTGGAGTTCACTAAAAATACATCCAATTTACATTTATAAATTCATTTATATTTCATTCTAAAGAGACATTTAAGAAAAATATTTTAAAGAATATTAGAAAAATGTAGGAAAGGGAAAGAGAAGATTTCAGATAAATGAATGAAAAATTTTTTTATAGAATAAGTTTATGGAACAATTGATAATAATTACTGCTATATTTTATCTATCATCAAAGTAAAAAAAAAAAAAAAATAACACAACGTATTTTAACATCACTCTTTATAATTAAAGTTCCTTAATTATGTAAGAGAGAGCAAAAAAAAGATTATCATCGAGTTAATAACAAATACAATTGATAAAATCCCGTAGCGAACGATTCCGTAGTAATTTACAATGTTTCAGAAAGACTTCGTCAATTGTCAGAAATGGGAATATCGAAAATCATGTTTCTTTTTCTTGCGTTTCGGTCAATCAATCAACTGACCGAACGACGAGATCTTTACGTAATCCAATGAAATTCAAACACGTGATAGCGCTTATCAGATGCAATAGAGAACCCCGCCTATCTGTGCATCTACATCTCCCTCGCGCTGCCGTAACGTGACCGTTAAAAAGTACAGAACGATTATGCAAGCCAAACAGCGCAACATAGCGCGAGGCTCTTATGAGCGGAGGCTAAGTTTAGAAGTGCTCCTCCGTCTCCTTCATCTCCCGCGCGCGTCCGCGACACTTGTTGGATAACGAAATCACGAGCGCAAAGCTGCCTCGAGGACGCGGGACCAAACCGAGAGCGACCGATCGCGCACATAATCGTGGCATCGGAATGGACTCGGAGACACTTTCCGTTTAGTAAGCGACGTCTACGGGTTCATGTTTATACCGGGTGTCGGAATTTACAAGATCGCGCGGTGTGACAGAAGTAGGGTAAACTCGGGTAAGATGACCATAGTTTTTTCAAATGCAAAAAACATACTTTTATCTTTGTTATTTTTTAATAGTGTTTGGCATATTAACTTCACTGAAGCTTAAATTACGTAATATTATCGAAATTAAAAGGAAAATATTTCGTAGAAATTTTATATTATCAAAATAGTACGACATAAGCATTGGCCATCTTACCCAACTTTTAAGGAAAAGATGGCCATAATATTTATAAAAAAAATAATGAAAACGAAAATAAAAATTATAGATCATGTAACAATTTAGATATCTTTATAATATGTCTAACGTTGATTACGATAGCTTAACTGTCATTTATTCGACGTTGTAATAGTTTTTAGTGGACAAATGAAAAACTTTGCAGGTATTCAAAAGTAAAAATATGATGTAAGATTCACAATATCGTTATTTCGAATAATGTATGCACGTAAACTACTGTAAATATGGAGTAACTTTGATAATGAGTAAAAAAGCGCACTATGTAGCGATTATTGAAAAAATTACAGCCTATGGCCATCTTTTCCGTATGGCCATCATACCCTAGTTTATCCTATGTTAAAATTTTTCAACAATTATTTTGTATTACATAACTAATAATTTTTTTAGTATCTAATTAGAAAGAGAGAGAGAGACGGAGAATATCATGCCTACGATTGGAATAGAATTCCACAAGAATAGAATTCCTAACAAACAAAATGTGATTCAATTCTGAACGGATGTGCGGTTCGGCAGCCGGGACCTGACAAAATCTTTCGCGCCTCTTTTCTTCGCCGACAAGAAACCTAACCATCTTCGCAACCTCCGCGTGCGGGACGGTATGTCTGCGGTTGACTTTGACCCCGAGGACTTCGACGGCAGGCATGAACGTCACGAAAAGGCGATTGGTGATGCCAGAAAAAGAGGGAGAGGAAGAGAGAGAGAGAGAGAGAGAGAGAGAGAGTGAGAGAGAGAGAAAGAGAGGGGGAGGGAGACAGAGAGAGAGACACAGAGAGAGAGAGAGGGGGGGAGAGAGACAGAGAGAGAGAGAGAGAGAGAAACCACAGAGTCGTGAGAAGAGAAGCGACGTGTGCGTGTATTACGACTGTGTCCGACGCGAATTGCGACGCGGACGCGAGAGAGCTAGAAGCCGGTCGTGCCCCTCGCGTCGCACGCGACGATTGGTCCATCGCCCCGTGTGTGTCCCGACGTGCGTTGTTGGTTGCTGCTGTTGCTCGCTAGTAGTGGTGTTAAGCGTACTGCGCACCAACTGCCGACACAGTTGCGTACAGTCTTGGCAAGTAGTAGTCGGGGACTACTCCGCGGTTGGCACGAGGTGTCTGCCAGGTCCCGTGACTACTACTAATTAAGGAAAACGATCGAGCGCCTTACGCATCGCAAAACGACGGAGAAGAGAAGAGTCCAGACTCGACTCGATTTGATACGAAGCACTGTCATGTACGCAAAAGATGTCTGTACGACTTTACTGTAAGAAAAAATAATTGCAGACAAGTGTCGAAAGTTTTCTTACAGACATACCAAATTTTCAGACATTCTTTTGAACTTTTAGAAAAAAATGACTCTGGTTTGGTGACAGATTATTTCGAAATTACTTTCAGACACCCAGATCTGAAAATTCAGACAAAAATGTGTGCGAATTATAGGCAATTTCTTACAGTACTGAAACAAAAAACAAAAATTGGAATTTTTTGATGCTATTTAAAAAATGCAAAGCTATTTTTCCCGATTGCAGAGATAATCGAATTTATATAGTTTTATAGTATAAATACCAAAAATATATACGTATATATTTATGGACTGCGCATCTGCGGCACTTTTTAGGCACTCGCACGTGCAACGTTTGCGAACGCTCGTGCGGAAAGAAATAAGAACAATGATGAGGAAATATGTTATATATTGTTTCTCTGTATCTCCCCGCCGCGCTTATGAATTCATTTATTACTCACACATAACAAATCGCCGGTATTTGTCATGTACGTAGATCCGCGCGGAACGTGTCGAGGATAACATCGATTTGCGTAGCCTAGATAATAAGTGTTTACTATCTCATTATACAAATATACCTTTTCTTTTCTCGCCACGATTAATCCGCTACTCTAATCCGTTACTAAATCCGCGATTAATTCGCAGTCGTCTCCTCTGACGAATTCGCACTCGTTAATAAAGTTTAAGACGTGCGTGGAAATTTTTAATCTTTCGTGTTAGTATTATTAAAAAATGTAAACTCTAAAATATATCTTGTCGATATATATTATAATAATATATCTTTTTTAAAAGAGGACAAATATTTGAATGTGTGATTGCATTAGTTTTATCTTAAAAAAAAAAAATGATTTTACGAAATAACTGTCAGTTGCGAATAAGGAAAAATGAAAGCAGACACTTCATATTGATAAATTACTTTCTTACAATATGAATCAAGATAAAAGCGACTCGTTTGATTGTATTCGCGATTTCTCATTATTTAACATTGGATTCATAAGCGTAGATTGAAAAATCCTCAATTTAAAAAAAAACAACATTTGACGCAATAAATGTATATATTATTATTTCTATTTTACTGTGTGAGCTCTTATTTAATTATTTCTGATTCACAACTTTATATTTGTCTATAAAAATAGCAATGAAAAGTAGTATTATAATCTTTTTAAGAAACAATATTTGCAATATTCTTTGACACACATCGCGATATTGAAATATTAAAATTATATCTTACTTTGCAATACATTTTTCTATTAAAAGACCGTATCAATTAATAAATTATTTATCTTACAATTAGTATTAAAATGTTTTACACACACAGTTCTCTTTCGTTCGCTCGCTCACTCACATTTACAGAAAATGGATCAGAATCGCGGTTTCAATGCTCAGGTAAAAAAACTTGTACAAGTGACACCTTCCAGAATCGCTTGATAATCCGTGATAAGCGTGTGTGCCACAGACATTCTAAAATCAACATTTAATCATATTTGTCCAGTTGTTCCTTATGTTGCGAAATTATTTTTCCTCTGTGTAAAAGAAGCGTATCTTCTTTTTCCCATTCAAAAGTTGCTAAATCGGAATACAAAGCTACACAGAAAATTTGTCATGCTTGCACAGTTAATCACAAAAAGTTAATCATCAAGGAGAAGACAATAATTTATTTACTTTAAAATCATGTTAAATACTTGGAAAGTTCGTAAGGCCTTTAGAATTTCACAGACTTTGCTGTAATCAGGGATTTGAAAAAAAAAAAAAAAAAAAAAAAAAAAAGAAGAGTAAGAGGAGCAAAATTGCAATCTGACACATGTATGTGACATTTCTGAAAAATCTTATACAAATATGCTAATACTGAACAGCCCTGTCCATTGACATATTATGACATTATTCAATAAGACAATAGAATTATATATTTGATTATTTATATTTAATAATTTTATTATCTTAAAAATTTCCTGTTAATAAACTTGCTTTCCAATGTTGAATAGAGGGAATGAATTCATTCATTCTTCATATTGCTATCATATGAATTGTATAA
This sequence comes from Anoplolepis gracilipes, assembly GCF_047496725.1. Taxonomy (NCBI): domain Eukaryota; kingdom Metazoa; phylum Arthropoda; class Insecta; order Hymenoptera; family Formicidae; genus Anoplolepis; species Anoplolepis gracilipes. The sequence continues at coordinate 11,386,957 of NC_132971.1, read as the reverse complement.
ACTACTTACGTATGTTATTTCCTTCCCCTCTCTCCTCTTTGTAATATTATACGCTTACCCACTTGTACTAACATTCATCTGAACGATATGAGGATAATGTAATATCAGCTAGTTACGTATACACGTCTTAGCCAAAATAAAAATTATTTTAAAAATAAAGAAATTTTGTATCAAAAGTACACAAGCGAAAATGTTCTAGCGTTTTGAGATTTTGTCATTGCTAGCGAAATAAAACAACGTTCAAGCGAAACTTAGGTTCTAAAGTTCGACTTTGCTCTTTAAAATGGTATCTTGATACTCCGGATAAATTTGCGATATGACACTATATATTTTAAGTAATCCTTTCGACAAAAATCACCCAAAAATTCTTTATCAGAATCTTTCACAAAGTTTCTCTTCAATTGCGACGATATCTATTGTAGTTCCAATATAATCGAGAGATAAGCAGATCTTGCCGCTGATGCCCATTTTGCCTGTGGAAACGGAGACGAGTCGACATATGACCAAAAAATAGAAAAATTTTATTACAATGCATTTTAACGAAATATTTAACTATTTACGATGTAAAAGTACAAAGGGTTAAGTTAATTTTTTAGCTTTAAATACTTATTACTAATTAATTTAGTTCTTTTTAAACTTTTTTTTATTTTTTTTATTAACTTATTACTATATAACTGATTGTATTATAATTCACATAATTAATAATTAGCAGAAAGATGACACAAGTTTTGAATTTTAATTTCAAAATCAACTTAAGCATGCATATAATTTTTATATTAAGCACTTAAAGAGTTATTAATATTAAAGAGATTTTATTTCGCTTTATCTTTCAATTTATAAAAAATTAAAATATGAAAAGTTTAAATGTGTTATGTATCATAATTTATGTTTTTATTTATATTTTTATTATTATTATTATTATCATTACGTGTATCTATTCTTCTATTTTTCTATATGCTAAAATATTATTTCTACATTATATACATATATAATATATATGTATAAAATATTATATTCTCATATGTTTCCTAAATAAGATGTCAACTTAATAACTTAAATATAACCAACTAATTATTTAGTTAGTTATATTTAAATTTAAAAAATGTATATTATCTTTCTGCTAATTATTAATGTGAATTACAAGTCATACAGCAATGAGTTAAAAAGTAATTACAAAGTTTCGCTAACCGAAAAAAAAGATCAAGCTCAAAGAACTAAATTAATTAATATTTAAAGCTAAAGGACTAAATTAATTAATGCTTTGTATTTTTTTTAACATTCTACCTTCATATAAACCGTTAATAGCTTTGTCCATATTAACGTTACTGTCATTCTTTCGAAAAATCACGCGGGCTATACGTGCATTGTATATATACGTATACACACACAAGGGATGAAAAAGAAAAGGAGAAACCATATATCTGGATTTATACATTTTTTGAAACTAAAGATTCAACAGCACGGTAACATCGTTTTCTGCATGAAAAAGAGAAGTAGAAATAAAAGAGGCTTTAGTATTCGGCTCTTTTTACGTCCATCATGTCCATTCGTTATCAAGGCCTATACGCCGCAAGTAACAATTTTTCGCAATTATCCGAAATCTCCTATATCCCTTTTGTTTAATACACACATATATATATATATATATATATATATTATGTATGTATTAGAAAATATTTTAGTATCCGTATGTGTGTTAGTACAGCGACAGAAATGTATTTACTACTACGAAGGAAAATACATCAGAAAAATATTGAACTATTATTTTTTTCTGCAATATTTATACTTGGAAATTTTGATATAATTAATTTTAATTTCTTTTTCTAAAAAACATTTTCGTTTACCCATATGTAGTTTAAAAGAGAAAAAAAGTGTTCCGCGAAATGCGTCTTCCCTTTACGTCAGACGGGAAACGCAAGGAAAGACTTAATTAGAATGACGCGGAAAGTGCATGCGAGCCCTGAGGCTGTAATATTTCTCGCGAAAATACACACTGAGAGCAAAGGTGATTTGCACACGTACATCATTATGTAAACTGCATTTATTTAATATGTCTCGCGGACTTCCTCTATTCACTTCTTTTTCTTTCCGATTTTTAATAAATATATACATATAGTACTCTCGAAAGAAAAAAAAAAAAAAAAAAAAAAAAAACAACGACACGTTTTTGAATCGCGCGATCTGTAACATTATATTTTCGTTGAGAAAGAAAATAATGGGTCGGAAAGAATGAATTAAGATGCATGTGCATTCATATTCAGTCTCGAAGAATAAATCATAGAAATGATCAGACAGATCAGACTATCAGGTATCATTGGTTCCACGACATGTAATTCGACCACACGACGACGTTTGTCTAGCTCCTATCTGACCACACGTGCCAGTATAACATCGGTATATATATGTATGTATATATATATATATATATATATATATATATATATATATATATATATAGACGACCCTTTATTAGTATAGTGGAATAAGACACGCCCATATCTTAGTGAAATGAGCTACAACTTTGAAAATAGACATGTCATCGTGGATGACGGTGTTGCATCGAAAGAGCTCTATCTTTTTAATTTTGTAATTGCTTCGGAAATGTCACATTCTTGAGCGATTAGTTATCAATTGCCACTTTTAATATATCTAAAAAAATTTAAATATATACACATCTTTAAATATAAAATTTTGATGTAAATTAATGAGAGAATAAATTATTCCCGACATTGAATTTATTTCCGCTAATTAAGAAATTATTAATTTAACATTTCATTTATAATGCATTTATAATTTTTATATATTTGAATAAATAAATTTTTAAAAAAATTGTTACAAATAAATCTCATTGGCATGCAATAATACTCGACATTGCCATTTTAGAAACAGAAATTATTTCTACAAATGATAACAAACATACAACACTCATATTATATTACAAACAGAATGTACCGTAAATATTAACTAAATATTTCGCGAGGAATCGAAATAACTATTTTTTTTTTACATTCCCGTGAAAATGATTAAAGCCTTTTATAACGAAAAAAATTCGTATCGGAAAATTTATATTTCCTCTGCCGTATCACACACCGTACACTCGCAGATTCCGGAACGCACGTGCAACGAGCGTGTAACGAGCACACTGGCATATATATGGTGGAGAATAACGTATGTGTCGAGCACTATCGCGCGCGTTAGAAGGAAAAATAAGAGGCGACGACACACAGAGAGGCATAGATCGTCGAGTCGGATTAAAAAAAATTAGGGACGCGGTTGCCGCGATAGGAACGACGAAGACGAAGTGACGGCTTGGACATCGTCATCGCGAAAAGAAGAGGGAGAGAGATCGGTTTGGTGGAGAAGGACGGTTAAATGGCACAAGAGGTCAGTGCCTCGAGAATCGGAGGGGGGTCGGACACCAATTGGTACAGATGCATCGCGTATACAAGTATGAAACACCGCTGGGGACTAGGGACTGGGGGGACTGGGGACACGGATCGTACGCGACACACTCGTCCGGGCTTCGGGCTCGGGACCCGGGACCCGGGGCCCAGCGCGTTTTCCTCACCTCGCCTTCGTCCCAGAAGTGATAAATCAAGTTTCCATATTTGACAGAGATGGAAGTTTCCACGTGAAAATATATGCTCGAATAAGAAATACATTTTTACATTAGCGAGAACTTATACGAATTAGATCCTTCTGGTGTAATGATGTTTATCAAGTGGAATCTGTTGGGAGTGAGAGACTTTTGAAATTTTTCGGTTTTATAAAATATAAATAGACAGCTGCTTTTTTTCAGCAAGTATTTTGTAAAATAAAGTAAAATGCATTTTTAAAAATATTATAAGAAAAAGATAGAGAAGATTTCTCTCTTCTTATGACGTATGAAATACGATTATTCAATTATTATGTATAATTAGCGTTTTGTCTTTATATATGTATATATTTAGAAAAATTACATTGCTTCTTAAAATTACACATCCAACTCAAATATGTCAAATTTAAAAGAGAAAATATGAGATAAAGAAAGTCTGTTGCTTTTTAATAAACTTCATAAAATAATAAAACTTTAAGAGAAATATCATCATTAAAACTTCAACTGTTATTGCGTAACTGAGTGTTCATTTGCTTTGCTCGCCAATTACTTAGCCGAAGAATATTAATTTATTTTATGCATATAAATCTCTTTTTCTGATTAATATAAGCATTCATTTATCGTAATCATCTTTGATTGAAAGTAACATTGCGTATAAGAGTAAAACCTACACAATCAAATATCCTTCTATCAATCACATAATTCTGTATAATTGCAATCTTAATCACATAATCTCCTATATTCGTCGATTATAGAAACATAAGAGATTATCATCGTCTTTTTCGTGACAGCTGACAGGACGCGATGTAACTGTGAGAAATACGTGTTATGTAATTTTATATCAAGTACTTATTTTGCGTTGTTTGATGCCATGACCCTTTCGGAATCAGCCATGATGAGGTGACCTATGCTGATCTCGCGAAGATTCCTAACACTTATAATTACATTCGCGTTTGAATCCATAAAATATTCCGCATAATTATCGACAAAATTCCGAAAGGCTTATAGAAAATTGTAAGCCGATCCGAAATGGCGTAGCGCATTCAGTTATGATATCATTGACACACTTTATAAACCATCGCATGTTTCTTTTACAATTCACTTCGAGGATCTCATTGGTCAGCGGATCTATATTCGTTACGATTATCTGAAGTTTGGTGCCATGACCCTTTCGGAATCAGCCATGATGAGGTGACCTATGCTGATCTCGCGAAGATTCCTAACACTTATAATTACTGTTGCTGCCTATCAGAGCGATAACTATTACTCGACATATTAAAACGTCCGCAAAGCTTCGTCGCGTCTCAGAAATATGGATGGCAGCTACTTAAGTATAATAATCAGGTCTTACCATGGCAAGTACACGTATCATAAGAGCACTACCGGAAATAAGATGGAGAGATTAAATAAAACTGCGTATAATGAGATAGTTATAAAGTGATCAGTGCGTATGTTTTTTTTTATTATATGCACGTATGAGGAAACATGCTAATTATATTGCGAACTGCAACATTCCCGTTTCAAAGCTCTCTCCTTTTCACTTCTGTAATTATTAAAAATCTAACATATATATTTATAGTTGAGCAGAGCGTCTGAAAAAATTCTTCTATGTCTTCATTAATTTATCTTTGAATATTTTATGATAACTCTTATCTCGACAATCTTATTTCAGCATTTTGATAATCATACCTCGCATTAACATTCTGGGAAAAATAGTTAATTAATAAGAATAAAATAATACAATGCACAGTTTTATAAACCTTATATAATTTATGGATTATTATAATAATCGATGCTAAAAAAATCCTTCTACGTCTTTTTTTTTTTATCTTTTATATATTTCTTTATATATCTTATCTATCTTTGAACAATTCGTGACAAATCTCAATTTTGATAATTTTGTTTGATTATTTTAATCAAACCTCGAATTAACGTCTGGAAAAATAATCAGAGGACAGTGCATAATTTGATAATAATCCAGTCTTACAATTTATAACGCTGTAAAAATGCTTGTTTCGTTGAAACGAAAAATATGATTGTGACTTGGAAAATATTCACGAGACTATTCGACGATCTTCACCGTGGCATTGGATCGTATGTACGAGCTGCATGTGGATATTACTTGCCGCATTCGCGCTAATTCGTGGCGGTGGCCGCAACTCGCCCGCGCGCGTGTATCCGTTCCGTGAAGCGCAACGTACGTAACGAATGTGCGATACTCATTAGGAGAGTCAAGGGTACGTTACGTGAGAGGAGCGCGGTTGTGCATTATATATCCGCGCCCGCGCCCGCGCGCGCGTGTGTGCTGCCGCGCGTTACGTCACCCGCGTGTAACGCGCGAGCGCCGATCGACGCGCATGCAACACGCGACTCCTCTCCTCTCTTAAGAAGGAAAGAGTATATGTGAGAGGAAACGCCACCGGGATATCGCAGCGTGAGAATATATATCCGCTTGAATCACGTGGCATGCAAGCTAATTCGCGAGACAATCTGTCTGTGAAATGTCGAGGACGCAGATTCGGTCATTTCAATTTCACGCGGAAATCCTTATTCAAAAATGCGGTGATAAATCATTATTCGTTTCTCTAACAAGACTGTTGAAATCTTTGACATTTAAATATCATAGTGACAAATTCAAAAATTATAATTAAAGCGCAAAGTTTTTTTTCCCTATTATATAGTATAATTTGGATTTGCTTTTTTTCTCAACGAAAATGTCAAGGTACCAACAGTTTTCAGACAAGAGAGAAATAATTTAAAAATCAAAAATTTGAAAGTGTGTAAAAGAATAATGAAAGGCAATTCCATATTTAATTTTACGAGTAAACTTTACAGAATTTTAAGATTTTTAAATAGACACTTTAAATGTAAGCATATTTTATACTCGATGTTAAAAAGAATGTCAAAAGACAAATCGAATAAAATTCTATTCTTCCATCAGCTTGAAGCCTCGTTTCAAAATCCAAAAATTAAATAATATTCTGTATATGTACGTAATAAACTTAAGTTAGAGAAAATATGCGAGTAAAAATGTAAGAAATCGCAAATTGGTAATTTAACAAAACTGAATCAGTCACATTTATTCATTGACCCGTTCACTTTTTTCACAAAATTCGGAGCTCGACGAGTCGCGGTGGCATTCAGATTCACCATAGTCAGAAGAGCCGTCTTGCGCACGAACGAAGCTGGGAGAGTTATCGAGAAAATCGCTCCGGGCGAGAAATTTTACCGGGAGAAAGGCGGATTCTCCGCGATGTCGCGAGCTGTACAGAAGAGCGGAATCGAGAAGCGCGGTTGTAAAGCGCAGCCGACATGATTCTGTCGCAATTTACCGGCGAGGAATCGCAGCCTTGCTCCAGGCAAGGTGAATAGAGTGTTGACCATGGAGCCCCGAGACTGACAGCTACATTTTCAAAGAAGAAGACGGATATATATACTTTCGATACGGCGAGTCTTAGCCGCTCGGCGGGATACGTCACAAGTCGCGTTTTCTCTCACAATCAGTTACAAGTATGTCGATAAACTTGGTGTGAAAAATCTTTAACAATTTTGTAAATAATTTTTCTGAAAGTGATGTAAAATCCTAGATATACAAAATTGAAAGTAAGACAAAAAAGGCGAATACTTATTTCTTATTGTTGGCCAAGATCAAAGATAATATTTCTATAGTCATCGTTTAAACGTATACTTATCTTCTTAGCAGATTATAAAAAAAATGTCTGAAACACGATAAAATTACATCTTATGATAACTGTATGCGAGAAAAATATCTTCTTTATTTTATTATACACATTTCTTTATTACTTTCTAGGCACAATTTTAATAGAGAAAAAAAAATATTTCCCAAACTATCTCTAGTATATGATTTTCTGATTATTTGGAAATATATATATATAAACATAATATTCGATTATACAATTATTAATAATTTAGTGATGGACGAATATAAAATATAAAAAAACATAGATGCTATCTAATTTCTTATTACTTTCTAATATAATTGTCTATATAATTAAATTATGACCGTAAAATATTATTTGAGATTTTATATTTGGATTAGTAAAAATAGAGTATTTATATACAACTAACATTTATACGAAACCATTCATCTCTCTTCTCAAAAGATTTTCTTAGCAAAATATGAAGTGGTGCAAGAAGGATTTAATATGGATCGGAACGAGTCCGAGAAATTGACGAATGTAGGAATCCCAATGGAAACTTTTACTGGTCCCGATCGCACCGGGCCCGAAAGTGGGCGGGGGAGCAGATGATCTCGAGATGACGATATTGGCAACATGGTAGCGTCGCAAGATCGCACGCTGAAACGAAAAAGAAAAAGACGGAGCGAGAAAGAAAGAGAGGGACGGAAGAATCGAGGAGAGAGTAACTGGTAGAGAGAATGATCGGCGAAAGAGAGATGCGGCAACGATGCTGGTCGTGCAAAAATAACGCGGAAAGCCTCCTTTAAACTCAACCGAGCGCGTCTACAACTCGAAATATACACCGCGTATAGAGGAAAGGAATTTTGAGGCTGTATCGAGAGTGTTCGAAAGTAGGAAAATAATGTTCATCAAATGTGTGGATCTGTGAAAAGATTTTTTTCTGACTTTACTTTATTTAAAAATAAAATTGCGAACGAAAGATATGTAAATGACAATAAAATATGCTTGTTTACTTAATTTCTTAATTTCTTAATAACGTATCTAGTTTTTATAAAATTTTAATCTAAACTAAAAATTCAATCAAAGTTAAATAAAATAAGCCAAAATATTTGATAAATTTGAGGGAAAAAAATCAAAAGTGCATTTGCTGAGCAAAAATCGATTCCGAAAAAATTTTGAATGATATAATTATTCATCATGTTTATAAATTTTGATCCTTTGATCCGGTGAGATTAGACTCTATACATAATGCGAGTAATTTTCGAAACGCGTTGGGCGGTCTGCCGGCGATTCACGCTAATTGCACCGTTAACCCTCGCTTAATGACTGCGTGATAAAACGCGCGCTTTTCCGTGGAAAAACTCGGAGCTGCATAGTGAATTTTTCGCTCCGTCGATTATGCCACTTTGTGCGCGCTTACGATTTTGCATTTTGCATTTTGATTTACACTTCCACTAATTTGTTCACGCAAGGGATATGAAACGATATATATATATATACGCACTTCGAATCATGCCAAGTTTTTTACAATACAGAATTTGATTCACAAGTATTATTATTTTAAAACAAAATTCTCTTAGTAATAATTATAATGTGCAATATTTTTTGGTATTATTTTAAATACTAGATACTATAATTTGCTAATTTTAATATTATATATGTTTTGAATGTTTATATCTATTTGACAAGTAGATAAAAGATATATCTTTCTTTTATTATCTATTAATTTATCTTTTATTTCTATTCTATTTTCGTAATAATTATTTTCTTCAATTTTTATTAATTTTAGTTCGATTTCAATTTAGTTATTTTAATCGCCTAGTTAATTAAGTAATTATCACCATTTAATTTTTTATTGAGTGCTATTTTATGCAGGAGTATATTATATTTTATTCTTTGTTAGTTTTTTTTTTAATTCTCATGTATCAGATAATATACAAAGTCTAATATGTGCTCTGTTCCGTAGAATGATTCGCAATCAATCCTTCGAGACGACCCGACGGAAATGTTAGGAAGCGGCGACTGCTTTTCATTAAGTCGATGATGTCTCGTTAAAAGTTTATATGGTCGATTACTGTCTTTATATCTCGTTTTAATATACTCAATCCGTATCGGGATTGTCATAATTATCAAATTAAATCGTAGAACACTATAGAATTGGAGACTGTCGACGTAGGTCGTATCTATTTTATGTGCTGTTAGTTTCCATCATCGCTTACGATAATTACCTTCGATTTATTTGATCGCATCATTCCTTGCACAAAACTATTTTGTAGTTTATACAACAACTAGCTAGATATAAATATCTGCAAATCGTATCTGCAAAAAGAAAATGTACGCGCTTGCAAGAATAATTGTGGAAGCGCGAGAATTCTCTTTCTTCAGATTTTAGATCAACTATACATGGCATAAAATCTTCTTTCATCTCGACGAGTAAATTTCCATCGCTTTCTGTCAAGCAGATGCCTACTTTATTTGAAGATCACAAATCGCCTCTCTATTTTATATTCGCACAATATATCACCGTTTCATGTCGACAGTGCTTATCATACTAATCGCGAAACAACGACGTCAGAGTTACAAGGTAACTTCGCGTGAGATACTGTCACGCAAGGCACTGTTCAGAGAAATCAGAACACCATGAAGCTATACAGCTGCATTTATAATTTTTCCGGACTCAGCAATTGCCAGATAATTAGTCCTATTTAAAATATCAATTGGATTACATTTCCTTGAAAATTCCTTATAATATGCGAAATTAATATTCTCAGTGTGTATACATATGTATGTATGTGAGATAACTTTCATATAATATAAATTCTTTAAAATTGTTGAGTGGAAAAATCATAATTTGGACATGATTATCGTTTGACACTATTAAGAAAAATTAATATTACACATGTATTTAAAAAAATATGTTTCTTAAAGATATACTTTCTCTCGTAACATATTCTTTTATACAACTTTTGCGTAGAATGCATGTGATATAAATAGCTTCGATATCACAAGTTACTCCCAAAGTCCACACCTTGACTTTAATGACCATGACAATTTTAATTATCAGACAATACGCCACGTTAGAAAAAAGAAAAAGATAAACTCGAAGCTTCTCTGCGCGAAACGCCAGGCTGATTCTCCCTTTCTTTCCTTCTTTCTCCAAGAAACCGGAGATAATTCAGCGATAACGATCTCGGACAGAATCCAGGATTCTCCTCGTGGCGTTCCGATTTCACTGACCGATAGTGTTCCAGTATCTACCGTGCCGTAACAACGTGGAGATATCGCGAGGAAACGGAGACGGTGGTCAGACATTCTCGAGTCGAGTTCACTCTGTCAGTCGTTAGAACGCGGTCGAGCTGCCTCTAATCGTCATGGAAGTATACTGAGATCTGAGGTGATCAGCCGATCTTAGGGAAAGGGACCCGAAGGAAGGGGAAGAGAGATCTTTGTACTGACGGGCGCCAGCCAGCGTTGGTCTTAAAACCAGATGGATGCGTGACCTTTTTGGCTCTTCGACACTTCTCGCATTGTGTTCGAATTCCAAACCTCCTATATAGGTATATAAAAAAAAAAGTAGGAAGGGAGGAAAAGGAGAGAATTAGCTGCTCTCTCCAACAGCTCCAACTGGCTTAAGGACTTTTTGCATCTTAACAGAGGACCGCGAATCCTTTCAATCCTCTTATTTTGTTTCTCTGCCTCTTTCTCGCGTTTCTTATAGCTCTAAAGTCTTTTATAGATGTAGTTATAACGTGATAGGCGTTGTACGTTATAGGTTAGATTACAGATTGTCGTTGGACAGCTAAAGGCGCTCATATAAATCTAGCGGTAATTTGTAAAGTAAAACATTCGTTTTTTTTTCAATATCGTCATTACGTTAAGTGTTGCGAAAAATTTTTTAGACGATTAAAACTAGTAAGAAATATATCTGTGTTCGCGTTCTACATGTCAGGATGTCTTCATCAGTTAAGTCGTTAACCATATCTGACGAAGGTCTGACCGATTCACGCGTAAAGTTTAATTTACACATCGCACCGACGAGACGCACATCGTGCGCGTTATCGCGCGTGGACTAATAAAATTTCTAGACGAAGCGGAGGTGCGATTGCACGCACTGGAGAGAGCGCCAATTATTGTGCTCGTTACAACAATGTGTTACCATAAGTAATTACATATAACTTGTAGCAACGTAATTAATAGCGCACACGTGATAAGTGCACGTAAAAATGCAGAAGGACCTTGATGTAAAACAGGATAAGAATGTGCGTTTTATAAATAAGTTCTACTTACTCATGACATCCATATTATTAACGGATCAACAAAATAAGTCAAAATTTATCACGTTCAATACATTTCGAGCTTTACAAATATGTCCAAAGTACTTTTAATTTTTAAAATATAAAATTGACAAGTCCCAATTAAAAAGATGAAAAATTTGGCCTACGTAGAATTAAAATTTTTATTTTATTTCATGAATATTATATTTATTTCATGAATTTTTACAGTCTACAAAACTCTTTGTTTAATATAAAATAATATTTATGATTTTTTGAGAGTAAATTATATGTTACAGAACAAATCTTTACTTTAACTCATAGATTAATTTTATTTTAATTCATTTTAATTTAAATTTATTTAATTTAAATTTTAATTTAATTGATTTTAATTTTAATATAAATTATGTGCAATATTACATTTATAAATCTTTCAAAATGTATTAGATTTATTAACTTTTCAAGTCCTGATTCGTCTAGATCCGTCTTCCTTAATAACGTTTCAATTGTAATAAATGTAACATTGCAATATATTTTCGATAATACTTAGAAAAGATTATAATCAGTCATAACGAGCGAAAGCTCTATACACAATTCCTTGCGATTTCTTCATTTCCGACGTTATAATCCACCGATGACCGATGAGACATCCGAATGAAATAACGCGAATGAGTATACGCTTGCAGGAGAGAGGATCTCTTCCTACTCCTTCGATTCTCGGAATAACGCGTGTATCCCTGAACTTTCGTCGGACATTTTCGCGTGCCGCACACAAGCCGCGTGCATAAATAATACGCCTCGTAATGTCGTCTGAGGAGAGCGAAACGAGCGACAACGATTGTCCGTCCGGCGGCATCGATTTATGCGTGTACTTCGACCCGGCGTGACGTCGATGATGATGATGGCCGGCAGCGGTGGCAACGGCGACGTCGACGTCGACGTCGACGACGACGACGACGACGACGACGATAATGCGCGAATGAACGGTGCAAACGGGCCTTAAACTCTCGCCCCTCCTACTGCAGTTTGCATCAGTATGCATTCCCGTGCGCGCGGGAAACACGGAACAAGATATATATATAAATAATATGTAATATATTTATGTATGTACATCTCTCTTTCTCCTTCTACGCCACGTGACTAGACGCCCGCAGCTGCAGCTGTCGCGCTCTGCGCGACTTGCATCCACAAGTCCGCAAATACGACTCCGTGGATTTTTAGTGCGGATTCTCGCCGCGAGTTTGACGCCTCTCGGCTCGACACGCGATAATTGAGCGACCGCGAACGACCAAAGGTGTCCCTTGAGCCGGCAATTTCTGGTATTTCATTCAAATAACGGAGAGGCGAGGAAAATATGAAGCTGGAAAACACATTTGTCATGACATTTGTCAATTGTTACGACTCACGTTAGGCGTTCAAGAATTACGAGGGGTCCTTAAACTTAGACTATTAGCTCTGGATAAAGATTCTCAATAACTTCCCTCACATATGTCAAAACAACTTCAATTCAAATACGTCAAAACAACTACTAACTTTAATCATGCTGCATACAGCATGATTGAAATATATATATATATATATTATATATATATATATAAATTTCTTGTAGCAATATTGGTTTATTTCTTTGAAATATCTTTGTCCTAAAAATCTCGAGTACGAAATAGTGTCAATCCGCGAAAATGAGTAGTTTAATACGGCTTTTTACAAATTATTTTATGATAATTGAATAGTTAATAAACGCTATAAATTATTAACTCGGAACTTTTACTAATATATTTAAATAATAAAAATATTAGTTTGCAAATACGTCATGCATGCGTCTACATGCATCTCTTTATGAATTGTAAAAGATTTTTATAAAAATAATGTATGATTTGTGTGTGTTTTCTATGTAATTTTTTAATACCTTATTTTAAATATTTAATGAAGGAACATGCAACTCTGACAATTATAACTTTCTCTCTATCTTTCTCTTTTGATTAAAATATTAGAAATTTGTAAAAATTAAGAATAATGGCATAATAATAAATTAAAGAAGGAAAAAACGCCGAAGAAATATTTGTCCATTTTAATTAAATTTTTTTTTCTTCTTGCTTTAAAATGTAACAAAGTAGGTTCGCACGTCGACAGACATAATTTATGTAGAAGACTATTAACAATTACACACGCGCAACTGCAAGTTTTTAAGATTGAATTACTTCGAAATGTTGATAGCTAATTAGTGAACAGTGTAACGAAACACGAAAACGAGATATCCCGTCGGTCGGTACGTAACGTCGAGCTCGTCGACCCAAAAGCTCGAGCTTTATAATTGTAAACGCTATAATGCATTATTAACGTTTTAATTATGTGCGCCGCGCTAAATAGTTTAACATAAACACTCGCTTCTAACGTTTTGTTCGACTCGTATTCGCGTTACATTTGTTTAATTTCATTAAAAGATCAACTGTCGTTTATGCAAGCTATTTTGTTATTAATCATCAATTAATTATTTATAAGATTATAACTTAATTGAATTTCCGTTACATGTCGTATAATAATCAGTTATACTTTTCGTTATGTTTACTGCGATAACTGTGTGACCTTTATTTTCCTCAAAAGATTACATTGTAACACACTGTCATAATTTTAAAGTTTACGAAGCGCACATACAATTTATGTAAATAAATTCGATGTGTTTCCCGTTAAAAGAAATGTTTCATATACTTATACTATAATCTTTTTTTTATCGTTTAGATAAGCTTCTTCTTATCAATCATAAAGCGTAGTTTCATCAAGCTACTCGAGATATCCACTGTTTCCATTAATTAAAAAAATCTAAAATAAGAATATATGTAATATTTTCACAATCAAAAGACAATCAAAGAAGAGGAATTAATAAAAGAAGTTAATAAAAATTCATTGCGATAGAAGATTGTAAGCTTAACACACATCTTTAATAATTATTAAAAGTTTATACAAGTGCACTAAAATTATAAAATAGAATTGCTTCTTGGGCTTTTTGTCTACGTTCGTCCGTAATATAATCGCAACGTGAATCATCAAAAATATCGTTACGTGCGCGCGAATTCCTGCCGGATGAATTCTCGTAGTCTAACCTTCGTACTGTCGCGTGTCACAATTGTTTCCATACAGAACGGAAGTTTTTCTGCTACTGTAAACGTGACTCCGAGTGACTTGGGCTCGCATTCGTGGCGCACATTTAGCTCGAACTCGGGTTACCCGCGTGATCAAAATCGCGCGGTTCTTGCATTAAATGAAACTCTGACTAGCGAACGCTTCGGGAACGTGAAATTTTTGTGTTTTATCGCGCGTTCTTCGCATGAGTCATCGTTTTAGGACAAATTTTATTGCGCACTCGCGTCAAAACGAAAAAAACAAGGACGTCCCGGCAGAAAATGACAGACATTGATGATAAGCGAGGTAGGAAAGAATCATTACCAGGAAATTAACGTGTCGATATTCGAATTTTACATTTTACTGCACAGTCGTTTGCATATCGCTCCCCGTTAACGAATTACCGAAACGAACGAAGCCACGCGTGGCCTCTTAAAATCTCTGTTAAAAGATCATTTAAGATTTAACGCTTTAACATCGCGAGTCTTTCTTATTATCCATCTCTTTCCTATTATCCTTGATTAAAGACAAGAATATTTCAATGTCGTGACAGAAATGAAATTTTCGTTTATCCAATTCCGGTAAAGGCGGGTTTACCTTCCGACCGGAAGGTGAGTTCTATAAAACGCGGGAAAACGGCAAAATCGTGGTATTCGCTTACCTTCCAACCGGCGCTGCTGTTGTTATCGCCCTTGTCCTTGAAGTAGGACACATTCTGGACCATCCACTCGTATATCTGCGAGAGAGTGAGCCGCTGATCGGGCGCGCTGGTAATCGCCTGCGTGATGAGGTCGGCGTAGCTGAGGTTACCCCAGGCGTTCCTCCTCGACGAGTTCTTCTTCACCGTCAGCAAACCGCCCTGGGCCAGCTGAGTCTGATGAGGCGGCGTGCCACCTTCGGTGCCCTCCTTCGCGGCAGGCGCGCTGCCCTCCACGTATCCCTCGGGTCGCGGTAACGGCCATGTGTTGGAGCGAGCCCGGGTCTGCGGCTCGAAGCCTGTCTCCAGATCCGGCGAGGTCGAGAATTCGAAGGAGACGCCCTTCTTTTGCGCTTGTTGCTGTTGTTGTTGCTGTTGTTGCTGCTGCGACGGGGTCATCGACCCCGTAGCTGAAACCGGAACCGAATCCATTATATTTATTACGTGTCGCTCCGGAAAAATTTTAAATTTCTGATCGAAATTCTTCGACGAAATTTTGCAGCGATGGATCGACAGCACCGAGAGAACTTGTTCCTGCGCGAGGGGAACGATCCAGAATTACGTTTTCCTCGCACTATCACTAAATATATATGTATATATGTGTATATATATATATATGGAAAGATGGCCTTCGTACGTCCTCGTCCACGTTTAAGTCAAATTACTGTGTGTCGCTGTTACTTTTCTTTTTCTCACTGGAATTCTTCAACACACATCACCACCAAAAGCGACCGACCGAGCGCGAGATCGGAGCATACGACGCGGCCACAATGAAAGGCGCAGATCGGAGCGCGCGGGAACTCTCTGCCGAGCGACGACGAAGACGAAGACGACGACGTTCGACGACGGCGAGTTCGCGGGGAGCGGCTGCGATCGTGCCCTCACGTGCGACTGGCGGCGGCGATGAACCAACTGAGGATTCCGGTGTTCTGCGTGCCGAAAGAGCGCGCGCGAGCGAGCGAGCGAGAGAGAGTCGTAGAAGGAGAACGACGGCGACGATGACGGCGATAACAGCGGCAGCGGGAGAGAACGAGCGAGAGAGAATGAGAAAGAGAAAGAGAGAGACAGAGAGAGAGAGAGAGAGAGAGAGAGAGAAAGAGAGAGAGAAAGACGGTTGGAAGAGCGAAGCAGTGGTGCGAAGAGAGAGAAACGATGATAGGCGCACGACGCGGCGGAAAGAGGGAGCAGACCACGTGGTCAAACTCTGTGTTTACAGCCGTGCCGTCCGGAGGTCACGTGGCCATGTTTTGATAGGAACTTGGCCCGCCAGCGCGAGCGAGCAAGTCTATACTCTTCTACGTCGTCACTGATGATGGCTGCTCGTCGTCGCTGCGTGATTCTCTCCGTGTCCGACTGGTGACGCGATTTTCGCTAGGATTGTTCACCGATGGCGCGATCGCGTTGGCGACGATGATATCCCTTGGCGTCCACGTTACTCTTGGCAGACCGTTTTCCCTGGTATCTCTCATCGATATCCTCGGATTCTCAAATTGCCGGCGCGAGCTGTCGCTCCTCGCGATCGAGCTCGATCGCGCTTCTCGTCTTACACGTGGACGAGAGTCCTCCGTGGATGAGTCCGTTTCTTGTCACAATGACAGTCGCGTTTTTTTTTTTTTTCCCACTCGACGAAGAAAGAAGAGAGAGATCTGCGGTGCAAAATCGCTCGCTTTGTGACTTGGAGAAAAATTACGACTCGCACTCGTATATACGGCGAAGACGAGGAAAGGAAACCTATATACCACTACGTACAACTTGCCGGCAAGGCAGCGCGGCGCATACTGACGAATTCCTCCGGCCGGCGCTCGGAACCGACCGAGTGGAGCCGAAGTCGCGAGGAGCGAATTTGCGACGCCTGTCGCCGCACTTTGGCGCGCCGATCGCCGACAGCGTGACACGTGAGAGCAAAAGAGAGAGAGAGAGAGTGAGAGAGAGAGAGTGAGAGTGAGAGAGAGAGAGAGAGAGAGAGGGCCAAGAGACTACTCTTGTGAACGTGAAAGGGAGATGCACGAAGGGTACTCGAGAGTGGCGTAGAAGCTAGGTGGGTGGCTCGGCGGTCTGGTAGGGACAAGAAAACCGGAGTGGGAAGCTAACAGTAATAGAGTGGGGCAGGGAGGGAGAGAAGGATGAGTAGGTGCGAGAAAGACGGGGCTACAGGTTGCAACTTTGTGCAACCAGAGACGGAGGGAGATGAGAGTGAGAAAAAGAAAGAGAGGCGAGATACAAAGTCGGCGGAGGAAACGTGGCGGGGGAGGAGGAAGGATAAACCGGGGGAAATGCGACGCGAAGAGGGAGAGCGTGTGCAGCGTGTGCTCGTCGCATCTAACGGGTGGGCGGGAAAAGGGGTATATATACACGCTCTACCCCTCCCCCCCCGCCCCGAAGGGGGTTTAGGCATCGGCGCTCTGCGCACAGTACCCACGAGCCACGAGGAGGGAATTCGCACGCGGTGTATCTCTTCTGCCTCCCTCCCTCCCTCCCTCCATCTCATCCCTTCACTCCCCGCGCTCTCCTTCTCTCCTTTCTCAACCCCGTTTCTCCTTCTCCTCCCACTTCTTCCGACCGTTTCCTCGACTTGATTTTGCGGCAACCCTTCCGGTACTTTTGCGTATCGCTATCCTGCGATACTTGTAGAATCCGAAGATTCCCAACCAACAGCCGATCGAAATAACTCGCCTGTTGTTTTCGGTCTGCGTGCCTATCGAATGGTACAGCGTCCTCCGAAAGCCCCGTGTGAGCCCGTAGAACATTCCTGAATACGATTCGTAAAACATTGTTGTATCTCGCAACCGAACGCGGATTCTTTGTCGCTGAAATATTTCGGACGATTGAATATACAAGCCTCTCGACTCTCTTTCGTACTTTATAAAATCTCGGATATCGCCATTATAAAGGTTCGTTTCGCGTTATCTTTTCTCGTTTAAAATCACACACATACGATGGAAAGGGAAACGAGAGTAAAAAATAGATATTACATGCGCAAGATATTGTTTAAATTTATGAATAAACGCAAAAATATTGGACAACAGTTATTTAATATTAATAATTCAACTGATGAATGTTTTTTTCTTCGAAAATAAAAATAAATTTAAATTTAAAAAGAATTTCTACAAATATTTCAGATATTTTTAGAAGCGTGTAATGTTTTAATAGTTTTAAATATATTCTCATTTCTTTTGAGACAAAAAGAATCCTGTTTCTAAGACAGAATTTCAAACAGCTTTTTCTGAAAATTCATACATACATTTTTGACATGTTTTATCGACGTCGTACTCCAGATTGTACAAAGAAGGGCAAATAGAAAGCCGTTCGGTCGCCCGTAAAAATACCGCCGATTAAATACATTTTCTGTCACAACAGATTCCCGGGCAGTCTTTTTGCGCGCTCTTAATTATCCGTCGATACACAATGTTGTCGAAACCTCCCCGAATACCTCCCCGGAATCCCTCGCTCCGCGTCCTTCAATTCGGCCATTGTCCGAGGTCTGTTGACAATAAACCCCGCGCACGGAAGATATATTCCCCCTCCCCCCCACCCCACCCCTCCCTTTTCGTTTCCGTTTGCAAAAAAGAAGTCGGCGGAAAGGGCAGCAGGTAAATCCCGACCATTGCAACCTGGTTGAAACAAGAAACGCCTTGGTTACGTCCAAACAACGTCGCACGCGCGCGTATTCACGCATTCATCCTGTCGTCCTGTGTGGGCAGTCGCGGAGCGCGATCCCGTGGCTAACTTAAGGGGCGCTGTCACCGCATGTAATTATGCACTCTGAACCTTCGATTGTCCGGCGGATATCCCATTGGAGCACCCATTGCTCAATGTTGTTTGCGCATGAGCTAAAAACAGCGTGCCCCGTAGTTCACTCCGCGTCCGTATATATATATATATATATATATATATATATATATATATATGTACGGTAAAGAACACGCGCGAACACGCCGGGAGCTAAGAATAGAAGATGAATGGATCCTTAAGGACTACATGATCGAATAATCGCACACAAACAATGTTCAAATCGCGCAATTTCAAAGAGCATTACATTAGAGTTTGACACGATTGTAAATTATTTTTATAAATGATTCCGATATAAATGATGTTGAGTTTGTCCTAGAGATATTTACGCTGACAGTAAATCTCTGTGTACTTTCACTCACTTAATCTGAAAGCTAATGGATACACTTAAATTTAGAGAACGATTAATGTTACAAAAAATTCAAGAAAATATTATAATATTCTCATAATACAATCAGATTTCATCACCTGATTCTGCGGTGATTCATTTTAGTTGAATTTTTAAAGATGTAATACGTTTTTTCGTTTTGATAACTATGATATAATATTTAAAGAGATATATTTTATTTTTTATCCTATACTATATATACATATATTCCATATATATATATATATATATATATATATATATATATATACACGGTAAAAAATTTTGTGTTACATTTAATACATTTCTCGTGTCCCAATTTATTAACTTTAATTTTAATGTTAATTTAACAGAAGGCAAATATGTAAACAAATAACATAAATAATATGTAAAAAATTAACACAAAAATGTGAATTAGTGCAAGATTTACTTATTAATTGTGTTGTTTTAACTCTTAGAGAAGGTGAATATTAACTCGATTCAGAAAAGTTAAAATAACATAACTACAGATGTTATATTAACATAAGAGTATTTGTCAAAAATTTAACACAAAAATTTCTACACAAGAAAATTTCAACAAAAATACAAAATGTTTATATATATATATATATACATATATATATATATATATATATATATATATATATATATATGTATATATATACCATTTAAACATTTTAGATAATGTGTAAACAAGAATTTAAAGAGAAAAGATGTAATTTAAAGATGTAAAAATTGAGAGAGAGAGAGAGAAAGAGAGAGAGAGAGAAAGAGAGAAAAGAGAATACACGGTAAAAAATATTTTGTATTTTTGTTGAAATTTTCTTATGTAGAAATTTTTGTGTCAAATTTTTAACATACTCTTATGTTAAAATATAACATACTGTTGTTGTATTATTTTAATTTTTCTGCATTCAGTTAATATTCATCGTTTCTAAGAGTTAAAACAATACAATTAATAAGTAAATCTTGCATTAATTCACATTTTTGTGTTAATTTTTTACATATTATTTGTTTTATTTGTTTATATATTTGCCTTCTGTTAAATTAATATTAAAATTAAAGTGGATAAATTGGGACACGAGAAATGTGTTAAATTTAATACAAAATTTTTTACCGTGTAGACATAATTTAAAGATATAAAATTCTAAATATATGTATATTGTCTTATAAATTTATTATTTTAATAATCACATATGTAATTCATGCCGAATACAATGTCAACGTCGAATAGTAAATTTATGTTGAGCATTAAGTAGTAATAATGAGTTAAAAAAGTAAAATGAATTTATAAAGTTGAAATTTGTAAAGTTCCAAGTTTTTATTTCGACTGTACTTTTTCACGGAATCCATTTGATTCATGCCGATCACTAAGCATGCATCTCTCTCGCGAAGAATTGAGATACGCGCTGGATAATAAAGAACTAAGGAACACGATTTTAGCATCCTTAAGTAGTCCGCAGTCTAATCATTTTCAAGTACCTTCATGATAAAAACCTGATCAAAAAAGCGCATAAAAAAACATACAAGCTGTTTACTTCGAGAACGACAACATTCGATCCTTTAAATCTTTTCAAATCGATACACTGTGTAGCGGACATGATATGTATATAGTCTTATCCTGTACTTTCAGATTCGTTGATTCGAACGAACATCAAACATAGCCAATCGATTTCGAATTTCGTACAATGTTTCAACTAGTTTCCGGTGACATAAATGTCACAGATTGTTATATTTTTAAATTCATTCTCAACACACGTTTAACATCGTTAACATGTCTGTCCGATTCTCGTTTCATATCGATATTCGAAACTCTATATAGTTTACTAAATACACTACGTATTTATACTAAATATATAAATGAATAAAATTCAAAATTAATGTCAAATAGCTCTCTGTAGAGTCGAATGTACAGGATATGCGTGAAAAATTTTGTATGATAAAATTTATTGGAACTCTAAATTCTAAAGGTACGCAGAGAGACATTCTGTAAATTTATCTATTTATACTTCTATTTATATTTCGATGATATCTATTTATACTTTGATAACATTGTTTGAGATTTTCCACATTTTTCAATTTCTTAACACACGTGTAACGTCGTTAACGTCGTCTGTTTGATCCTCATCTCGTATCGATATATTAAATTCTATGTAATTTATACGTTACTCTATATAGTCTACATAAATGTATAAATGCACAAATAAAATTCAAAATTAAAATTATAAACCATCTAAAGGTGTTAAATGTGAAAAAAATTTGTTGCCAAATTTACTTGAATTCTAAATTCCAAAGATACGCTACCACAGACATTCTTTGAATTTACATGACATCTGTCTGTTACCTCGATCGCTCTAATGTCGTTTTAGATTTTCCGCGTTCCATAAAATTCGGTTGCCGGCACATTTTACGGGCGATCGCTTCTCTCACAAAAGATAGATCCCCGAACGAGTCATCCCTGGGACGGGCTAAGTACGGGACTTTATCGTGTGAAATTGCACATGCCGGGCAAATTAAGGCGAAGAGCGAAAGAAAGCGCCGGTAATCCTCGCCCATTACACAGACCCACCCAGAGGATATAAGTTTGGACTATCAATTACATCAGCCCCCAATTCCGGCGCTTACTTTACGCCGAATCGAGTCCGGTCCTGCCGTATTGCCCGCTAAATTTGTTACGCTAACGAGCGTTGCACTCGTCGAGTTGTTACCGCCGCTGTAACTTTTTGTTTAGTTGGCTATGAAAATAAACGCGAATTACGACGTTCGTTAACTCGATCGGCGGCGGCTATCACGGATCGATAGTTCGCGCGTATGCAGAGCACGTCGCTAAGTTAGAATAGCAGATCGTCCATGAAGTTTCTACGGGGATCGATGTGTAATTGGACTGTGGTGTTTGTCATTTTTCGCGATTAATATAAAATATAAAGAAGCTCACATACACAGCTCTTTTTAAACATTTTTATTCTTGTGGGCGTGCTATGGTACCCGTATATTATAGCTATTGATGAGAATATCCTGTTCACTCTAAAATGGTGCTTTGCGAAGAATGTTACTCGGTCATTCAAGTTTTTATTGTACCAGGATTTGATATTATCAATTTCCGGTATGATGCCTGACATATGTCAATTACTCGTTTATTTGTCAACAATAACTCATTCGCTTATATTATTTATATTGGTTTTTTTTGTATTAACAAACATCTGCATTGAATATCTCGCACTAATCGAGAGGATAGAAAGGATCTCGGTATCTTTAATTAGGAAAAAGTAATTTTAACGCGTACGTAATATATATAAAATAATTTAAAAAAATGTCTTTCTTAGTTTCTAATAAAATATTAATTTTCTGCATTATTATATATGTATATGTATAAAATAATTAATTTCTCTTTTTTCAGAATATATATATATATGTTATTTTTAAAATTTCTTATTTTCACGAAAAGCGCGATAATTTTCTGATATTGTTTAAATTTTGAGCAAGACTTACGGTTAGTGTGTAACATATCGACGAAACCTACCGCATGATAAGATACTTCATTCGTTTCTTTCGATTACAATTCAGCTTCAGTTACAGAATATACACACCCAGAATGTGTATAGCTTCCGAAGGTCCTCTGGTTCCTACATTATTCATTGTTGGTTAAACCAATAAGATGCAGGACTTGCATTATTTTATTATTTGTATATTTCATTAATTTACGTTACATATCTTTGAATACATTTCATTTTTCTATTATATATATATATATATATATACAGTCGGACCTCTTATCCTACGACCCTCTTATGCTACGAAACCTCTTATCCTACGACAAAAAATCCTCTCATGCTACGACCGCGAAAGGGGAATTATACCCCCATTCTCAAATTTTTGTCGTAGGATCAGAGGTTTATGGAGAAGATTCTGGACCGAAAATGTATATTATATATAAATGTGAAATAATATGAAAGAAAAATATTGTAACGGCAGTAGATATCATCACCCAACCAGAGACTGGTCGGCAGATGGCGATGACGACACGACCCGCGATCAGACGGTTGGCAAAGGCGGCTTTTGCCTGTTTGCTTGAATGGGAGAACCAGCCGGCTGGTCGGAGACTGGTTGCCAGACCGGCCGGCACTTCGCGTACCATCGTCGCGGCGCGCGGTACGTTTTTCTCGACGGTTCCTATTGTCGTATTTCATATTCTCGTCTACCTGAATCCCGCCAGAAAAAAAAATCTCGTCCCGCGAAAAGAATCGGCGCGAAGGAATTCACGCGGTTCGAAAAATTCACCGCGACGATGCCGTACACGCGTGATCTCCGGCATCCGAGGATCGGCTCGACGATCGCGCGCGAACGATCCTGATCGAGTCTCGATCTCTCGCGGTTCAACCGCGCGAGTGTGCGGAGTGAAAGTGCTGAGAAGGTAAAAAAAAGAAAAAAAAAACGAGTCAACGCGATAGAGAGGAATATACGGAGAGGTTGAAAAGTGACGGGCATACAAACCGGTGGCATGGAGTCGAGCCGTAGTCGGCACGTCGGAACCGCGGCGGAATTCGACCGATCTCGCGGAACGGCGTGCGGCTCCGACGACGTGGTGCCCCGGTGATGAGGGAGACCCGAAGCTAAAGTGTGTTATGCGCGAGTGTGGTTCACTGGGAGCACCACCGGTCTCGTCGTCGTCGTCGTCGTCGTGATGCCGTTTGTGATGCGAAAAGTGGAGCCGCGGCACTTGTGCCGCGGCCACGTGCCAGGGGGCTCGCACCCGGGTTGGCCAGTGGGCGCCGAGCTCGAGGCGGCGGCAAACGGTGCCCTCACCAGCTCCCTCAAGCAGCTGGCCTCCCTGCTGACCATCGCGGAGGACATCTTCGCGGGCCTTACCACCGAGCTGGGCCAGATAGCCGAGAGGAGCGGTCACTTGCGTCGCAAGCTCGACAAAGTCGAGGAGCGACTCGGCATCGTTGATCCCAAAAAAATACCAGTCCGTGAGTATCTCGTCTGAAAAGTTCGATTTTTTTATTTTACTTGCCGAAGATTAAGGATTTTCCGACTAATCGTACACGTGGCGCGTAATTATTGTGATATTTCGAATGACGAAATCGCGACTATTAAATATCCTTCTCGAATAAATCTTGACAATAGCCATCAAGATTTGAAAATAATAAGATAATTAGAATTGGTTATTATTATGTCATTAGGGCGACATGGAAATTCTGCTTCAGGAAATTGAATAAAATTAGAAACTTGGCAAATTGCTGGGGAGATAATGCTCTCTCGCAAATTGCTCCAGTTGCATAAGATGCTTCTCGATGATTACGATTTTTCCGCGTTGTATGTGAAACTCGAGGCAATTTCTCATAATATTTACATTTTGATACATTGCTGTCATTAGGTTTGATCGACAAGTAATCGGAAAATTAATAGACTTTGTTAGTTTTTATTTTTTTTACCTTTTTTTAAATAATTATGTCTTTATGCAAATCGATCTCTCGTTCTTTCTCTCTCTCTGTCTCTCTCCCTCTCTCTCTCTCTCGAATGTGATGAAAGTAGTGCGTTATTACTTTTGGCAACTCTCTGTATCTATCAAAAAAATGTTAAGAGATATGATTTTATCTCAATTTCACGGAGAATAACAAAGACGAAACGTGAGTAAAAAAATTGAGATGATGACGAGAAGAAGTGCGGTGACGAGGTTCATTTTGTGGGGAAAACATTCCGGGTGCTACCTGGTCTATGCACCGTGGGAAACGGATCGTAAGAAGGTGCCGAAAGCGAGTTTCATCTGAGTAGAGAAGATTAAGCCCTGGGTGTTGTTGTATCGGCACAAAGAATCTCTTATTCTCGGAGTTCTTTTTGGTTTTTAAAATGCTTTTTCATGGAAGCAAGAAATACCCTATTTCTTTAGATATGTAAGACAAAGTTACAAGGATTGTAGTTAACGAGTCGAAGCTATCCACTTTGGTCCACCTCCGAGGATGTAATGAAGGATAGATAGTGCGCGAGCTGAAAGTAAATGTTTTAAAGGATACCTGTGGAATGTCTGTGGAATGTGACGCTTTTAATCGCACGTCTAAAAATTTAAAAAGAAAAACGACTAACGTATACTAGATTATTTATTTTTAATAGCAGACTAAATTAATAAGTTCATGGAATTTTCAATAAAGAATGAACGCAATTCATAAAGATAAAAAATAAAAATAAAGATTTTAAAATACCATAAACAGAGATTACATTGGTTTAATGTACAATGCTTAACCTCTTTTATTTTAATAAGAGAAAAAAATTTAGATTTTTCTATGTAGAGAGTAAACTCAATCAGTGGCAAATCAATCAGTTAAAGTTCTTGTGCGATAAAATTGAAATTCTGTTTTCTATACATTAGATGATTAGAACAATTTTAATCATACTGAAAAGTGCTTATGTAAGAAATGAATAAAAGTATTTAGATAAGAAAAGAATAAGATTTTGAAAGTAAGCTAACAGAATTGTCATGTATATATACACAAATTGCTCTGACGTAATTAATTAAATCTGTTTAATATAAAAAATTGCAAATATATTGCCCAAATATATCGAACATCGTTGTTTATGACGAAATATTCGGCATGGATATTCATTTGATGGCTTCCACGAGTAAACAGCTAAGACTTCTTATTTTTTTCTTCGACGAAAAAGAGCTTTTTCCACCCTAGGGAATCGGTCGTTTGGGAACGCCCGTAAGAAAGAACCCACGCCTTTTTTTCCCGTCTCCTATGCCGTGAATCCTGAGGTTCTGCAAAGACGCTGCTAGCTAAGACAGCTGACTCAGGTAATCGCCTGCACAAACGGCATGGGGCTTCGAAGTCTTCTCCGTAGGGCGGTAAGAATTTTAATTCTCAAGGGTGAACAGGCTCCCGACGCCGCCGGGAAGAAGCAGATAAAATAACGTCTGCCAGATGTAATGTAACACCCGTGTGTTTCAAATATATTCGATTTGACGAACAGGAGAATCCTCCCTCTCTCTTTCTCTCTCTTATCGATTATGCATAATATTAAAATTTATTTTTAAAGATTTATGGTATATTTATTTTTAAAGATATATGGTGTATTTTTCTAAGAGAAAAGTTTTTTTTTTTAATTTTCGTAACGCTATGTTTTTTATTAATTAATTTTGATATAGTCACGACAATAAAATCAATGTAAGACGTATTTTCAATTACATTATTTATTATTTATGTAGAGAATTATATATATACGCTTTGCAACATTATTAAGACATCATTGAGGCACGATTAATAAATTATTACGTTGGCTAGATAATATTCCTATACATTGCCGACATCCAGCGTAACTTCTCCCCAAGCTACGAAAGCCGTGAGCTGCGCGGTTGAAAGTATAGTTAGCCTTGAACCTTCAGGCTCAAGTATCTCGCCAGGGATATCGCAAATCCTGCTGAAATCAGAATTTACTCTCCCAGGGGAACAACGAGGTCGAAAGAGAGAGAGAGAGAGAGAAAAGAGTCAAAATATTGACGAGAACATATCATTTACGCGCGTTACTAGTTTGCATACAATACAACATATAAAACAGAGTTTTACATAGATTAATACTTTTAATCATAAATTCACAAAATTATTAAATACATTATTATTTTTAAATAATATATGCTCATAAATTACTTCACAAAGGAACAAAAACATTAAAATTATAAATAATGTTTTTCTTTATCAAATAAATAAAATTACAAGCTCAGGATTTAATAAATTAGTTGAGTTCAGAATTAATGACATAAGGTATACATAAATTTTTGCTCTGGTAATTTAAATAAACAAAACATTTATATGTCAATCAGTGAAATCTATGAAGAAAGTGGGACAAATGTTTATAAAAAAAATAAAGATTGATTTTAACTTATTGTACCGCAATATTGTACCGAGCGTTAAGAGGACAGTCGACTGGCTTCTGCGGAAATGACCACGCGCAGGATGTGGTTCGACCTGGTCGAGCAGGTTCATGAGTTACAAACTACGAGCGAGCTGTTAGTTTGATAGGCTTCCCATCGACTCTGTGAAAATGATGCATTTTTATTCCTTCTTTATTCGCTGTACTGACAGTAAAGCTGTTCTTTGCCTTCTTTATATCTTTTAGACTTTTTCATACGAGAAAAGCCGCAGTACATAAATTCTTCTTTTAGACTTTTATTGGAAATACTTTCCTTTCACATTTTTTTCAACGCTGTGTTTAAAAATACAGCGCGGTGTTTTGTTTTCATTATGATAATAATTATTTATTTTTTCACGGAAGAAATACTTATCTGGGAGATGAAGTTTATTTTCGCACGTTAGTAGTTAATAGTTAGTTTATCGCGCAAGAACACGAAACTCTAAAAGCCTTCTTAAATAAATACACTAATATTTCAAATTTATTGTCGGCCCTTTTGGACAAATATACGAGATCCTTGTAATCGAACCCTCGCTATCTGCTGAAATCATCATGTTTGAATGCATTCATAAGCACGTCGAGGAATTTCCATAGAAAATTCATGATAAAGAAAAATTTATAGCTGCGATATATTTATGAAAAAAAAACATGTGGCTCAATATCATTTGTAAAATCGATATAATCTGTTTTATGTAAATTAATAGATTATGGATACAATATGACTGGAGAAGAAAAAACAAATTTAATAATTTTTAGAATTTTAGGGTTTCTCTGAAAAACAACCTACTGCAAAAAAAAAAAAAAAAAACAGAAATTTAAACATAATTTTTTCTAAAACTAAAAACTTTTCTAAAAACTATTATCACGATATTATTGCACGATATTAAAAATAACACGATCGTAATGTAATTTTACTTTATACATAACGTTAAATTTCATCTGTTACCACTATTACTTGATAAAGTTAAATAATTTCCTTCGTCAGCTGTTTGACTCGTTTAGAATTTTTACACACTTTCCCCTTTTCACTCTATGAACCCCGCCGTGGATATCAAGCGACGACCCCCGTGCACGAATAATAACGACGCGGACGGAAATAAAAGTGGGCCGCAACGGTCCTCGGCTGCAACCCCGTCTCCGGTTTTTCACTACCCCTCGCTCGTTGCCTCCTTTATTTCCTCGCCCGGCTTCTTACGCTTATTTCCGGTTGCCAGCTGGCATCGAAGAGCAGGAGGGGGCTCATCGAGCGATGACGGAGGGTAGGCACGAGAGCAGGGCAGAGACAAGGTCTCTTAAGCTATCTGAGCCAAATTATCAAAACATAAAAAAATATATATGAAAATTATTTGCTAATTATTTGCTATTTTTTGCTATAAAAAATATTGTTTTTGTTCTAGCCGTTAAAAAGTTATGAAGGGCTAGAATAACTTAATCTTAAGTTATCTAGCCATTATAAAAAATTGCACATCTATTATTCCAACTGTTAAAGACTTACAAAGAGTTAGATAACTCGTTAGATGATTTTTAATTTATTTCGTATCGATATGTTTACTTTAGATGTTGCGTAACACTCGATATAACTCCCCGAAGCTTCGCGAATAATTACCACTACTGATTGACTATATTATCAATTATACTATAAAACATTTTTATAATGGCTAGATAGCTTAAGATTAAGCTATTATATATATATATATATTATGCTTCGAATAAAACTGTTCTTTGCCGCGTTAAAGTATATCTCTATGAAACAAGTTTGTCCTATAGCGATAAGATTTGTCCGCCCCCATAGATAGCGACAAAATGTATAAAACCTCTAGTAAAATTTCATTGAAAAGTAACTGAAATTTGACGATAATAAAAAAAACCGAATAAAATCATGTAGGAAAATTTGTGAATATATATGAAAGCCTCGATTAAATATTTGATTATATTATCGATAAGAGTGTGTATATTTAAATCGTTACTCCTTACAAATATATATTTAGTTAATTACTCACAAACATCACTAACGAAAAGTTGATTTAAAAATAAATAATAAAAGATTTTAAGTGAATGATTGTAACAATTAAATTAATGTTTCTATCGCGAGTACACAGAGTGATAATATATTTTTATAAGCGTGATATCGAAATATATGTATCTTTGCGATCGATGACATTTAATTACGATTGTCTTTCTCACAGTGATAAAGAGGCAACAACTCGGAGAAAATAATGAGTACAGCTCACGGACGTGAGAAATTTCTTCTTCATATTATTCTTTCCCTGTTTTTTTCTTTTTTTCTTCTTTCGGAGATAGCAAGTATATTCCTTGAACAGCCACTTTAACAGCCCTCCTCATCTTACACCACGTGCTTGTAAGAAGGGAACAGATGCCTCTTGATGATCGCAGGATATTTTCGGTAGTCACGATTTTTGTCTTGGGAACGAGCGGGACTAAATGCAAACTGTCGAGAGAAAAAGAGAGCAGCCAACACTCCACCTTTATGGTTTACCACAGCTGCAAATCTTTTCTTGCGATTCTAGGAATGTTAATGAACATTCATAGATTTAGAGAACATGAATCTTTAATTAGTAACAACACTTGTAGTTACTTGCTTCCTAGAATGTCGCACGATAAATTCGGTATTCTAATTTATTTCGCAAGTTTATGCGGAATTTTTCCGTCCGGTTCTTTCATCCATTCTATCCCAAGTTTCGTAACTGAAATACCGGTTTCGGACGACCTTTCGCGTTCAGGTAAACTCGTCGAACGACCTAATCGCCGGTGTCCTCGAAGAATTCGCAGAATGAGATTATCGACCGATAATGCAATTAATCGTGATTTCCCAACATTTCCGCGATTTTGCGCACATGTAAACGCAATGCAGCTCGCATCCGCGAACCTAACCGTTTGATCATCAATCAATCGTATAAGGAGCTGGAGAGCTGGAAGAGCCGCGAGGAAGCGAGTTAAACCTATCATTGTTTAATTAATCATCTCGACTCGCACACCTGCCCTTGCGCGTTACGAACCTATTATTAAGCACCATTACTCGCCTATATCTACCTGCCAAAGCCCTTTCGCGACCTTTGACTTTTCTCTTAGAGAAAAGAAAGAATGAGTAGAGAGAACTCTGATGTGTAATCGGCAGTTTACGAATTCCGTTTGATCGTTAACGCTCTTTATCTTCGGCTATTTAAAATTCCATATTAATGTTGTGACATTGATTCAATAATTAAAATATATATTTAACAATTTTATGCATACATAAAAGAGATTTTATGTAAATAATTTTGAATTAATATAAAGACCACAAGAAAAATAAATTTTATTGATTTGTCGACGTAAAAATTGAACGGGAATAGAATAATTTGAATCTAAAATTTAGTATCTGTAAAAATTTAAATAAATTTAAATTGTTTATGAAAACTGCGCATAAGTTACCTTGTAACGGTTCGTTATGGCTTTCTCAAGCATGTCTGATAAACGCGCGCCAGAAAGAGCGCAATTTCTAGTACCTATCGTTCACGACTGGCGTGAAACGTTACTCCGTAGACGTTATGTTATCGCACGATTATCCCGCGAAAGAGTAACGACCCCGTTACTCAAACGTTTCTGTTTACAATTCACATGCGCGCCGATGATAACTTGCAAGTTGCGTTTCTCTAAAAGGCCGATGAGTGCGTTCGCGTCAAGCTTTGCGTGACGAATGCACGTTCTCTATAAGACATGATTTCTGTACAAATAGCCGCTTGATTCCAACGAAACGGTATTTTCATCGTCTTAATCTACTATGAGAATTTATTTGTACGTCCGAAATTTTTTCTTAAGGTTTCTACCGTTTCTATTCTTGTAGTAAGATTTTTTTCAATCTTCTTTTATGAAAAAAAAAATGGTCCGAATTTTTTCAGGAAAAAAAAAAAAATACATGTCCACTCTCTAATGAAAGAACTTATCGAACAGAACTTTTATGGAAATTATTTGCATTGTACTTTTTACAATATACATATAAGAATATTCTTATTTATTATTTCATTGTTATTTCAAAATTCAATGCAATATTTTGTTCAAGAAATCATTTTTCTAACTTTGAGAAGAGAGATTGATTTTTATTCTTATTTCCATTATGATAGAAATGTTGTATTATAGTAGGTAACATTTTTCATCGTTTATTTTACCACGAGAAAGTACCGGCAAAGTGATTATAAGCTATCTAAATGAGCAGGCAAGAACCTTTAGAACCGTCATACGTGACTGAATAGCGCGAAGAAGCCGATGTTAAGGACGTCAAAGTCAAGTGAACTTGTTGTGGCCCGCTTCATAGATTGTCAATTACACTTAAATGGTTTTATCCTTTCAATCTACCATTTATATAAGCATTCAAGTATAGTGCTCTCGTATTATTAATTCCGTTATCTTGATGCGTGCAATTTAAATATCTTCCCGTCATATGAAAGCTAAAATCGAGACATCAATCATTTTTAAAATATAAGCACTTAGTAATTGAACTTTAGAATGTAAATAAATTAAGGATAATAATGTTGAAATTGCAAACTAATCTTATGTCAATAGAATTTAAATGGGAAATTTATTTATCAAAAGACTTGAATGAGATTGAAAAAATTTGTGAGCAAGCAATTTCTTATTTTTGAAGATTTTCATGGAAAAAAATTGTATCGTCGCAACTATGGATCTTGCGACTCGCTAAATAAGAGAGGCGATGCATTTTAGCATATCAAGTCGACGCAGCGTCCCGTTAAGTGCAACTAAGTGATCGTTAGCGAGAAACGCAAGATTGTTGTGACGCGTCGCGTGATACGATGCAATTATTGCTTACGCAATGCGGATGTAGGACACGCAGACATTCTACTGGGAAATACTGAGTGCACTAATTTTGTCCTTCGGAAACTGCAACCTCGAGGGCGCTTATGTCACTACTCGAGAAAAGTGATGATTATATTCAGCGTTATATCGTTAAACGCTGAGATATTCGATCGTACGTACGGTATAATTATGATCACTTTATTCGATCTACGCAACAATTCCTCCAGACCGTTACTTGAGAATGAACTTTGCGCGACACGACATTTCTCTATCAAAGAAAAATTAGATTACGTAGCTTTATCGGCGTTTTTATCGGCGCTTTATGCAACGCTGTGCGTCGTTATTGCACTAGCATTGCAAACTGCGTTGCATTAAAAAAAGATTGATAACCTTGCGATATCTTATATCGTATTCGATGACATGAATACAAACATTATGGTGTGTATACGATTGTTATTCATTGTTATCCTATCAGCCGTTGTTATGTCGGCTGCAGTTTTTAATGGTGTTCACATATTTCAATGTTTATTGGCTCAAATGAATATTTATGCTATTAATATTTCTGTTTAAAAACCATCCTGAAAAATATATGTTATGAGAAAAATAATTTATATCCTTAAAATATTTTAAATATATTAAAAGGAATAATATAAATGTGAATTAAACAAGATAGAGTAGGGCGGAAGGATTTACAGTTCGTTGCACTAAAAAGGATCGACGATTCATCAGCGAAGGAAAGATTCTAGTCCATCAAAGGCACTATCTGTACAACAAAACACTATTGTGAGATTTCTCGCCATTTATCTGACATTGTCGTGATGCTGGACTCTTCTCATTTATCTTTTCCCCTTCATTCTTAAGTCGTCCAATTACATCGCCCATTGATCGATTTATTGCATTTCGCGAATTCGCTCGCTTACCACCGTACAATACAATTTACAGTGTTGGTGATATCAGTCACGATCGTGATCTTACTCCTCGCGCCAATAATTGGCCGGTTTCTCACCTCGTTCCGGCGCTAAAGTGCATCTAATGCTGACTCTTCGTTCTTATATGATCGTAGTTTGTTGTCAGTTACTTCGACAATCCGATTAATGTCATAAATTATTCTCATCTCCGATCGAACGAATAGATAGGGAGATTGAAGCTAAAAGATATTAAACTTGCTTGTTTAAGAAGAAAAATACGATACGCAATTTTTTTTGCTTTAAAGCAAAGTATATAATATAATAATATATATAGTTGAATTTAATATTTATCTAATAGAATGTATCGTTTCTTATTACATCAAAAAAAGAGCGAAAATTATTAATTATATATATATTAGTATGAAATTATTAATTATATTAAAATAAATATAAAACTAATAATTATTAAAATAAACTGTCGAATTTTCGTAGCATAAGGTTTTCATAATTATTATACTAATTATGAATGTCTCATGAAATCTCATTACGAAAAATCTCATTGAATATAATTGTATTCCAGAGACATTGTATTCTTAATTACAGCAAGTACTTTCTTGATTTCTTTTTTCATTTTTATTTTCTTTAAGAGAAAATAAGATCGGTCCGCATTCCAGCCATACAGTTTGTAACAGCGAATACTATTTCCCAAACGGATACACTTTGCGTAAAGAAAACATTCTTTTCTGTCTCCCTTAAAATAAAAAAACACTTTAATGAGCCGTTGGTTACCTTCTCGAGGGGTCGGCTCTTGTTCAACTTGTACGTTTAAGATAAGTTGGTTGGCCGGTCGACGAGTCGAGGTCACAATATATATGTGAACAATACAGAATCTGGCTGGGACACGTCTCGGCGCCGTTGCTGACTGATGGTTTTAAAGCGCGTGTCTCGCCATATCTCCCCGAATACGTAACTATACGATGCCGTTAAAAGGCCTCGCCTTTGTCCTCGACGGCCATGACGGCTTTGTTACGAGAGAAAGAGAGAGACGAAAGTTCGCGGACGGACTTTAACGTTTAACGCGGCCATGCTAACCGACTTAATTCTGAAACTAAAACCGACAGCCGCATTGCGGAACGGTGAACTTCGTTACGGTATCGTTTAACGCGGCCTAGCTCTCTATAATTAAGTACACACGTTAATTAGAACGAGATTTTTATGACATTTGTTTCCGGGTATTTCGTGCCGTCTTTAATTCAAAGTTATTAATCAGATTAATTTTTATTTTTCATTTTTTAATGATTTTTATTACGATAGTTGAATATTAAGTTAGCAGAATCACAATTTTTTTTAATTGGCACGGGGTACAAATTTATTTTCGGTGGTACAAATTAGTACAAATGCTGTATTAATCAGATCAATTTTTATTTTTCATTTTTTAATGGTTTTTATTACGATAGTTGAATATTAAGTTAGCAGAATCACAATTTTTTTTAATTTGCACGGAGTACAAATTTATTTTCGGTGGTACAAAATTATTTTCGGTGGTGCAAATTAATACAAATTCAGTACTAATTGTATCTGTTTTGTTTTATTTATTTTTTTAATTTTTTCTTTTGGTCCTGCTAGCTTAATATTAAGTTAGCAGCGCCACGATTTTTTTTGAATTGGCATGGGGTACAAAATTATTTTTGGTGGTACAAAATAGTACAAAATAAGTACTAAATAATCCATTAGGTCCTGCCCATTTGATTTTGCTGATTTGGTCCTGCCAGCTTAAGAGAGCTAATTTGTATATTATTATACGTTTAATCTGAAAATGATTGGAAAATTACATTTACATGCAAATCGAAGGAAATCTGAAAACGTATGATGTTAAGTATGTTTAATTTTTATGATTTTCATCATATCTAGTATCTAGTTGCGATTCTTATTTCGAATATATCATAGCAATACTTCTCGTGATTTCCATTTAATATTATTAACTATTAATTTTATTATTTTATTACGAGCGTACATATTTCTCTAATAATAATCTTTAAATATACCTAAGATGCTTTTTCGCACTTTGAAATTTCGCGGATTGAGATGATGTAATATATTAATCATTTTCAGATTGAGATAATACGAATCGCAGAATCGAATGAAGAAGCGAAAAGTTGTAATATACTCATTTATTAATAAAATTAATTTGAAACTCGAGAACGAAAGGTGTTGTAAGTAAAACTAGTTTTACAAAAGAATCAGATAGATCATATATCGAAAGCTACTGATAATGAGGTAAAAAAACTTTATTGATATAAACGATATACGTATGTCGAATACGTACTTGTTAACTCTCGAGCGTTGGCTGAACAATAATAATTTTTCCGTCTGCTTTCTGTGCGACGCGGCGCGGCGGTCCTTTCCCCCACTTGCCTTCCCCCACTATGTCCTATGCCGTGTCTTCCTACGTCACGCATACCAAGGATACAACAAGGACGCGTCACTAATTTTTACAAAGGATATTCGGCATACCTACGTATATTATTTTATAGGCATAAGGAATTTGTTATCTTACATCGTCACACAGTATTCGGCGCTCGACCTTTACAGACGTAGCGCGCTGTTGCTCTTATCATATGTACGGCGACATTCGAAGGAATAGGTATGCGTACTTCGTATATATCGTATTAGTCTTTAAAATACGATTAGCTAATTATAATCTTTATAATTAGCAATTGTTAACATAATTGATTAACTCTTATGATTAACTACACGTAAGAATATTAGTTCTCTTAAGCTTGCAGGATCAAATCAGCAAAATCAAATGGGACCTAATGGATTATTTAGTACTTATTTTGTACTATTTTGTACCACCAAAAATAATTTTGTACCCCATGCCAATTCAGAAAAAATCGTGGCGCTGCTAACTTAATATTAAGCTAGCAGGACCAAAAGAAAAAATAAATAAAACAAAACAGATACAATTAATACTGAATTTGTACTAATTTGTATCACTGAAAATAATTTTGTACCACCGAAAATAAATTTGTACCCCGTGCCAATTAAAAAAAAATGTGGTCCTGCTAACTTAATGTTCAACTATCGTAATAAAAACGCTTAAAAAATAAAAAATAACTAGAAAATAATTTGTAAAATAGATCTTTTTATCAGCACGAATAAAAATGATAATAAAATATAAAAAAAGGGTGGATAATTAAAAAATAAATTGATAATTAAATTATATGTACGTGTATAATTCATTGAAATTTCAACCATGACCATGACTGTGTCGCTATTATGATTCATTACGCACGGTTACATCAAACACGTGTGTATCGATGTCGTTTCACGTTTGCCCACGCGGAAATGTGTCGCGTCGACTTAATTACTAAGCAATTACGTAATTGTCGTTGATCCTTCCGCGATCATCTCGCAATAGGCGTCTCTTCGCGCGCGAACATCTATACGCACACGTTCATTCTAAACGGTATGAATGGGGACTCGCATATGCATTCTCTACGACATTCAAACGATTTATCTCATTGTTTCTCTTTCTCGCGATACTTTCCGTTTTCATATCATCGAGGCGTAACAGCTCGCCATATACGTTTATAACACTATTCTTATCGGATTTTGTTCTCGTTAGAGCGACCTCTCATCGCGCGCTTACAACGAGTAATTAAGTATGCTGAGAATGATGACGGGAGATTTATATCGTAGGAGGAATATTCTGAATAGACTTTGTTTAGAAAGATACGATTTTGTTCCTGAGGAGAGATAAAATCCATCCTCGATGCAATTTCACGAACGCTACAATAAATGAGCTGTTACTTTCTTAAGGTAACAATGGATACATTCAGCGGCTGTGAATATGATTGTGATCGCGGTATAGGGTGGAGCAATCGATAAAGATGAGTAATCTTAATTCAACGCTCTTCTCCAGGTGTGACACGCAATAGTGTAGAATTGTGCTGACATCAGAACTGGAAGTTTAATTTCTATATACAACTTTTATTATTCTTCTATATATATTCATATTCAATAGTAAGCTATAAATTCAACTGTTTGATGAAAATATATATTTTATCGAGAAAGAAGAATATTCAAAATTAAAGTCTAAGAGAAGTAAATAAAGTATATGAATAAATATATAAATAAAATATAAATAAAATATATAAAAATAAGA
This sequence comes from Anoplolepis gracilipes, assembly GCF_047496725.1. NCBI lineage: Eukaryota > Metazoa > Arthropoda > Insecta > Hymenoptera > Formicidae > Anoplolepis > Anoplolepis gracilipes. Next base: position 11,349,666 of record NC_132971.1, on the reverse strand, counting down.
ATTTATCTTTTATTGAGCTTTCTCTCTCTCTCTCTCTCTCTCTCTCTCTCTCTCTCTCTCTCTCTCTCTCTCTCTCTCTCTCTTCGTCTCCACATATTTTTATAAATTAGTATGACGTCTAATTTGTTATTTAAAGGTTTTTCTTCGTTATATTTAATCAATGCTAAATTTGAAAAAAAACATTATCGGAGAATACAAGGAAATAGGAAATTAAGTCTCGTGAGTGGAAATATCTGTGTCAATAGATGATATTCCATATGTTTGCGGTGCCTTTTGTTTGTTTTTTTTAAAAACCGCGCAGCGCCAGATGCATCCAAAGATTGCGTGTGTCTTGCCAGATTTCCTGTCATTTGTAGCTTCCGCTGTTAGATGTTTATTTGACAGATTTGAGTTTTGTGGTATATAATTAACGATTACATATATATATATATATATATATATATATATATATCATCTATCATACATCTCTGCGCGTTGCCAAGATCGATTTGTAAAGAAAACGTTACATGTTATGTGAACGCGAGGATGCAGGTGATTTTGTTAGCACCGGCAGAGGAACCGCACACGCAGATGCGCGGTACCTACCTACGCGTATATGCACGAGTTATCAGGTGTTTCCCACAGGCAACCGACTAAATGCACCTGCTGCCAGGTAAGCGCGGAATGAAGTCAACGTACGCCGCCGCCAAGCGTCCGCTTGCATTCGGATTTCGTTACGACGGCATTATACGAAGCTGTTATGCAAAGTGGAACTAAATGACACGTTTACCGCAAATGGCAAGCGTAATAAACGTAAGACACGCGTGGCAGTTTAATTTAGAGAGAATCGTCTATACATTTTTATAGACAATTATAGAATATGCATAGAAAAAAAAAATGACGACGGAGAAAACTTGAAATATTAAATGTAATATACATATTTTTTTCCAAGGAAGTTAAAATCGAGAATAATTACTTTTCTCTGAAATATTCCTGTAATTAATTCACGAAATTGGTCTATATAATTTTTTGAATTCGCAGTCACTGAGACTATTTATATCAATGCGATGGCTCGGATAGGGCTTGTACACGACATTCATGTAATTAATACTAATAGCTTTTAGCTTGAATTACACTTTATCAATAATGTATAGAGCGCATTATCGACATATACGGGCCCGCTCATTTCGAATGCGGGAACGATCTAATACAGACATCGTGGAATTTCACGACGCGATTCGCCAGTAATTACATAGAAGAAAATATGGATCTCGTTTTGTGTAATTTTCATAGTTTCGATCGCGTAAGTAAGTGTTTTCAAAATGCAGAAGGATAACATGGGACGGAAAGAGAGAGAAACGTGTAATGCCGCGCGCATGCAGACTAACCGGCAAGATGTCAATAACCTTAGCCACATCGTCGTCGCCGTTGTCGTAGTCGTCGCGTGATCAAACCTGCCCCTCCTGGTCCCCGCCGGTCCCCCTTTCGGCCCATCTAACTACCCTTCGGCCACCCTCGGTTCATGGCAACGTTCGTTTATACATGTACGGCAGAAGCTCGCCTGACCGCTCGTGCGATCGAACTGAAGGAAGCCGACCTCGACGGAAAAATTCCAAGAAGCAATTATTGCTAATTAATAGTCGTTAAAGATTATATATGTTTTTTTAATATATAATATTATATAGAAATTTATTCATATTATAAAGCAATTTTAATTAATATAATATTAATATATTTATATATATTAGAAAGCAATTTTAATTAATATATACATATTAATACACAATATTTCTCAATAATAAATTTTCTCAAGAATATCAAGCATTAATTAAAAATTGATTTAACATTATCAAACTATTGCATCAATGGCAAATAAATAGAATTAAAAGTGAAAAATCGCATCTCATAAGTAGTGGAAATAAGAGATTATTTTTCGAGCAAACAGAATCGATGGAGCGAATTGAAACGAGCGAAACTGAATCGGGAAGCCGACTCTTAACGTGAGAGAGCCGCGGCGAGTTCAAACGGGGTCCGAAGAAGCACAAGGTGTCACGGGGAACAGGGACCATTGTTCGGACAACACGCGAGAAGGGAAGGGCGATCGAACAAGCCATCGTCGATCCCCTTCCCTTGATCCCATGGGATCGAGACTCTAATTCGCCGTAAATGAAGTGTTTTTAACCGCGACAATACGAGGCGTCCCAAATGCATTCGCCGTGAGGCGGTTCTCAGTCTCTCGGCCCCTCGAGTTGCCCCCGCTCTCATCACACCCCCGTCGATCGAGATCATGGGGTGCATATAATGTTTATAGACGGACATAATTACCGCACGTGCCACCGACCTACATTTGCAACGTTCCACTTTCAATCGTCATGAATTATACGCGCATGCACACGTGTCGCGAGTCGTTCTCATCAAATTCTGCGCAGGTGAATGTATTCGCAGTCGTGAAGGCAGGTTGTTGATAGTTTGCTTGAAACATTTTAAAAATATTGTCGAAAACATTGCAATTTTTTTTTCATTTTTTTTCTAATAGGGTAAACTAGGCTATGATGGCCATACGGAAATGATGGCCATAGGCTGTAATTTTTTCAATAATCGCTACATAGTGCGCTTTTTTAGTCATTATCAAAGTTACTCGATATTTACAGTAGTTTACGTGCATACATTATTCGAAATAACGATATTGTGAATCTTACATCATATTTTTACTTTTGACTACCTGCAAAGTTTTTCATTTGTCCACTAAAAACTGTTACAACGTCGAATAAATGACAGTTAAGCTATCGTAATCGACGTTTGACATATTATAAAGATATCTAAATTGTTACATGACCTATAATTTTTATTTTCGTTTTCACTATTTTTTTATAAATATTACGGCCATCTTTTCCTTAAAAGTTGAGTAAAATGGCCAATGCTTATGTCGTATTATTTTGATAATATAAAATTTCTATGAAATATTTTCCTTTTAATTTCGATAATATTACGTAATTTAAGCTTCAGGAAAGATAATATGTCAAACATTATTAAAAAATAACAAAAATAAAAGTATGTTTTTTTGCAATTTAAAAAAACTATGGCCATCTTACTCGAGTTTACCCTACATGATATGATATCGACTCAAGGACTCGTGGCATTTTATGCGAGGAATTCGTCGAATGTATCGATTGGTTATTGAATAGAGAATTTCTAGAATTTGGAAAGTTTCTTGCAATGACCTCGTTTCTTGCAATCAACGCGCTCGACAAAACTTGTCGAATGATAATTGTAATAATGGCCTAAAATTCGTATCAAACTATTAATTGAAGATTGAAATCGAAGATTACAGATTGAATTTGACTAATCAGGACATCGAAATTTGATTTCCTTTCATTCTGTTAGTCAAATTCTAATCTTTAATCTTCAACATGAAAAAATGAAATAAATAATTAAAATCGTAATATTGAAAGCTATGACTCGTGAATGTTTAATGTGCATATAATCGTGTACACACATATGTTTAATTTATAATATTATTCACAGGTTGTTCTCCATACAATATCTATAAGCGAGAGTTTCATAAACTTTTCTATTCGAAGAAATTAAATTTACGTCAGAGAGAAATTGATATTGCGCCACACGTAGTCTTTGAACATGGAAAGTGTGCGACGGGATGCAACTACGGCGAATCAAAATCATTTTTGGCACTGGATACGCAATTTCGGTCGCATAGCACAGCCAGCTCGTAAATCTTGATCGACGACTATGGAATACCATATCTCGCCATATCCCCGCAAATATCGCTCCAGCGAGTGCGCCAAGACATTCCTACGTGCTTGAAATTTTCATATTACTAAACTGGTCGACCGCGCCCTCGGATATCCCTGGGGATCCTCCGAAGGAGAGGACGGGGGCTGCTCATGTCGCAAAGTTCATCGGAGCATAACTCTTTGCTTTTCGGGGCACACACAATCGTGTCGACGTCGACAAAAGCGTCGTGATTATCGGCGATTGTCATGTGTGCTCGTTCACACAGTTCGCTGCACCTGGTCCCCCTGAACAATTAACGAATCCGGATTTGGCGAATTCCACGAATGGCATTGTCGATTTAAAAGCGATCAATTAAATTTATCGGTTTGGTAAATACGAAGTGTTTAAAGGAAAACAATTTTAATTTGGATTTTTTTTTCTATTTTTTATCTTTAAAAGCTACTCTGTTGACTGAATATATTTGTCATAGATATTTTTCATGTCAACTCCAATATTTATCAAAAGTTCCCTAAAAAAATAATATTTGTCTCGTTTAAATTTTTCTTATTTAAATAAAATATTAAAAGTTGTGATATATACATTTCTTTTTAATTAGTCTTTTAATTTTTAACGCAAGGTTTTTCTTTTTCTTGAAAATTACGTAAAAGATTAACTTTCATTCTATCATCTTTCGTTTTAATTTTAATCTTAATTTATAACTCAATTATAAATTTATTCAAAATTTGGTTTTATTAATTTATAACAAAATTGTTCAGAATTTATAACGTTTATACATTTTTTCAACATTATAATTATAATTATTGTATTTATCAATTCTATTTCTTTTTAACAAAATTTAATTTTTAATTTTCTATGATATGATTATAAAGTAGGTATATTTAATACACATTTAGTTCCATAAAATAAAATGGTTGTCGGCAAACCTTACTATATTTTTTAATGCAAACAACAAGTTGTTATAATCCTGTGCACCATGCGGCATAGCCACATGTCGGAGATTCGTCTCAAGTGCAACGCTATTGAAATATCCTATATACGAACGGTTACCCCGTATTTTGATATCAATGCAATCACGTGGGATGCCACCGGCTGCATTATATGCCGCGCATATAATTTCAGGGTTAGGGTTCGCTCGCGTTCGCATCCTTCTCAATGTATAAAATGCGTTTTGTCCCGACCCTCGGGGTAGGCATAGCATGTAGGTGGGACGCAAAAACAGAACATTCATGAGCACACGTTCTCCAGTTTGTCAGCGAGGGGTGAAACCCAACTTTATTCGCATATGCTTAAAATTACAGCCGTTCTATACATGGTAGTATAAAAAGATGACATAAAATTTATCGTGATAGCATTTTTTTAGTCTCTGTATAAAAATGAGGTCGAGCTACTATCTCTAGCCTGATTAAATATATCGACTTCGATATTAATTTGTAGCTCAATTATAAATTTATCGACATATATTGTTTTATTAATTTATTATATAATAAAATTTTTTCGAAACTTAGATTTCTTTCAACATTAATTAATGTCTATCAATTTGATTTCTTTTTAATTTAAAAAATTTAACTCTGATATGATTATGAAGTATATTTAATACACATATAGTTCTATCAAATAAAATGATGGTTTAATGACAGAGTAATCACATGGATGATAATAACGAAAATCTGCGGAAATCGCGCATAATGGAGCGTGGAGGGCCACCCCCTCAGCGGATGCATCCCGTAAAAAGGAAGAGGAGGAACTGCATTATGCGGACATTGTGCACCCCGCGATGGATATATATTATACCGGGTTGCCCTCGTATACATATACATATATGTACAATGTACAACGTGTCGCGCTTGAGCATTATGCGCGACTATTCAGGTAGCAAAACACGGACAGATGTTGGATATAGTTCGTCTTTGTAACGTCAGTGGCAGTCGATGGCAGTCGTCAGACTGGAGGCCGAAAGCGCGCAGTTGCGGTTTTGGGGGGCAAACGCGCGCATGAAAGGGCGCCAAATTGCCGGTGAATGTACGTCAAATTATGCTCGCAGTTTTTATCGCCGTTCGCGTACTCTCGGCAATCACGATCGATATATGTACTGGAAGAATTTAATTCGCTGTTTGTGCATAAAGCACCGAGAATTTCTGGACCGCGCGCTCTTGTCGTTAAACATTTTCGCGCAAATTATTCGACATGAATGTAATTACGCGTCCATTTAACATTTTTCGCGCAATTAAATCTAAATAACAATTATCAGTCTATACTTATGGTTGAGATTGATACAATGTCATTACGCTACATTTTTAATAATAATAGTAATTATGTACGATTATTATCATGTATTAATTATATTTGCATAATTATAAATAATATCTCAAGTCAGCACAACATTTTAATTAACGACGATTGAGCGATGACTGTTTCTCATAAATGCTATTTAAATTTTATAACATGCCAATTAACAATATTAAGAAGAGAGTAATATAACAGCAGTTATATATTATCGAGACTGAGTGTAATAATTATTATTGAATGTGTCTCTCATATCATCTGCGTGATGCTAAACGGTAGACAGAGTATCGCTTGTTTCAGATACGACCGTGTTCCAAGAAACGACTTCTCAGATTACGACGCGTCTTATGATTATAAACATCGACCGTTCGAAAACGAATAAGAAGAGTCTCTCGGAGCTGTCTTTCTACCACAACGAATTTTTATCCAGTCAGAAGCTGCAACAATGTTGTTTGAAAACCGCGAGAGATTCGAAAAACGAACGTCGCGAAGTATCCGACGAAGATGAAGTCAAGTTAAGGGCAAAACCGCGGAAAATTGCGAGCGTAGAGTAAATCGTCTTTTTTGCACAAACCGCACGAGTGAGGTTGTTCCACACATACACAGAGTAGAGAAAATAAATTCTCCATACTCGGCATCCCGCGAGCAGCAATGGTAGAATGCAAATCAGATTGCGCGGGAAGCGGAAAAAAATAATAGCGAACATGCAAAACTTGATTCAGTATAAAAAACTGATGCAACATGTATCGTGTGTCGCGTTTCATCCATCAGTGAATCGCCAACATAAAGCAGGTTTCTGCCCCTACGCGTCACAGAAAATTTCATATTTTTTACCCCGTGTCACACTCTATTATGAGTCTTTTCAATTTCAATCGGATAAAATTAAAATTCTTTAAATAATTATTGCGTTATTGTATATGAAAAGAGTATCTCTGAAATTAATTATTGAAATAATATTAATTATAAAAGTAACAAATACCTTTTTAAAGATTAGTTAGCGAAGTAATAAATTATTTTCTACAAGTTATTTTTACACAAATACTTGGGCATTTATCAAAATCAATAATTTAAAAATATATATATTTTTATAATTCCAAAAAATATTTATAACTGTTTAATTAATTCTTATATCAATTAATTAAAGCATAAATAACTCCTGAATAGTTATAGGAGTGAAAATATTGACTTTATGATATATCAATGCGATGACGAGAAATTTCCGTAATAGCACATATAATAAAAGGCACCCATCTGGTCTCATCGACCCCCGTTTCACGATAAACACGCATGACTGTAGATTTATAAATCAGGATTGTCGTGAGAGCGTATATAGATTAGGGTGTCTTAAGAGGATTGAGAAAGACCATCCTAATCGGACTATCGTATTCGTGCGGAAAATACCCTTCCTTCTTCAACCTAAATGGGATCTTATCCGTTCTTTTTACATGTGCGAAAAGTATGTCTGTGTGAAAGTGATAATAGAATTAAGGCTAAATAAAACCGCATGAAAAACGTGTACCCTTCTTGAGGAAAGATAAGCAATTTTCATATTCAACTTTAATTTAAAAATCTTTCTCCTCAAAGTTTTGTTCTAATTGTAATAATTAATAAACTAATTAAGATTGAAAAATATAACTACTGAAATGTTTACCTTTTTTCTTTTAGAAAATATTGAATGAAACTGTTCGATGTATAAAATTCCTGTCATCAATTAACGTAAGTCTATTAAATGCCAGAAGATATTTCGGATCATACAGCGCTATTGTTAGATTGTGGCCGAACTATGAATAGGCTAATAGGAAATGGTCTTTGCGGAGTAGGCCACTCAGTTTCGTGCCTTCACCGAAATATCACCTGGACGACATCCAGACGGTGAATCGCGCTACAAGAAAATGAAAAGTTGATTTTAAAAATAACACGTATATCGCGCTATCAATAAATTATAAAACGATAAGACTCACATCTCGTAATACATCCGTTAAGGATCAGCGACGTAAACGTTTATTTACCAGCATCGCTTAATCTTACGAATGAATCCCGAGCATATCAGTCAGAATATTATGCAACATACACACACATCATGTTTACCGGTGGTGTGTATCTTACACACGAACGGTGGCGCTTCTCTTTACAACGTTCCTTAACTCGTCGACGTGACTCGTAATGCATGTTGTAATAAGCGTGCTCTTGCACACGTTTACGATGCGCAGAGGCCGACGTTCTTGCATGCAAATGTTAGTAAACATGGAAATTATTCTAGGCCGCGTACTAGATTAATTTCGTAGATATCGCGCTAATGGTGTGGTCACGCCACGTCGCGAGCTCCGCTCGCAATCTCTGGCCATCCATTATGTTGTACCGGACCTACGGTGATGCCGCGGATCATTAACGTCGTTCGCGATATGGAGGTATATCCGGAGAAAGTTACGTCTTATTTCGACTCTCCCCTTCGATTAAGAGGTAAATATAATGCGCGTAATATCTTGAAGCGCGAAAATATTTCAGCATTCGAGATTGCGCTCTCTCGTAATATTGTCTCGAACAAGCAATCAGAGAATTTCCAACTTTTAAGGTGGTTATCAAATAATTAAATGTAGAGAGAAGAGCCATATATTAGATGTATTTTATTATTAGTAAAATTACTTTAATTCAATATCCTATATTTTAGAATGTGCTATTTGACATAACAGTTTATCGATAATTTTTTGACGTCCAATTATCAGCATTATATATTCATGTCATCGAAACTGCTGCCTTTTACGCCATTGATCAATGGGCTCGTATTTCTGTCTGGGAGGAAGCTCTACGATGGCTTCCTTTTCCGGGATCGAAGTGCATATGTACTCCTCGTTCTATTCCCATATAATGCAAGTAGTCGTCGCTGTTCGTTCGATCAAATAAAAATTACAAAATTCAAATCGTGGATAAATAAATGATTATCTTTCAGTATTTCGATCTCAACACACATAAAATATTTTTTTTCTATTAGACGCATGATATTAGCTCTATATTAACTTTTTATTAATCATTTCCAATTTCTTATTATCATTTGATGCAATGTGACAAATTAGAAACTATATATAATTTATATTTATTTATTTTATATTAAAAAAAATATATGATATATTAAAAAATACAGAAGAGATATAATTAATTATATATTAAGATCAAAATTTTATATTAACATTATATTTGACGAATTATAAATATTCAAACAACAAGTAAAAAAAAAATAAATTATTTAACCACGACGCAATATTTTGCTTTCTCAATTTCTTCATCGTACATTTAACTGTACATACTGCTGCGTGTTTGCATCACTCTCAATCGGCGGCAAATGAAAATAAATCATTCATAGCTAACGCGCTTTCTAACCATCCACTTCTTTCGTTATTTCGGCTCCATGCATCATCATCGACTCGAGAGGCTGGCTCGCCTAGTATACAGGAGAGGCTAAACGCGCCGAGTATCTCGGTTACAAGGCACGTACAGAGGATCGTGAGCTCCCACAGTATTCTCTCTCTCTCTCTCTCCTTCTACCTTTATACGTATATATTCATCTTTGCCTATTGCTATGGAACTCGAGAGACTAGACGAGGCTCTCGAGTTCGACCAGAGACGCGACAGTTCGCCAAGTCGACTCGGGTTAAATTGGATCAGTTCACGTTCGATTAACGGTCGGATGGAAACTAATTCACGATGTAACTAGTAGGTACTAGCCTATTCTCGCGAATACCCTCGGGGATACAATTCCATTTTCAATTAAAATCGATTATTGCGAGACATATTTCCTTTGAGCAAAATATATTCCAGTCAAATTATTTTAATTTAATCCCGAAAAATATATCTATATCCATTGTCTTGACAGCAGTTTTTTTTTTACATCTCAAATTTTTAAAAATGTACGCGAGATTATACATTATGTATACATATATATTATATATGTAATCTATATATTTAAATATTATTGAAATATTATTAGAGAAATGCCATATATTTTTTCTAAAAATCTTCCAATTTTGTGTACGTTAATTTTTTTATTTGTTTTTTACTTTATATATATAAGAGAAACGTTAGAGGCTGTTTAATGTACCTAAGCTTTCCAATAGTGAGACTAGATTAGACGCAGACGGCATTAGTAGTCGGCAGGCGTACCTTTCTCGAGGGAGCTATTTAATCATTGATAAGATGTACTTTTTTCCGTGCGTTTCTCATCATTTCAAACAGCCTTTCGAAGAATGTCGGGAACAACCAGCCGCCCGGTTTTTCCCGTGAAATTTCTCAGCGACCGGTCGCCGATCCTTATAAACCGGATACACGTTCACATCACGAGCATCCTCAACTGAGAAGTTCAGTAGCCCTTGTTCAAGGATCGTGCAGACGGAACTTACAATCGCGAATGGCGTGCAAATCTAGAATAACGGACGACGTAATGCACGATAACGGTATTTGACAGAAAGACAGTCAGATAAGAAAGACAGAAGATAGATGGAAGATGCAATATAATTTAATTATATATAAGCTTAGGTACATTAAACAGCCTCTAACGTTTCTCTTATATATATTATATAAAGTAAAAAACAAATAAAAAAGTTAACGTACACAAAATTGAAAGATTTTTAGAAAAAATATATGGCGTTTCTCTAATAATATTTCAATAATGTTTAAATATATAGATTACATATATAATATATATGTATACATAATGTATAATCTCGCGTGCATTTTTAAAAATTTGAGATGGAAGATGCAATATAATTTAATTATATATCGTCGAGTTAGTGCATCAGGGCAACTTTTCAAAATATTTTATAAATATAAAATGTATTGAAAGTTGAAATATAAATTGAAAATAAAATGTAATATATTTTATAAATTTTGTATATATAAAAAGACGTGTGTATGTCTGATACGAGTCGTTCCAGGAATCCTTAGGAGGAAGCGAGGGGGCAGATCATCAATAACCTTTGGCTCTTTCGAGAATCTATTCGTGAAATATTCGCGCGTATAGCATTTTGCTACTGCAGGATATAAAATTGAAACGCGATGACTTTCGACAACCGCAAAAAAATGCGCACAGTTTGCAAAGAAGATTGCGACGATGATCCTTCTAACGAGGATTAAATTACAATGAGAGAGAAAGTCAACCGCGGATGCCATCCATTTCCGCTGGTCTTAATTTTAATCGGATTACTCACGAATTCCCCGATAAGGCTGCTCACGCTTGCGAATCGAGACTGTGCAATCTGAATCCAAAGATTGAATATCCGTGCAAACAGTAGTTTATCATGGCGACACGTTTGTCGCAAGTTTGCCGCTGCTGACTGTTACATGATACATGTAATAATTTCCAACTCGTTTTCTCTTGCAGACAAGTATAACAACGGTATAAAATATATTATATAATTTATCATCCAATTAAAATATTTTAACTTATACCAGTTTGAAAGGATTTAACATTAGTGAGATAGTTGTCATGTGACTATCGTATTAAAGTAAAGCCACATATATCCATAATTACATGGTGTAATTATGGTAATTACTTTGTGACAGCACATGATTCACGATGCAAAATATTAAAATATATATTACACGTAAATACTCTTATATAAATATCAATAGAATATTTAAATAGAGAGGCAATATTTCTTCTAGAAAGGAAATACAACATTGGCTGAAAGTATGAAGCAACTTTAATAAATTTAGACAGGAAAATAAAAGATTCAGAGGTATAACATAAAATAAATTAGACGGAAAAATATATTTAAAAAAATTGCAAATTTCATGTTTCGTGACGCGAATTTTCCTGAGCATATAAATTCATTAAACAGTCTAGTCACCTTCTTCCTCTCTCATCTACTATTACGAATTGTAGCTATTTGTAATTTCTTCAGTATTATTGGCGGGTTTTAAAATAGCGTGTTGGATTAGTGAACGCAACGTGTGCAGACAGACAGCGATACATAATTTACACGCCACTTCGTTAAACGGTGCTGTGGCGTTTATTTTGAGAAAGTCAAGTATGTGTGTGTGTGTGTGTGTGTGCGTGTGTGTATGTGTGTGTGTATTTGTTGCCGCGAGCCAGCCGTTAGAGCAATCCCGTAACGTGTGTCGCGTACATTGTATGTGTGTATATGTTTTATACTTTACGCTCTCTTCCCTTTCGACCGTGGGCTGTATGTTCGCGGCTTGTTCTCGCGGAGAGGTCGCGTCAAAGGTTTCACCGGCCGATGCGTTTTACGGCTCGCTCCGAAGCCGAAGTGCCGTGTGCGAAGCGCATAAGAGGCACACGCGTCTATCGCGTCTATATTTCTGTAACGTATATGTAAATATATCGCGTCCTGTGTAAATACAACGCGTATCCGTTTAAGGCCAGACAAGCCTCGCGCTTGTAGCAATTTACTTTAGCTTATCGTTGATTGTGACTTGTATTTAACGTCGGTTCTTACTTAACTGTCGTCGCTGTTTATTATGGGAACGCAATTTAATACGTGACAGCGATTTAAGAAATTAATAGAAAAATTGAATGAAAAAATCGAGGTAATAACATGTAAAAATCTTCAAAGAAAATTAAATTATTACTGGTGTGTGAGTCGTACTTTAATTTCACGGTTTGATTATATTTGTGTTTAACTGTCACTCTTTGTTATTTATTTTCTTTTTTGCCCTCAACGTTCTTTTATTCGAAAGAAAATAAAAGAGCCTAAGCTTTACATCTCTCTCGTGCAAACTTTCGTTTAGACTCGGTTGTGTATTCTCACTAAAAAAAGTCATCTCCTCGGAACTCTGCACACAGGCAACTTTTCGCTCTTAATGAGATCTGTCGCGCAGGAACAGTTAATAGTATAGCTATGGTACGATGCGGACATGTTCGGGCAAAAATGTTACGCAACTCGTTGATATAGTCTCAAAGCCGCGGCGTCTAAAAAACCCACCGCCAACTCGCATAAATGCCAGCCGTATATGGCGACCTGTCCGCACCATTCTCGGCACAGGATACCACGGCGACCATCTAGACGATATCGAACGCAAAGTTCTCACCGCGCCAATCAGGGACGGAGATCCTCAACCTTTAACTCTCGTACATTCGAGATAAATAGACGGCTATTCACTACCAATCTTGAATGAGAATATATATATATATATATACGTATATATATTTCACGGATAAAAATTTGAATAACATAAAGATATTAGAATTTCACATTTAATTGCAAAATTAATCAGATTGAAACTTCCGCGTGTAATAACGTAGATATACTTAGATTTTATTTAAATGGTTTTTCTTTTGAAAAATATAAGAAAAACATATAAAATATCACAACCACATTTAACGAGACTTTCTATTTTCTTGCAATCTTTTAAAAATATATTTGAAAATTTCAATTTTTTATTTTATTATTTATTTCATATTTTATTTATCAATAATTTCTAAAAATATCTATAAAAAATTATTTTCCGATTTTGCAGCAATATAAATATGTCTTATCAATACTTTTGAACGTAATTGCTTTTGTTTTTCAAATTTAATTAAATTTAAGGTCTCAGATAATATTTTGGAAAGATAGTCTGATTTTATGTCTTTATATATATATATAATTTATATGTTTGTCACAGAAACTACGTAAAGGGAGAATATCTCAAGATAAAGGTCAATTTCTCTGAATCCGTTCCTGGATGCGAGCCTTGCGCAACACGTCGGTAAATTTCAAGGGGTTCTCGAATTCGCGAGTAATGATTAAAAGTCCTTGAGAAAGTAACTCGCTATTAACTTCGACGGACGATAATCACTCTTTGGCGTGTCGCAACGCGAGCGGCGACTTGAAAGATTAAATTATAACCACACGAGAGATCGTATTCCTCCACATATACTAATGTTAGATCTGTTTCAGTAGCTGCTGTCAATGCTCATGTGTGCAAATGAAATTGCATGACGGATGTGATGAACATAAATTTAAAGATTTTAACGAATTTCAAGATGGCAATCTTATTTATATCTTGCATATTCAATCTCATTTAAAAAATTGATGACAAATAATGAACTACTTGAATCTTCAAATTTTTCCATTTATATATATTATAAAAAATAGTAAATTAATAATCATTACGTAATAATAAGTAAAAAAAATGTAAAAAAAAATATAATTAAATTATCAAAATTACTAATCTACTTGCAACTAATTATGTATAATTATTGATAGAGCTGTATTAATTACATAACTTTGTTTTAATTTTATAAAAATTATGTTATTACTATGCACAATGAGAGATATATAATACTATTATATGTACAATATTTATAATCATACAAATTTTTAAATGATTGAAAACAAATTATGCAATTACTACATAATAGCTTAATTTTGTATATTTTCTCAGAGCTCGACAAGTTTGCATCAAGCTCGGAAAAAAGATCGGAGATAGAATCGCACTGCGTCACGATAACAATGAATCTCGCTCGTTCGGTCTGCAGGGCCGTAAACATCCCATCTGCCGTCCGGTTTTATCTTTCTGCGTTCTTTTTAATCCGATCCCCTCCCAAGGGCGGCCAGAAACAGCGCGGTGAACAGTGCCAACCATCCCCCGGCATAATGGTCAGCTGCCCCCATCCGGTCCATCCGCTCCATCCGCGAAATCGTTGCGCACGTTACCGTCGTCCAGTTAAAAGGGTTGAAGTAGCTCGAGAGGGCTTCGCTACTTGGTCACCCCTCGGGCACGTTAATTACATTTACCCCGGCTACCCTAACCCTCCAATCCTCGACTCTTTATACAGACTTTCCGATAAACTCGAATAGCGATACATCGCGTTTTTCGATACGTTGTCAAAATGTTTCTACATGAGTTTTTAAATGAACCAAGATCTATGTAGATTAATTCCATATCAACAATATAATCTAGAAAACTAAACAATACAATTATCTAATTGTTCAGCACATAAAGAAGAAAGAGATTTTATTTAAAAAATTAATCAAAGAAAAAAAAGAGAGACAATAATACGTTAGAAAAACTTGTCGAAATAAAAATTATTACACAAGATTAAAAAACGGACAAATATAAATTTATAATAATTGTTGTAATATTATACACATGTATTTTATTAAATAAAATTTTATATGAAATATTTATTATTACCATTCAATATAAATTATGTAATAGTGTTAATAAAATAAATAAAATAGAGGTAATAAAAAATTGTATAATTTTGAATCAAGTTTATATAAAAAAAAAAAAAACTTTTCTGCTTACGAAAATTTCTGACGCAGTGTATTTTTACGAACGGCCTCGAACAATTCCACCGAAAATTATGACACATCCACGGGATTCGCGTTTGTAAGAGCAATGCGTGAGGTGCGTTTGCAATAAATTCCGCACAGTGCAGCAGCTCTGCTTGCACGTGCAAATATAACGGCAGGTCCGGGCACACGTCGCATGTGTTTTCTGTCTTTCTTTCTTTCTCTTTCCCCGTTTCTTTGTATATCTCATGCTGCCGCTGCGACTTCTTCTCAAGCGAGAGCAAGTTTCCTATCATGACTATCGAGATGCGAGATCGTGGCATAAAACGTTGGTCAATTGAAGTCTTGTTAGATAATTCATGGATTATTTTATACCATAAACATCTATACTATAAATGATATTTATTAAATATATTTTCTAAGGACACCGTTTAAATATTTATCTATATATTGTAGGGTAAACTAGGGTATGATGACCATAAGGAAAAGATGGCCATAGGTTGTAATTTTTTCAATAATCGCTACATAGTGCGCTTTTTTAGTCATTATCAAAGATAATCGATATTTACAGTAGTGCATACATTATTCGAAATAAAGATATTGTAAATCTTACATCATATTTTTACTTTTGACTACCTGCAAAGTTTTTCATTTGTCCACTAAAAACTGTTACAACGTCGAATACATGACAGTTAAGCTATCGTAATCGACGTTTGACATATTATAAAGATATCTAAATTGTTACATGACCTATAATTTTTATTTTCGTTTTCACTATTTTTTTATAAATATTACGGTTATCTTTTCCTTAAAAATTGGGTAAGATGGCCAATGCTTATGTCGTACTATTTTGATAATATAAAATTTCTATTAAATATTTTCCTTTTAATTTCGATAATATTACGTAATTTAAGCTTCAGGAAAGATAATATGTCAAACATTATTAAAAAATAACAAAATTAAAAGTATGTTTTTTTGCAATTTAAAAAAACTATGGCCACTCTTACCCGAGTTTACCTTAATTGAAATTTTTAAAGTAAATTGATTCAGAAGTGATAATTGTGATTTCTTAAGATCAAATTGATCCTCGATCCTCGAAGAATCCGTGCACCTGACAATTTCGGCAGGGAAATCAAATCTATATCCTCAATATATATGTCTTGATGTAAATACATATCTAGAATCTGCAATCGCGGGACACCTCGCTGCTTCTTCTGCAGGCCGATCCAGAGTCCAGCATACTCCGAATAAGGGAATCGCCACTCGCGGACAAGTGCGCGAACCGGAGAGCGCCCGAGGGATGACCGATGAACCCGGGTTCGTCGACCGCCCGCGGAAAGAAGGAAGAGGAGGAGGAGAAGGGAAATCATGGAAGAGAGTCGCTCTTCGCGAGAGCAATTATTAGGAAGGCGCTCCCGCGTTTTCCGTGCGGACGAAACGCTTCTTCTCTACCTTCGTGCTAGCAAGAATAATTACCGCGCCATTTGCCATTTGTAATTCTATCAAAGTAAGAGATATCTTTCTCTCTTTCTCTCTGTCTTTATATGATTTACATCTCGGTGAATGTAATCCTCTCTTGTCGTTTGAATTATGGAAACGAAATGGACATGCGAGACAAGTACTTATCGATGAAGTGATTTTGTTGCAACAGTATCTCTCTCTTACAGAAGAGATAAATTGAATCTGTAAAGATCACGAGGATTAAGAATTATACATGTAGCGAGATGAAATCGCGTTTTTTTTTTTTCGAAAAAGCGGCTGCAAAATTAATGAAGGGAGAAGACAAACACAAGTTTATTTTATGATCTCGAGTAGTTCATGAAACAAAGACCACGAGTGAAGAAACGGACCTAATTAAAGCGAAAGTAGATTTAACGGTATTTCACAATATTACCGCGTGCGATCCTAATCAGAGTTTACGAGCACACATGGTTAACATGAGTTCTAGTGGCACGAGGACCAAAGGAATAAAACGTAAGGAGATTACAATCTTAAGTGAGAACATGCGTCTAACAATAAGAGCTTTACTCCTCCGTTTGCATTTCAAAGTACATATATCTTTATTATACATTATTAGGAAAAACGATACCGCGAATTTTTAAAATTTTTCTATTTAATTTGTATCAATTAATTTTAAAAGACATACATATTTTGTAACATATTATTTGGTAAAATTGAAAAATAATATTAGAATAATTAAAGCTTTCTAACACACATATATATAATAATCACAGTTTATTTAAATTTATTTATTAATTTTCATTATTTATTATAATATCAAAAAATTTAATTGCTCGTTTTAATATTATCATTGGAATTTGAATATAAACATTAATATCGGAGTAGTCATAACTATATCGCTACACGAAGCTGTGGTATCATAATCCTACATATGTAATCATATGTAAATTTAGAAAATTCGAATATTCTAAACTTTCTCAGACGAGAAAATACGCTCTAACAATGTGTGTGCGTCGACAGTTGATAATTTGCGAACTCATAACTCAATCTCTCTCGAAATCGAGTCTCCGATTATTCCTGCTGCTTAACTATTACGAGCCTGCCATTACGTAGGTCTGCGAGTTTGCAAGGGGCGATTTCTAGACGAAGCGGCGCGTAACTATTTTTCCGAATGAACGGGCGGCCGTCGGCCGCCTTCCAATTTCGAAAATCGATTTATTCGCAGAGGTAGCCCCGAGCATACCAGAATCCTTACGCTCTCGGCGGGTTAGATTGGGTGGGCGAACCAGTTTACCTCTCGCGCGTGTATACGCATCACGCACGTAAAATTGTACCACGCGTGCACGGTAGGTAGGTGCTATCGATTGTATGCAACGTGGAAAGGGATGATTCTGATTCGTAAATTGTTCCCGCGAGGCCGCATGTATGCACGATAATTCCTGTAAGATCGCAAAGATATATCGTGAACACGACACCAGCGGTCAGAGGAAAAATTTTCAGCACACAGAAATAAATCTCAGCTGTATATAAAATTTACGACATTAACCACGCAATAGAATGTCCCTCTATTTTGTAACTGTTCTAGAGTTATTTGTATTTTCGCTTGTATTCTTGTGTAAAAATATCTTTTTTCTTCTTTAAATATCTCATTTCCGATTTAATTAAGAAAAATATAGGGTTCCTTGTGAGAAGAGAGCAATTTGAGATTAAAGGTCTTAAAAAAAATTCTATACGGCAAATGTGCGTGCGTGAGAAATGTTCAAAGTACACGAAAGAGTTTATGGATTCCGGAACGAGTCGGAATGGAAATTGTGATTGAAATTCGAGCTTTACGATCGACACGATACACGATGAAGAAACAACCAAGCGCGTTTCTGTTCGGTCGAAAATAACTGCCGGTGATATGCGTCGAACGAACCATATTTTATTATGATGGAAATGTCATAAAAGAATATTATGCCTGCCCTTCTGTACATGTTTTTTATCGTAATTTGTAACTAATTTTTTTTTCATAGCAGAAAGGAAACGACAGTATATCTGTTCGTCATGATGAAGAATTCTAGCACGCTGTCACGACGATGATGACAAATTGCAAATTGCATATCTCTTGAGAACGAGAGAATATGAAACGCAGTATCATATTTCCGTTCGCAAGAATTTTACAGTCATCATGTGTCTTAGAAATTTTAGTTACTTTATACCGTATTGTCATTTTGATAAGAACTTTATTAGAGAAAAAAAAATAGATTTATAATTCTTGCATCGAAACTGTAATACTTGGAGTCAGATATTCAGATTGAACCTATTTAGAAATAATTGTTCTGACAATAAAAATAACCGTTGAATAATAACAATTTTTCAATACCGAGTTAAGATGTTGCTTTATTTTATTACATTTATTTATAATGTACTTATTTACTCTGATTATTTATTCTTGCTCTTCAGATATTCGTGAACGTTCGAATATGAAAGCGACGAAGCAGAGAATCGTTTTTTATGCAAATTGCATCTGTCAGCGCGACGGGAAAAACTGCGCGATCTATCTTAGTCTCCGACGTATTCATCTCACGAGAAAGGAAAATGCAGATCTGGCGTGCATCCAATGACCTTTGCACACAATCATTCGTGTACATTCCAATATCGTTTCTTCATCCTCTCCGGTACATTTATTAGGTGGAACACGTGGGAGGTCCATAACGAATATTCACAGATTAACGGAATACGAAATTTTTCACTATCGTCTATATTTAAATTTTTTTCTGTTTCTGTGTTGCAAAAAGTACGCAGAAAAAAGGATTAAAATATAGCTAATCTCCACGGAAATTTATTTATATTTACATATAAATAAATATTCTCGCTCTATAACATTTAATTTTTCTTCCCAAAATCTTTCTCTCATCATGAAAAAAAAAAAAAAAAATATTGTTTCAATTTGAACCTCGCGTTCAACATCTGCATGAAATGCTAATGAAACGCCTACTTATGTCAAATGCATCGCAAGTCTATCGCGACGCGCGTGTTCTTATTCGCCTCTTCATCTTATCATAGCCATGAAATTTCCACGATAATGCGAATCGTGGGAACGATCGCAATATTCGACGCGATACTCAATGTACATATATTCCGTATCCGAAGAGTCCAAGAATGCGCGATCAAACAAATAAAAGCATCGCAGGCAGAGGGGAATTGCCAATTTAAGAATCGTAAAAGTACATGGGTATCCCTTATAACAACTTGGAGAAAAACACGAGAGAGATAGTACTCTTCTTAACGACCTCGCCGCCAAAGAAGGGTAGTTTATCGTGTCAAGATATTCTTCTCTTGCGAGCGATCGGTGTCCAAACCGTTGTGGCGATATAAAAGATCGAGAGGATAATACTCTCTGATAATCGCGTGCAGAGACGGTGGTATAGTTTCTTTATGGCACCCAATCGAGAGAGATTCGCTTGTCGCTTTCAAGTTTTCCAATCATTTATCACGATAACCATAAAGATACGCGAGAGCTATTTTATTGCCGCTTGAGATGAACCAATATAACGTGCTGGAAAGAAAAATATTTTGCTTTCTAAATAAACAATTATTTAGAATTTACATTTAAAATTTATTTTAAGATTTATTTAAGATATTATATTTTTATCATTTATATATTTTCAATTCAAAAAAATTCAATCTTATTATATTATTTTATTAAATCTTTATAAATCTTATTATCTTTTATTACAGTGTCTTTCTTAAAAAGAAAATTTCACACAATAAGAATGAATATACTTTCATCGCATGTTTCACATTTTATGTTATGCGTGTACGTCAAGATTCGCGTAAGATAGATTACAATTTCTGTCGTTTAATGTACAGACGTCGGAAAATCTTAGGTTTTTACGTTCACTTGAAATGTCATTTCGACGCTTAAGATGTTAATTATCTCTTCCGTGTACATGATTCGGATTGTAAATCTCTAACGACTTTCGCCAATAATTCGTATACATGACAGCGTTTACGACGTCGTGTGCACCCCACGAGATAATACACTTTATTATCCCTTTAATAACCGACACGAGATGCGATGCGTTGTGGCATAAATATGCAACGTATCGCACAAACTTCTTTTGCCGTTGTAACAATGACTCCCTAGTCGGGGTTTTATGGCAATAGTAGAATCACTTTTGGGACTTTGCTGCTATATGTCCATAAACTATGTAGAGAGGCAATAGATTGCCTGTTGCAGCCGCGACATTTCCTCCTCGATGGAGCAACACTGTTATCTAATCGCGTCACGTCGGTTAGAATTACGCAACCAGTTTGCAGCAAGACGTGAATAAATTATTGGAAATTGGTGGATATCAATTTCGTATTGGTATTGAATTTTGTTATTATCACAGAGGATAATGACTGAAATCGAAATGCGTAATTTCAAGCAGATAATAATACGGCACATCCATGATAAGATATTATAATTTCTCTTATTTTAACAAATTGATAATCAAACTAGCGGAAGAATTTTCTATATAAAAACTTTGAATTATTAAACATTTGCGATTCGAACTGAATAATAAAAGCAGGAATGTGTATTTTTTAATCTTATTATGAGAACGTTCTGTATAAAGGCAAAGAACCGATACGAAACACTGGCTACAATCCAACGGCTAAAAGGCTACAGTCAATTTGGGCAAGCAAGGGCGGAAGGAATGTAACTCTTTATACGTACTACTGTGTGCGACTTTATCGCTGGATAAAATCCAAACGATTCTGACTTTTCTGCAGAAACGAGTTTTATCGTTTTAACTTTCGTTAAACGAACAGTAACTTTTTTTTTCCAACGGACGTATATCAATGCCGCAAAGTTCGAAAATGTGGCAAAAAATATCTAATTGTCAATTAAATTTTTATACAATTAAACTTTTATATTTATGACTTATATAAATTCCTTTCTTTTTCTTTGTTTCAGGTACGTATTCCATGTGTAAATCCATCTCTTTGGTATAAGGTAATGCATATCGTTAAATTCTCGTTAACGTCGAAAGCACTTTAGTGAATTGCATTCTCGTGCAATTCTTGCTACATGAAATATGAAAGAGACACAATATTAAATTTCGCGTCATATCGTTCGACGACCAACTCGAGAGTCGATTTTTTCCCGATACATTCAAAGAATTTAATCGCGATATTATCTCTCTTTTAATTAATTTATAAAATTTATAAAATTTCTTAATACGCTTCAAATTAAAGTACTGTCGCACTTCTCTACTTGGAATTCTCTGAGAAATTCAGAATTTTATTTAATATAAATAAAACATATCACATCATCTGCGATATTTTATCGTCGAATAACATTTATTTACAAAGGATTTTGTCAATCGACGAATCTGCTAAACCTTCGAATTCCCACGGGATCGCGATTCGTGGATGGACCAATAATGAGCGCCTGAATAACTCTAAAATATATGCCGGTATATTATAAATTTTCTCGTTCGTTGACCACCGGCTTTACGCGCTCGAGGCACACAGAGCAGGACGCGATGCACTCGTCTTCTGCATCGCCGGCAACGCGATGCGATGTGATGCGATGCGTGCGTGAATGCAACCGAGGGGCCACCAACGAAGCTCTCTCTAACGCAGAAATCTGATGGCAAAAGGGAGAAAGCTAAAATAGAAAGGTGGGAGAGGAATCGCAAATTATGCGAATCGCGCGAGAATTATGCTCTTTCTTCTCTCACGCCCCGAAATGACGATCAATCCCGAAGAAATTTGAATAGAATCGGGGGTGTTCAGCCGCGACGATGTAAGCCGATTTGAATACAGTCAATATATAAACATCGCCGAATAAAAATGTCAGAGATCGTAAGAATGGCGAGGTAACAATGAGGACTAAAGTTGCATCAAATTTTTTAAGACTTTTGAAATCCAATTGATTGAAATTGGCATATTTTTACAGCAAGTATATTACACAAATTCGCGTTTATTACAGCGAAAAAGAAAATTAATTTGGTCACTAAGTTAATTAAATATTAATCTTTAATTTTAACTTTATAATTAATTCCTCGTTTTTCGATTACATTAATGATATCTTAAAAGACAAAATAATGTGGGAAGAATTATAAAACTTATATTTAATTAAATTCCAAAGATTTCTAGATGACATTTCAGAGGAGAAGAGTTGAAGAACATATAAAGGGACTGATTGAAATTTGATTGAAATTTTAAGTGAGTCAACTCAAAGTTAGTTTTATTCGTGTGCATTCGCACGACTAGCATCCGCTTGGTTAGGTGACGGGGCGAGCACTCTCATTAGCATTTCATTAGCGAAGTACCTCGAACGGCGCGAACATCGGAATCCTTTAAACGCGCGGGGCACCCTTCGGGTTAAACATACTCACCTCTCGAGCATCGACGTGTCGAGATCCACTTGTGAGATTGCGAGTATTTATGTAACGGCAGACTTATTGCGCGAACAGTGGGGTGCGAACGGAACAAAGGGACGCGATATATCACGTGATATAATGGTACATACGTTTCTCTATCAGCGAAAATTACGATATTATTGTTTAAAACGAGAGCCTGTGAATTTATAAACGGCATATTCCATTGCATTCGGAATGAAATTTAAAAATTAACACCTTTACATTTCTCAAATTTCTTTTGAAAAGAATACTGTAATTATTCTCTTTTATACACGTAAATTCTTTGAAAGAGAGAGAGAGAGAGAGAGAGAGAGAGAGAGAGAGAAAAAGTATTAGATTAATTTATATTATATTTAAAAAATATATATAGACATATAAATGATTTTTTTTTCAGGTAAATTATGAATTTAAATAATGTCAGCTTTACAATGTAACGTTCGTGCGATGTAATTGGAGAAATTATACCAAGTGATAACGCGAAGACGAGAGGCGGACAGATTTCGTGGCGGCGGAGAAATGGAAAGTAGTTATTTCTGCAAGCTAATTGCCTGTCCTGACCGTCGTCTCTCTCTTCGTCGGCGCGCTTTACCCTTTTACTTTTCCGAGACACGCAATGGAATGGCCGCGAGATGCTGCTTGGCTGTGAATCCGTCTTCGGTCAAATAGCATCCGGCCAGTCACGATTTTATATTCGCGTCACATAATAAATTAGATTTGACAAACTTCAATGTTGCAAAAATCTCGTATAAATTTAAAAGATATTGATAAAAACACAATACAACACAAGTATAAACGTTATTAGTAAAAGATGTTAAAAGTACGTATTTTCTCTCGGTGTATATCTTTTAATTACCACTAATTTGTATCTATTTTGAATTAACATTTTAACCGTGAATAGGAAAATGTATGTATAAAATGTTAAAAAAAAAAACAAAATTTATTAACAAAATATTCATATATCCGGTGAATATATTAACATGTACGGGGAGACTTCCTCGAGAAAGGGCTAAACGTGGCTTTGGAGTTTGCCAGCAGAATTTTATAATCTGTTATTCGGAGGGCTATAAACGCCGTAATATCTACACATCTCAAAGAGAGAGGGAGAGGGAAGGTAAGAGTCCACGAGACGAGCGAGAGCTATTTCAGGGTTTAGTGGTTGGCGAGAGCGTATATCGCGGAGAGTGCCACCCCTGCAAGCTATATTTAAGTCAGACTCCCCTAAACACACACATACATATGTATATACTCAAACACACATTTTCCTGCGCGCAGTCTCGTGAACAGATCACTGGATGAGAGATGCTGGTAAAACGCGCTAGTCTCGCGCTTTGTCTCGGAAAGCTCGCCGGTCTTGTCTAAAAGCGTCCTAAGCGAAGGTTTACTTGCACTTGGTAGCGCGTTCGCGCTTGACAGTGTCAAGGGCCGCTTAATATAGGTGCGCTTAAACCAAGAGAGTTCGACGCACCCTTCTCTTTCTCTCTCTCTCTCTCCCTCTCCCTCCCTCTCTCTCTCTCTCTCTCTCTCTCTCTCTCTCGGAGTATGCGAATCAGCAGATACGACGCATATTGTCGATAATGCATATTAGCATAAATTGCGTCTGTTTCGATTCCTGCAATATCGTTTACGAACTATCGAGATGAAAATGCATAGGCCAGCATCATTGATTTGTCGAATTTATGGCGGCGTTTAGTTTTTCATTTTATTTGCAATCACGCACGATATATACGAGTATACATCGTGGTACGTTGTAAATTTTACGATTGTTCCATAAGCGAACATTTGATGTTTTTAATTAAATTTAACATCTCAAATTAATAAAATCTGCAAAATTACTTTAATTAAAATTCCACCTTTTCTAATAAAATTTTTTGATAATATTTTAATGAACATACTAGAATAATGTTTTTTTATCGATGTATAATTATATTTCTATCTTTCTCTCTCAATTATCTTATCGTACATTCGAGATAA
Organism: Anoplolepis gracilipes; assembly: GCF_047496725.1. Taxonomy (NCBI): domain Eukaryota; kingdom Metazoa; phylum Arthropoda; class Insecta; order Hymenoptera; family Formicidae; genus Anoplolepis; species Anoplolepis gracilipes. The sequence goes on along the minus strand of NC_132971.1, from coordinate 11,324,588 downwards.
AAAGGAATATAATCGATCTATCAATAAGAGATAAGTTCTGTTATCTCTTATAATTTGTTTGTCAAAAATATCGAGGTAATCGAGCGATCATATAATATATTGCTCTTCTAAAAAAATATTTTAATCTTCAATCCTATTATTGGAAACTTAATCTTCTACGCTTTATTTAAGATTCAGGCCAATGTATAAGCTTCTTCCTTCATCTTAATTGTTTTTCTTTGCAAATAATGAATGTGATTAAGTTTGAAAGAAATAGATACATGAATAGTATAATTGAACATAACAATCATAATAATTATTTGTAAAAAATAAAAACATTGCATGAGATATAAATCTTTAATACAGTGTCAAATATAATAGTATTTTGCACTCTATGGATTTTAATTGCTCATCTTCTACCTCTCAATTAAAAGAATATCAACTATGCAAAGGAAGAAAAATAAATCCTTTAAATAAACGCAAAAGAATCTTGGAAAAAGTGAATTTCTTGTTATAAGAATTACCTGAACACACGATGTAAGGCATTTTTGTGAATCCTGTTCACGGCTGCGTCTCACGATCACGGCCGAAACTTTTTACGTGACGTAACGTGACCCGTGAGCGTAGCCTGCGATGCTATCACTCTATAATTCATGACGATCTCACTAGCGGGAGGCTGAATTTCGTGGTGTTTACGATGTTTGATTGTGGGCGCAGGTAAACTCGGCAAAATATACCGTATATATGACAGATATAAATTCACATATACATAGAGGTAACTGTCAGTGAGTATCGTTGAGGAGAATCGAAACGCAAACGCAAACGTAAACAACAACAAGTCACGAGGTATTTTCTTCCTTCTTTACACGTTTAATCTATCCTTGCTTATCACTATCGTGTATCGCGCTTCATGATTTTGTGACCTTAATAATTGTTTCTCACGCAAGTAGTATTTTAATGATTAAATGTTGAGATATGTCATTTTGATTTGAAAAATATACTATTCTTACTTTTGTCTGATTATATAATACATGTAAAAAGGTCAAATGTTAACGCTCTTCTTTTTCTTTTTTTCTATATTATATTATTTATTATATATATTTTCAGAGAAACATTTAGCAATAAAGCGTAGCATTTCAAAGGAAAATCTTTTGTCAATACAAATTTATAATAATTATAATAAATTATAATTTATATTATTATAAATACAGAATTTATAGAAATAAAGCTATACTTTATGTGAAATAGACATTTCTATATTTAATATATTTAGTCAATTTTTGTCAATTAATGTTAACTTTCTCATATTATATGTAAAAAACTTAGAATGTTTTCTTTATATTATTAAATACCATGATTATGTTTCCTTCAAATTATATTTTTATCCTTTAGTTTTTTTTTTTTTTTTTTGTTTAACAAAATTACCAGCTCTCCATTGCCTACGATTACCAATTTTAATTTTAATATATTTAGACTTAAAATATGTATTTAATATAATAATATAATAAATAAATAAATATATATATATATATATATATTTAATATATTTAGACCTAAAATATGTATTTAATATAATAATATAATAAATAAATAAATAAATATATATATATATATATATATATATATATATAAAGTATATTTTTACTTCTATAAATTCTGTATAAATTTGTATTGCCAAAAGATTTTCCTCTTTAATGGTACACCTTTGGTAAATGTTTGCCAAGATTCATTTTGAGGCGAGACTCCGAAATTTGAGTTGACTTAGGCCAAATTGACATTATCTTCACCCGACAAGAAAACCCGTTATTATCGTAGACGACAACAGCGTATGGAATTAGAGAACAGCTTCGGAGGGAGTCTGAAAGCGATACGTCGTATGGAAACTGAGACGTTATTCTCTCCTGAAACTAAGGCTGAGTGAACCTTGAGATACAAGCGACCAAAAACCCTTCTCTCATTTTGCCCCTTGTTTCCCTACTCCTTATATGCGAACCTCTTTCCATCGTCTTCCCTGATTCACCGACGAGATACTTTGTGCTTCTAACAAGACTTTATGAATTTTGCTTTTCGATTGTGCGGGGTAAAATAAAAGCCATAAAGACGTGATAATTACTTTGATCAACCTCTTCTCGAATATCAAAGCGCGTAAAATCAAAGTGTACAGCCGACGTGTACTAATTTCTCCGAGTATAATGATGTAAAGGAACATGTTTTATTAATAATGATACGATATAATGTAACAATATTATATTATATAATTATGTTGTTTAAGAATAATTATTTAAATCATTGATAATCTTTATATTTATTTTAGTTAAATACACATGTATTACTCTCTTTCTCTTTAAATAAAATTAAAATAAACATATATAATATGAATAACCATAGAAAATATGTATCACAATTCAATTTATATATTAAAAAATAAAAATAATAGATTGTTAGGTTATATATGCACTATATTGTTAAAAAATTGATACGCGAGTTGAAAGATAAAAATTATTGCTTTAATTATAATCGGCTTTATAAATTCGTATTCATATCATCGTGTTATTTAAAAATTATATAAAAGATATTAGCTTAAGAAATATTTTGCAACTTACACACGCGATACAAATTACTTAAATTGCCTTCCTCCAGTATCACGATAGTTGGGTGAAACTGTCTGTTTCACAACAGACACTCTCCTTCTTCAGTTCTTGTCTAGCGGTCAATTATCCATTTAAATGATTATCTGCGAAGGAGAACGTGTGCCTTCATAGCATGCTCCATAGGATCTAAATTCTCCTTCTTCCCTCTTCTCTTTCATTTTTTTTATCTCAAATTTGTGACATGGAGATATAGAGAGAGAGCAGTTAATTGGGTGAAAGCGATGCGAACGACCGGACCGGGAGAATTAATTAAACGATTAACTTAGGTAGCACTTAGCACGGGGCCTCATCGAGAGGTCAAGTTTCGAAATTGGGGACAAGCGAGCCAGGGTCGGAGTTCGCGTTGCACGAGAACGGCACGTAAACTCTTAAACACCCACGCGTCCCTCTTTTTGAAATATCAGGAATGAGCATGGGAGCGACGCGATTGCAAAAAAGTGGCCTCTCATTGCGACTTAATTTTAATCGCCGAGAAATTTGCAGAAGTACACACGCAACGAAGTAACATTTAAGGACTGATTCCTCCGATATTGATCAAGCAATCGTAACTTAAAAATATCACTTTTTGCCAATATTTTCTTCTAAAAAAAAGAACAGAGAGAGCTTTTAAATTAATAACTTTATTAAAATTAATTGACGTTAAAGAAATCAGGATAAACCATAATATTTGTGGAAAGTCGAAAAGATAAAAATAAAAATAAGAATTTAAAAATGAAGATAAAAATTTTTAATTTATTAGTAAAATTAAATTTAAATTATTAGTAAAATTTACTTCTTCAAGTTCAACTAACGTGTTTTCAAAAATTATCCTTGAATTTAATTTGCGTATCATAGCTCCTCTCGCAAATCTTTGCTGGTTTAATCTCGCTACTTCGCGACGGTACTGCCGTAAATTAAAATTCCGGCCTTCGCTGTTGTTTGTATAAGACGACATGATGGACGCCTTTGGAGAGGAAACTGACGTGAATAAGTCGACGTGAATTTATACAAGGTCGACACATTACTGCGCCCGGTCATTAATCGGTCGACACTTCAATAAAAGCGTACGGCCCAATTGGAGCGAGTAAAAGCATCCGACTGCTCGTGCCCTTCGACAGGAAAGGCGGACGTGAATCGACCCGTTACAGAGATAGGAGGAAATAACCATTTCGATAGGTCGTTGAAATGCGAGAACATCAATAATCTTTGTCAGTCAGGCTAAAAAAAGTCGCATGACGTTGGTCAATTCGCGATGATGAGATCAATTTAATTCCACAATATGCTTCGATAAATAATATATCTACTTAATTTTACACAATTTTACTTAATTATACTTAATTTATATTTAATTTTACTATAATTTATTATACTTAATTTTAATAATTTATGTTTACTCTCTCCAAGAGGATTAATAAATTAATTAAAAAAACCTGAAAAAATGCCATTGTTAAAAGTTGGAATATTAAATAAATTCAGTAAAGTTAATGCAAGGTTATCTCGACTCATGAATTCCTCCGTAACGGATTTTCGTACAAAAGAAGCCTCTTTGGTTACGATATAGTATCCCCTTCGGCGTCAGATATTTTCTTTCCAGCTACTCTTCATACGGTTTCCTGCACGATGCGCAACCGAACCCTTATCCTAGGGGGAGTGTCGTTCACCCTTGTAATAGGCGGTTCGGTTTCGCTTCGCATGATATAGTTTTCTGTAAAAGCTTGGTGCTTGCAATATTATTCTAGCAATTACATTGAATTATATATATCAAGACTTTATTTTATTCGATCATATATGTATTTGGATTATATATTTCTGTTACATCAAAACGAAAACAAACAACAAAACGTACGCACTGCGATATACATATATTGACTTTTACAACTTTGTAAATAATTATATTATAATGTAAAATACGTTATTACTTTATGGAATAGAATTTTACATGTAATTTTTATCTTGACGATGGATTCGTTATTTCAAACTATATTATTATTTGTAGGCGTTTTGTATCTAAAACTGCACCTACACCTGTATTCGAACGTGTAAGAATGAAAAACGAAAAAAAAAAATAGATAATGATGCAACGGCTGTTGCTTCCGGTGGAAGCACCGGTAGAACTTTTATTCTGCCGACGAGTTTTCGTCTATGCCGTTGCTATTTCAAACGGAAACATCAGTCGTCACGGTGCAGCAACTTCCTTCCTCGGTTTTCCTCTGTATCAAAACGAACACGCCGCACGTCTAATGCTCTCTCATGCGCGAATATTTAATCGTAACTTTAAAAATGTAGCCATACTTTTTTTAAATATTGTCAGTTATTATTAGTCTTATTAGAAATTATTTATTATTTAGTTATTTTTTGAAGTATTTTTTTAAACAAAGCACAAAATTTTTAAATTATTATAGAGAGGATGCAATCATTAAGTAATTTTTATATATATAAATAATAATTAATCGTTTCTTTTTAAAAATTCTGCTTTATCTTACAAAATATTAGTTTAAATATTAATTAGTATAGTTATAAATGAATTATGAAGTATATTTATATTAAATATTTTTGACAGATATTTTTAACAAAATATTTTACTATATTTTATAAAACATAAAAGAGTACATAGCTTAAGATTCGAATCGTTTGTTTAATTTTATTATATTTCGAGCTATAATACGACGAGAATATTCGTATCGATTTTCATCGCGATTTCTATTCTTCTGCATACGTGTACGTAGCGTTGACGAGAGGACAGAGGGGTGGAAAGGAAATGTAAATTACGCGAGTTTAGGCTCTTGTTATGTAAATCGACCTTTCGACCGCATCCGCCTAAAATAACTAGACCGAGTGACTACGAAATAATGGCTCGTAACTGAATTTATAGGAAACCCATCGAATGTTGATTTTTCTAAATTATCGCGAGATTATTCTCTCGTATCTTTCTTTTCTCGAGGCTTATATATTTTATTATCAATTATTTTAACTGAAGAGAAGAATAAAGAATTCAGAAAAATGTGTCAACTTTTTCCTGTACACTTTTCTCTTTTTCTTTAATTGGAAAATAAATTTTTATATAAATAATAATCAGCTATAGTTTCTTTAAACAATTATTCACAATATTCACATATAGAGAAAAAAATGTTTTAATATTTTTTAACATTCTGTCTTCTTTCATATTGAAATTATTTTCTTATTAAATACGTTACACAACTTTCTATTTGTATACAACATTTTTTCTAACTTTCATAAAAATGACAAAAAATTCCCCATAAAATTGAACATCATTCTAAATTGTCCTCCCGTGCAATTTCCACAAAAATCCTGCGGCAGCAATTTCGTCGTCGCGTATGACGATCCGCTACTACAAACGATCGACTCGTCCAACGGTCTCTTCCATCCGCGAGGAATTCACCGGGTGCCCGCGCGAGAGTTGCCCGAGTGTGTGGGCAAACAGGCCTGGGGCCAAGCCATCTGCCCACATATATATGTGCACGTGCGACGAGCAAACGAGAGAGGGACGATGTTCCATCCACGTGTGTGTAGCACGGGATGACCTGTAAGCGCGGCATACTATATCTTTCATGGTGTGTTGCTTCATGCGCAACCGGATGGATCTCATCGCCATCAGATCGTCGCCTATCTAGCCGAAGAAAGCCGGACCGCGGGTTTAGAAAGCGTCGCTTCGTGTGATCCCTCGGAATTGGGTAATAACCAAAATCCTTCTGACAACCGTGACGACATAACCGGAGATCCGAGTCTCATCCCTATCATATGTTACCCGTTTCTCTCATCCTTTCTTCACGCTTTTCCGCTGGTTCTCGTAACACGTCATAGCGGCGCATAAAGTTTTCATGTGCTTGTATTATTTATTCTCTTTTGAGAAAATATAAAATTGAAGGAAGTAATATTTGTACAACACTCTCGTACAAATAAATGTATTTTTTTTTTTTACATCTATATTTCACCGTTATCGCAATTTATCATCATATCGAGAACCAGTTCGCCATTAGAGCTTCCGAAACTATTATCATAACCAGGATGGCGGCCACGTGACATGGGAAGCAACATATCACGTTGCATTAAGTCACTCGACGACATTCGCTCTAGCAGGCGGACTTTGAGAGCTCGGATCCACATGTAAGAAGGATCGAACTGTGGAAAGACGAAAACGATTACACGTGCAAGTATTTCTACTGTAAAGAAGAAACTTCTACTTGACTCGACATATGTGCTACTTTTTTTTCCCACCGAACCATCAACTACGCGGCTGTGAACGCGGTAATCCGTGAAAGACGAGGGTTGTGGAAATCTTTATTGACCAAACCTGAAAGAGGCAACACCCTTGCGACTTGCTTGAAAGAAAAATGATTCGCCGCTTATCGCACAAGAGCGTGATATTCTATCTTCTATGATAGCTATTGAGACCGAGAAAGGAGTTATTGAAAAGCAAACTTTGATAAAAGCGCACTCGATCGGGAATTTCCATTGATGACGATAACGAAGAGACGGATGGCGAATGAATATTCGAATCTCAAGTAGATATACATAGGTAATAAGAATACAGAAAGTAGAAGAATACACAATAATAAAAAAAAGATAATAATACAAAACACAAAGCAATATAAAGCAATAATTTATAATTATTAATAATTATTTAAATATTTATATTAAATATTAAAAAAGTGTTAATAAAAAAGGTAATAATATAAAATACACGAAATATAAAGTAACAATTATTTAAATATTGAAATTAGATTGCACAATGAAAATAATATTTAAGTAAATAAATAATTTTAATAAAATTGGAGATTAAAATTTTTTATTAAAATTTTAAACTCTTTTGGCTCCGAAAGTACTACTGTGTGTGCAATGTGAATTTTATTATTATTGATAATATATTTGAAAAAAAGGAAATCATTATTTCTATTTTAAATCTCATCATAAGTAACTATCATCCCATGCGAAAATATAAAGATACTCGCTAATGCATTCGTCGCACGTGTCACTCATTTTCTTACCTTCTCGTGTGGAACGTGAAAATCGTGGAGGAGGGGGGGAGGGAGGCAAACTCGAGTTTCTCAGTTCTCCCTGTTATTGTCATCCACGTAACGTGACCGGTTTATGCAAATACAATACAGTAACTGCGAGTTTACCCGACACCACGTATGAGTGACCTTGCGCGCTGAAGTCTATCATTTATTCGTAGCTATGACGTGATTTACAAGAGCCGGAGATGATTTACAAGATAAACGGTCGCGGATGCGTGCGCAAAGAGAGAAGAATAAAGAGAATCGCACAAGAACTCAAGAACATGAAAAATCAGCGACAAAGATGTATAGCCAATTATAGGCCTATTATAACCATCATTCCTCACTAGATTTAAATTCTAACAGTATATAAGTGTGTACAATACGTAAATAATATATGATTTCCAATATTACTTATACAATATGTATGAATAGTATTGTATTATCTAATTATTCAACGCTGAAGAGTAATGCAATATTCATCAAAACTTTGACATTCGATATAAAAATATTAAAAAATAATAATAAAACATGTGTGATGTCATACGACACTCAAATACTTGTATAATACTTTCGTATTTAAAATCATGTGAGAAATATTTTTGCTTTAACACGCGATTTGAACCGCAGAAAAATTTTACCACAAACTGCAGCATATTAATCGAGAATCGTAGAAAGATTAATTCCGTTGATTTAAACGGTAAACGCGCGACTGCTTCCTGATGGGAATAATACGCTTATCACCCGACGAATCCGCATTGCGTCTCGTATCAGGAACCCGACAGCGCGATTCGCGATGTAAGCAGCGCGGACACAAGTCGCCCGGGGCCGACGACGAAGGAGAGGAGACGAAAGGGAGATGTGTTGCAGCATGACCGAGCACCGGTCTCGAGGCTGACGTATCGTGTATGATTCATTGTAATTGTCAACGACCGCGTCTATCCATCCATCCATGGCGCGGCCATTTGTCCAGCGACTTGTCTAACAGCACAATGCACGTCTCCTCCCGTCGATGGTCCCGCGCGTCGCCCTGATGAGCGTCGCTCACCCACCCACGCGGGAAAAAAGCGCGACAGCTATCGATCGACTCGGACCTTCCTTCTCTCGGCCAATTACGACGACGAATAAACAAGACGGTCAATTTTCGGACCCTAACGAGCTCCGTTTATCTGCCTATATATTGATTGATGGAGCGCCTAGATTACGAATGTAATTACTGTAATTGCTCGCGCCGACAATGGGAACATTGTGATAAATCGAACTCGCGGATGCGAGACCGTTAATTGAAATAGAGAAGAAGTAGAGAGAAAGATAGAAATCAATTTAATAATTAAGATGCCAGTTAAAGAGAAAAAAGGGGAGAGATAATTACTTTGGCATATCACGTTTTTCTTGAGAATTCAGCCATTTCTCATCGAACACAAATGTCTCCGATAAGTATATGTAATGATAATGTAATGTGTAATGTAATGACGAAGCTTTATCTCTTGTCTATAGTGTCCGGGAGGCGTTTGTCAAGCGTCTTGAATGTCTTCTGTCAGAGCAATTGGTACTAATCTCATTTAACTTTAACTAGTAAGTGTCCTCGGCTTTTATCCCTTTGTCTGCCACGGAGATAAGTGCCATTTACGGCGCCAGTTTCATTCGTAAGATGATCGATTGACGGGAGCAAACAATGAGACCCGGTTCAATGTGAATATACAAAACCACTGTCATAAGTACGACGATACTCTGTGGGTAGAATCGTAACGTGACTGGTCCTTGAGTCAATATGAGATGAGAGATTTAATGGTCTCTTAATAGTCCATATTAAAAACTGATTGCAAAAACTCCCGCTATTCAACTTTGCTTGATTAATATTATCTCAAGAGGTTCATATTAAGAAGATATAAAATATGTATTAAAGCATAATTCAAATTGTATCGGTCTAATAATTATTTACTAATACAGTCCCTACAACGTTTTTTTAACTTTTGAAAATTGCGCGAATAAATTATAAGAAATATATGCAGTTTAATCTAATTTAGTAATTTCGATGATTAACTTTTCATATTACTAAATCTCACTGAAATTTTTTGTTGTTACTCGTGTAACTCGCTCATATCTTCGTCAGAATACAAAGCAACGTTTTGTCTCAACAATGTGAAAGTTACGCGAAATTTATAGAACCTTAGCGTGTAACACGTGTCGATGAAACACTCGCAGAATGACTTGTTTTGCGTGATCCCATTGCTTGGTGCCCTTTAATTATCATTTGGCGTGAAATAGAAGATTGATCTAGAACTGAGCGAAAACATTTCAACACGCGAGTCGCAGCACATTAGCGTGCCGTATCTATCTTGAATCGTGCCAGGCATCGCTCGATTGATCAGAGTTGGCCGGCAAACGATCAAATCGTGACGAGGAGCTGTTTAAAAGTTTTATGATGCGTCTCGTGATACATATACATATATATACCGATGTAGGACGATGGTTACTAACCTCGTCTACCGATCGCCCCCATCTCGTTTTTTTTTTCAGCTACTATGTCACTGTATAGTAATTTCAGTTATTATTATTAGAGACTTGCAACGCATGTGATTTAATAATATACTTGAATATAAAAATGTTTGCTGGTATTAAAGGAGCGATATATCTAATAAAAAATATAAATTTAAATAAATAGTAAATTTAATCACTATACAAAGTAGTAAAATTAATGTTTTTTAAAAGATAATAACTTTTTAATATGTTTCAAAATATAGAAAACGTTAGAGTCCAGATAAAACCTCGTAATTTTTTTTGATTTAATGAATAAATGTGCCTGCATAAATGTGTCTAATTGCTTTTTATTCTTCTCTCAACGATTATTACTATGTTCTTGCATAGAAAACTACCGTTAACTCCTTCTCCTCTGTATGAGAAATGGAAGAAAACCCGGCTCTCTTATCGTCAATTAGCCAAAGTCTAAATAGAGCTAATGACACAATGCGCTTCCTGCCGGCGGTGCAGCTTCAGCACCGCGATTCGCGACTTCAAAGGGCCTCCCGCGCGTCCGTTGTTTTCCTTTTGGTACCGCCCTCGGAATCGCGATCGCCGCCGGCATTAATTACCGTCCAGATCGAACGTACCTCCCATCGCTCATCGTCCTTGAAGTTGTTAATCTTCTCTTTTCGATCTCGCGCGCGCGTGTACTCGGCTCGATTTCCCGCGGGGGAGAGAATGATGCGTCGTTATCGGTGAAATTGCCCGGTACGGCTACCGAATTTTGCGTGTCCCGTCGACGAGAAATTAACCACCTTACGAGCGGTTAAGTCGGACGAGACTTTCATGGAAATCGAACGGTATTGCCGAGACAGACCGATAAAATCGCGAGTGTGTGTGTGTGTGTGTGTGTGTGTGTGTCCTAAAAAATTTAATATTATTATTTTTATAGGAAATTGAAACAGTTACTTTCTACAACAGTTTTTCCACTAAAACGTTTCTATTAAATATTGCGTCACTTGTTATTCTTAATTGGCGCAATTTTTTTTTTGATATATTTATATCATTATTTTTGTAGGAATCAAACTGACAGATCGATAAAATCGCGAGAGGGAATATATCTCATGTGTCTTAAAAAAATATCTCTCATCGGAAAAAAAAAAAAAAATATATCTGGCACGTTATTATACAGAAACGCGTCATCGCGTACCGAATGTCCTTCATTTCCATATTATTTAGAATAGAAATCGAACTTTCCTTTCCTCTTTTTACTCCGCCAATGTTGAAATAATCTTCCATTATGCAAATCGAATTCGAAGGGAGAGAAAGCGCGCGTTTCGGCAGATCGGCTCGTTTCCACAAGCGCAAGCACCCGGCTTTCTATCTTTTCCCGATGAAATACAGTCGTCCAACGTATTATGGCAGCGCGCACCTATACGTCGCAGTGCGACTTTTAAACCTGCCTACACAGTGCAGTGACCCTTAGCTGCATTGCTCGGTGCAACTGAGTGCACCGCCGAGCATCGCGGTTGTGTGTATTCAGTGTACGGAGAAGATTGCATTCGAGAAGGAGAGTGGGACCCCTCTCTGTTTCGTACCTCGGGACCGCGAAGATTAACGAGCAGTTCGCGGAAAATGGCGGCTCCGAATGCCGTTTAAGTGAGACTCTTTGTCTGTCGCTGTTTTACAGTCGCCCGACGCGGACAAGCATACATTGATATTGAATGTCTACTGATAATGGTGTTAGGCTGAGCGCAAATATTAAGCGGCACAGAAAATGACATTGTCTCACACGTGACAACCATCATCAGTTCTTTCACATGAATATGTAATATAAAAATATCCATTTCAATTCCACATCATTTTTTTTCTTTTTTTTCAATAAGTTTTTAAAAAGATTTTTAAAAAAGGTATACCTAATATATATATTTATAACAATATTTTTTCTATAAATATATTGTATTATTAAATTAAATAAAAGTACATTTAATACACATCACACAAAAATATTTTAATCATCGATAATGGTTGACAGATTTATAGTTAGAATTTAATCGGGAATGAAAGACACACAACATAAGAAGCATGCCTCGTAAGAAAAGAATGAAAGAAAGACTGCTATCTTGTCTGCGGAAACATCCTATTCGAGAAATGAAAAATTAGGTCACTTGTCCGCTCCGACGAGTACCGGAAATTACGAAATAATTCTTGCGCCACGCGAAGAACGACGTCTCTTATGTTTGCTGTGTCAGCAAAAGAGTTGAGAGTATTTATCTTGCGCGAAGTCGGAAAAAAAAGTTATGTCATATAGTATACACAAATAGTTATTGCAAGCATACCTTACGACAAAGTAAAAAAATTATCAGGTGTGAAATAGAATTTCGGTAACGAATACTTACAAGAGTTACAAGTTTAAAATGAACCTTGGGAATTGCGTTTACACACCGTTAAAATGTTGCTAACGCAAAGATTGTGCGGAAATATATATATATCGTTAAAAAAGATGGTCATCGTCAGCGAGTAAACCCGCTAATTAATTTCATTACCTCGCAATATACGGGGTAAACGACATGTCGGATATTCCAATTAACGTAAGTTCGTGTCTGCGAGATAGCTGTAATAAGTCCGACAGGCAATTTAATTATTCCCTGTTAATTAAACGAAACTAAAAGCAATCTGACTTATCGGCAACGATACCAAATCGAGATTGTTCCAGTTTTCCGCGTGCATGAGACGAAATAACAGAGGAAGAAAAGAACATACATTAGCATTTTACAGCCGATCGCAAAAAGTTTAACAGGAACCTAGTCGTTCATATATTAATGATTATAGCAACTAGAATGCGAGCCAACTCATAATGACAGTCGAGGTCGGACGTCATTTTTACCATCCCTCCCTTCTCTCCCTATTTCCGATGTAAAACAGGATACGTGAAAAAAAAAGAAATTAATTAAACAAGACATTACGACGTTCTCTTGTGCGGTCTCACCGCACAGGACGAAAAAAGGATTGCTTGATTGACAGAATTAGATGAACATCAACCGCGAGACTATAATTTAATCCGATGTTTATCCGATTTCCTTAACACCGTGTTGTCCAATCAGTTGACAATTAACACGAGAATTCATTAATATAATATGTCATCGTAGTGTTCTAAATTGTGAATGCGTGTGTATGTATTACGTGCTATCATTTGACACATCTACTATAAATTTTCTCTTTGACATGTTGTATTATATACATATGTATATATTCATGAGATACGCGGGTGATACTGATAAATATTATGTGATAAAATTGATTAAAAAGCATATAAATTTAATATTTCTGAATAATTAAGCGCAACTATTTACTTATTACATTAAATAAAAAAAAATAGATTAGTTATACATATACATATTCCTCTGTACAATAAAATATAATACAGAAAAATAACAATTATTATATTTCAAACAAGATTTTAAAGTCATTCAACTTTTTTGTATAAGTATTTGCAATTAATTATTTAAAAATAACTTTCTATTCTTTTTAGTAAAACTATACTACTTTTTTTTCGTGCAATATCGTGTCACAATATTTTCTGTCACGTGACACGTGAAAGCCAGTATGAAAAGTGAAACGATGTTGCTGTGTTTCAACATCAAAAACGAATCGCACGACTGTATCAGGACCACAATTTACCCCGACACATTTAATGTCAAACGGATCTTAAGTCTACCTGTCATTCACGCGTCGCATCAACGACTCCATCGATTCACGATCCGCCATCTTTGAGCCATGAATCATTGAATAATTCATAATTTACGGACCGAGGGGGAGAAGGAGCTCGTTAAAGAGCTGCGAGTACCTTTCCTTGTTGGTTCATTCTCGTACGAGCAAGTGAGAGAGAGAGAGAGAAAGAGAGAGAGAGAGGAGGGAGAAGAGAGAAAGGAAGAGAAAAACATAGAGAAAAAAAAACTAAAAAAGAAATCTACGCTTTCGATGCGACACACAAAGGTACACCCGCTCCGAAGTAAGAATCTCGAAGTCGTCGGACGGGTTTGTGCCCGTACCGGATGCCTCTATCTCACGTTTTCGTTCTTAGATGATTCGAGGACACACGTGAATCGCATTACGGTCATCTGTCTTTCGCGTCGCGTCCTTCGCATATGGATATCCCGGTATAATTCGCGCAGTCTCATTTTTTTTTTTTTTTTTTTTTTTTTTTTGTTCAGAATCGTGATGTCATTTGCCCGTTCGTGCGAATCAATCAATCATCTTGCGACAAGTGAATTAAAATGATAATATTTTTATAGGCTTCTTGTATACTAGTAGATTATTTCCTATTGTTATCATATGGCTGTGTAGTATATGTATATTATACATAATCTCTCTTTAAGATGGCAAAAAATATTAAAATCTGTTTAATTTTCCCTCCACCTCTCCGAATATAAATTACTTCGCGATCAAAGTAACAGCGGATATAAAAGGCGTATCATCGCGTATGCTTGCGAATATATGTATATCGCGAAATAAAATCTGCATATATCAATTACGTCCATATATAACTTGCAATTTTGTACGCATCTGCTGTGCTTTAATCTATAATGAGGATCTCTTATTTCGAGATCCAGATTCGCGATGCTGAAAAATTTTGGCTGCGGGTCGCGATATTAATTGAAACATTAGGATTTTGCGACGAATATGAAGATTACTGTTGAAACTCACTTTTTTTTTCTTTTGAGCCAAGGGTCCACGTGTATAGCTTGAATCAATATTCTGTTAGGAAGCTATCGACTCTCGATCTTATTTTCTAGTCGTGTCAGTTCTCGACTCTGATCGGATGAGCTGATAGAACCTTACTGTCTCTCTGCCGTCCTCGTTCCGCACGATTACACGATCTGATTTCTTTTGAATTGCAGCAGAATGGAGAGTAATCGGAATTTACATAGACGAGTGATATCAAGGAGATGATACGTTGAATTATATAGAATGATTCTAAAATAGCCAAGTTTTGCAGATGTATTCTTGAAACGTTTTCAAATTTTTCTTTTATGGAAAACATTAACAAACCTTTTGAGAAAATTTTATTGAAAGAAAAATTACATTCGAAATATGTTATTAAATAAGAATTATAATTATAATTATAATAAATAATAATTGCCTACAAAATCTGGCGATTTATTTCAAAATTATCCTGTAATATACCCTTATATACTATACAATAAAATCATTGAAACATCTGTTTTAAAATAGATTGATAGATGTAATATGATTACTATGCGCAGCAGTAGTATGCATGCAGTTGTCATACGTTTGAGATCAGTTATCCATCATTTTAAACCGGTGAATGATGTTCAGAACTTTGGTATTAACGCTTCTTTTATTATGCCAATAAACGCTTCTCGTCAGCACGCAATCCAGCCGATCAAATTCTACAAAATGTCTTTGGCCACCATAAACTTGCGTTTCAGTTTGGTATTAACGAGGCCCCTTCTTTACGTCATAATACACGCATTCAATAAATTCTCGCACTCTACGTTTTGTATTTTCGAGTCGTTTCATTCTGCGTGCACGGTCACTGCAGAAAATGCATACGACGGAACAACAGCGTATTTTGGTAATAATTTTTTAAAAATATTATATTTAAGAATATAAAAATTTTATAAAAAAATATAAGTATAGTTAATTAACAAATGTAAGAGTAATATTTTAGAGAAAAAAAATACAACCTAAAATAAGGAAAAAAATTAAACTTTTATTAAAATTTTTTAAAATTAAAAAATTACGATATGTATATTCCATTTATTTTCTTAAAGCGATAATTAATTAAGAATAATATTAAGAACATTGTTCGCAAATTAAAGAGCAGCTTCTAAGCCTATTTTATAGCGCGCTGCAATATTGAATTAAGATTGATGAAATCGGATCCGCGAAATATTGTTCGCACTCTCGCTGCGCCATTTGGGGAAGTTAATGGGATTGGGGAGATGGTGCCAGAATATTCGGACAGGGGAATACGTCACTCTTTTTCGCAGGAGCGATGTCCTGGCAAGCAATCGGGAACACCTACCGCATTCTGACAAGCCCCGATCCTGAGAAACGAATACGAGTCCTAAGAGAAAGATCTCGCGCAACTTCGTTCAAACATTATTCATGTTCTCTCTCTCTCTCTCTCTCTCTCTCTCTCCGCCGAAAGTCGAATCTATTTCCCGACGAAAGTAAATCGTAGCGAGAGCGTGGTTGCGGTTGCGTCGAAATATTATCTCTGTCCGCCGTTATTTTGGCTGCTCGTAAAAAGCTACGATAATAAAAAAACGCGTGTTGCATCGACTTCCTCATAATATGTGCACGATAAAATTTTATTTTCTCTCCTCCTCCTCCTCGATATACTCAAGATATTTTTTAAGATGACTTTTTATTTTATAACAATTTGCTTCAAGAGAAGATGAGTATTTTCAATGTATAACTCTAATATTCAGTTTTAATGCATTTATCACTATACCTTTTATATAACACTTTTTCTTTTTTATATTTTTATTACAATTTTTTATTTCAATTAATTACGAAATTAATTAAGAAATATGATTAAGAATTTATAACTCTAATATACAGTTTAGTGCATTTACTATACATCCTATATATTTTTTTCTATTTTTTCTATTTTTTCTTTTTTTTCTATTTTTTAAGATGACTTTTTATTTTATAACAATTTGCTTCAAGAGAAGATGAGTATTTCCAATGTATAACTCTAATATTCAGTTTTAATGCATTTATTACTACACCTTTTATATAACTTTTTCTTTTTTGTATTTTTATTACAATTTTTTATTTCAATTAATTACGAAATTAATTAAGAAATATGATTAAAAATTTATAACTCTAATATATGTACAGCTTAGTGCATTTACTACATCCATACATCCTATATATTTTTTTCGTTTTTTATATTTTTATTGCGATTTTTTAATTCAATTAATCGTGAAATTAATCATGAAAAACGATAAATATGTGAAAGTCAGAATATTTGTGTATTAATAGTTGATTCTGAAAAAAAACCTGTCGAGTCTTATCAACAATGATTCCGCTATCAGAGATTTGAGAACAATCGGATTCTCTGTTTTCTACGGCAAGAAGAATCAGGTGCGAGCCTGCGAATAATCTCGGTAGCGGTAGATAGGCCGGAGCGCGCAGGTCGACGGTTATAAAACGACGGAAATTTATTGGGCCAGCTAACATATAAGCGGGTGTACACACACGGGGCCCGGTAGTGAATGGCGACGGCGGCGACGATCTTCGGAGGCTCGGCGGGACCGAGGGGACGGCAGGGCGCTTCTCGTTGTTCTCGTCGTTTTTTCCTTTTTTTTTTTTTTTTTTTTTGTGAGGCCTCGTCTCTCTCGGACCTCGCACAGGACCTGTACGAGGACTGGTCCGCGATCTACCGTAACCGCATTCCACCTTACCTCACCTTGCCCTTCGCCCCCTTACTTCTCCCGGACTCCCTTGTGCCTCACCGACTGCCTTCCTCTTCTTCCTCATCCCTTTCCCCCTTTTCCCTTGCCCCCCTTTTTCCTCCCGTTCCTTCGCGCTCCTCTTTGCCGCTTTTATTCAGTCTTTCGCCGCGCAAACTCTTTCCTTCTTCGTCACTTATTTTCTCTCTCTTTGTTCCTCTTTTCTCTTTTGCTCTTTCTTAGAGCAGAATCTTTTCAATTCCTTATTCAGCGATAATTATTAAAATTATTCTGTTTCGACCTCCAATCTAGATGCAATGACTTTAGATATTACGAATAATTATTGTGTTTTATTAAAGAAATAGTAAATTTTTTTATTTACTATCAGCATATCTACGTTTTTGAAATGTTTTGAATTGTGGTATTGATTAATCAGAATCGAGTTTTGTAGCGCATAAAAAATAAAAATTTACATTACATTCGAAAAAACTGCAAGTAACATATTTATCTTATTAACAAAATCTACATATCAAAACTAATAGTACGGTATAAAATGGAATGCACCGAACATATTTATGAACTTGTGACGCGGAATATTTTTTACGTATATACATGATAAATCACAGAGGGATATAATCCCTACACAAGCGTATTTATTTTCTAAGTAAATATTATTTTTTTTAGAAAAGAGCAGTCTTCCCTTTTCCCCTCACAGTTGTTTCGCATTTTCTCTCCCTCTTTTTCTTTTCTGACGAATATGGCGTGCAAAAGAGGGGGGTTCAAAAACCAAAATGCGTATCCGGCGGGCTCCGCGCGCGAACTTGTTTTGCTCGCGATTTACACGAGGTCCCGAATTTGCCGCGGGTCTGTGTTTACCTGGCCGCGAAACCCCGGTCTGAATGCGTGATGTTTGATGCGTGCTTACGCCGACCGTCAGAGGCCCTGTAGGCACGACGGAGAAGAGAGTTAGAGGGAAGAGAGAGAGAGAGAGAGAGAGAGAAAAGAGATAAACAGGCCCAGGTTGGTATTCGAATATACAAGCGTTACGTGACGACCGGCCGATGGTACCTCTTTCCCTCTGCACAGGTTCGTTCCCCGGAGATTCCGGGTTTTTGTCGAGAAGATCGATCGGACGATCTCTCTCTTTCTCTCTCTCTTTCTCTCTCTTTCATACCTTACGCGGGGCCTTAAGACAGCCTGTGGGACGTGTCGTAATTACAGACCCACGATAGAATCGCGGGTCTGCCGATTGTCGGATTCTCGTTTGCATTGCGCCATATATACGCGTGTCGACGGATACAATTAGCCCGACATGACGACATGAGAGAAGAGATGTTCGAGTTAACGTAATTATAAGTAATCGTTTTACGACGGTTACATTGCTAATTATTATTATTGTATGCGAATTTTCTCTCTCTTGGTCTTTCCATCATGTAACAATTACGTTACTCTCGTTAAGATCATCGCCTAATACATCATTGCGTACGTCACGGTATTTCACCTTATATCCATCTTTGATTCTCGAGATACTACTATCTACGTCAATTTATCATCGACACAAATCAACACTCGCATCACGTTATTCGCATTCTCCGAATTTGTAAAAAAAAAAAATCAATTGTATCCATGCAGAGTCTCTGTTCAAATTATAGAGAGTTGTAATAATTAAAATAATTCATTACAAAGATCAACTATTAATTATGTGATATATACCTAATCCTTATTTCATGGAAACAAAGCAACTTGTCGCGATAATTATTAAAAAACTCAAGTTGTGTCCTAATTCTAATTTATATTCAAGACAAATCCCAATACTTGTTCATAATATAGGCAACATATCGGTTAATTTTAATTGGTGAGAAACGCAACTCGCACATACACGCGGAGAATCTACAAAGTTTAGAATTAATTAATTCTAGGCACTTTGATAAAAATATATAATCATGGCTTACTCGCTCTAAAGAAGGAGACCAGAATAGAGTGTAAAGAGAGAGAAAGATAGGCAAGCATGAATTACGCGTTTTCTTGATATCTTGGTTTGAGTCGTGGCCTGCGAGAAGAGGCCGGAGCAACCGGTGAGCCGTCTGTCGGTCCTTCTGAAGGGCCGCGCGAGCGGCCCTTCGGGGCACTTTGCACAACCGAGGCTCATCGGCTACAGCGGACCTCCCACGGGCCGACCGGCTCTTCACCATCGGGAATTTGCCTGCTCCTCCCCCTCGTCCTTCTCCTCTTAGCCATCTTCTTCTTCTCCTTCTTCTCCGTCTTTTTCTCGTCTATCTGTTTATGTTCTTATTCTCTCTCTCTCTCTCTCTCTCTCTCTCTCTCTCTCTCTCTCTCTCTCTCTCTCTCTCTATCTCTTCTTTTCTCTGTTCTCTTTCGACTTGTCTCTCGATTCGTCGAACTTATACTTCTCTCGTGCCATGCGATCGACGACGATTCCACGCTTTCGCTGGCGGTGAATCGAGAGAGTGGAGCGATTCAAGAGAGATCCGCCGGATGTTGCGAAACCCAATGTCTACAGCGTGACTCTCGCAGAGTCGAAAGTACACGTGAGATTCGGGGAGATATGTGGAGAAAAATAAGATAAAAGAGAATGTGTAGGAAGCAATAAAATGAAAAGATAAATAAAATCTCTACATCTATTCTTATCTTCTGAACCTTGCGAATTATCTCTTTCATTTATTTATTAAAAGTTTGCAATCTCTAAATTTATTAAATATTTATCTAAAAATCTCGTAACCATATAAATGATAAATATTTATAATTGATTAAAATTTATTTGCTTTACAAAAATAAGCAATTGTTTGACAAATTCCACAAACAACTGAATCCAGTGATCTAAAATGATACATGCTCTCCAGAATACTCGCGAGGGTACTGAATAATTTCGCGTTTCTTACCAACAAATTCTACCTCACGATTCTTGAAGTTAAGTGCATCGAAGCGGTTCTATCATTACTTCCTGGACCCCATACGTCGAGTTACTATTGTAATTAACTGATACTGGCCGTGGTTACAGTGGATCGTGCTGATTTGTGAGAAACTACGACGACTAGTTCGAAGCCTATTATTGCGAGATCGGGGCAATGCATACTCAGGTGGGCGACTGTTGCGAACCACGATATGTAGTGCTCGCCCGATGCAGTCTGTCTATCCCGCTCATATTTCTATTCTCTCATGACCGAGCAACCTGTGCAGCCGGCCTTGACTCGTAACTCGCTCTCTTCTCTCAGCGTCTGCAAAAAATCTCTCGAGTCCGGCCCTCTTTTACTAACAACCGTGACGCGCTTAATGCCGTTCGCCGCGAGTTTATCGAGACGAGATCCCAAGCTCTGCAACGGAAATGCATCCAAGCGCGTTCTACGTCAACGAGCGATCTAGCAGCGCTGTGTTTTTTCGACCGAAACAGTATCCCTAATATTTTATTTCACCCCATTCGCGTCTGAATGGAAACATCAGGGATGCGCGATTACTAATATTTGACTTAACAAAAGTTGAAGTAAAATCTGTTTTTTTTTTTTTTCTTTCAAAAAATAAGAATTAATTATTCTCTCTCATCTTATTTCTATTGTTTAATTGCAACGAAATCGTTCGATTAATTCGTGACAACCAGTTAAAATACAAAATTGACATTTGTATCAATAACTGTTAAAAAAATGGCGCTTGCACGAAGATAATAATTTTTTAGGAATCCGAATGCTGAAAGAGAGCTTCGGTTTGAGCTCTCGATTATTCGCACTCGCGATGAGATTGCAGAACATCATGGATGGAAGGTCGATCCCTCCGCTCGTCCGCTCGGAAGGTTGTACCAGCCGTGTAGTTATGTGCATCGGCTTCCGAGGTTACAGACGGTTAGTAAGAAATACTCCACGGACGATTGTATCGAATCGGACGAAGGCTCGACGAAGTACAGGCGGGTCTTTCTCTCGCTCGCGGGCCGCACGTACTCGCATCACTCTGTTTATACATTGTAGCATAAATGTGCCCGGAGCAGTCGTGCGATATTACTACCTTGCTGCGTAATGAACCGTTAGCTTAACTCTTAATGCCCAAGTATTCCAGAAGCCATTTGGAGCGTGTATGCCGAGGGATTGATAACAGGAGATATATATGGAAATTTTTAGCTAAATCCATTGCGTCCGAGTTAGTTCATTTTTAAATTTAAAAATTTCTAGATTTATCGATCTCACAAGAAATAAGCTGATGAAAAAGTTTAGCTTCTAAATTTATAATAAATTGGGGAATTGTATTTTCATTGTGCAAAATTTTTTATTTTTCTATAAATATATTTTAGTAAGGAAAGATAATGTGAAGTTGTATAATAAAATTGTAAATTTATTAATTTTTTTAGTTAGCTCTCTATAATATTAAAAGACAAAACTGATCGCATTTCTGTAAAGTGGCTTTACTTTTCATAACAACGGTGCGCAAATCGAGCATTATTAGATGCAGCGAATCCGCGGGAGAATCGAGACGGAATTCTAAAGGGGTATACGAACCCTTTCGCGTGTCAGACCGATGATGATTAACCCCTCGCTGCATTGTGCGAAACAAAACGCGAACAACGAGAGAAAATACAAGAAGCACGCGATAATGGAAGCACTTTATAGCGCGGCGAAAGAAATGTGTGTATGCAAATGCATTGTCATAAGCGTCGTACATTGCAGGCGAGAAAAACTGACTAAAAAAAATCAGCAATTAAGGATCCTTCTGTACAACGAAACTAATTGTCGGTGAACATAAAGGGTATTTCATTGTTCTACGATCATATTGGCGATAAAAACGCAAGTCAGACGTTATGACTCATCTGTCACTCAATTCATATATTTCAGGTATGTGTGTGTGTATATCATGAATTTGCATAATTGTGTATCACCCTGTGTAGGTGGAACCTTCGCGATAAAAGTAACAGTATATTTCAAAATTTCCGATATTATTTGATAATACAAAGAATTGCAGAAAACATTCCAATTGAAAAGAAGTTAAGAAATATTAATAATCAATAATAAACAAAGACGACAAAATTTCGAGATTTAAAAATAAATTTCAAGATTTATTTTATCCATTATGACTTACGTGTTTTTCAAACAAACGGTTACTTTATAATTTGTATGCATTATGAGATCATTGTCCCTAGACGTGTAATTGAAAACATTAGGAAGGGCCTCATTGTCGGAAATTAAGGCCCCGGCTTCGTCGCACGTCACGGAAGAAACCGTTTCTGAAAACAACCGGAAACGTCGAATCAAGCGTGCCCCTCGAAGCGCGGGTGGCATGAGTCAAGTTTTTTACTGATTCCACGCCTGTGCGGCTGCATGCGATGCGGTGCAAGAAACCGTGAATGGAACATGTTTACAGTTAAGATATGTCAGCGGCGTGATATCACCCGCCACACATGACCGGCAAAAAGTATATTATAGAGCTAAAATGCCGCATTATAGGACGGCGAGAGAAAAAAAAAGCCACGTCTCGTGAGCGTCTCTTAAATTTGATATGAGACGCGCGAAACATTCTTTTTCCTGCTCGTTACTGAACCTTTTTTACTTATCGTAATAAATCTTTTTTCCTTTTCTTTTTTTAAAAATTACTGTACATGCTTGCATTGCAAATATTTAATCCACACGAATATATAATCATGAGTCAATATAGTTCAATATGAAACATTTTTTTAGTTTATATATATTTCATCAAAATTTTGATACAAGCATGTATTCGTGTAGTAGATAAAATTAAGGAGACATATTCCAAACTATAATTTTAATATTTATAATATCCCATATATTCTTGTATATTATACATATAAAAAAATAAATATAATTTATCAAACGCATAGATGAAATGATCTCAAAAAAAAAAAAAAAAAAAAAGAAAAAAAAAAAATATTCTCATTACATGTAATATGTCTTGGAGATAAGATACGAAAATTGCATAAATACGTAACTATATGTAACGATCTATGAAATCGATATTCTTTTGGCGATAAGGCAGTAGTTAAACTCGTATTCTTTGTGTTATAGCGGAATCGGATATCTGCACTTTCGCGGCGAGGACGGAACATTTTCACGTCACGAATAAACCATCGACGGGACTGTTCACGATGGATACGAGGCCGAGAGCCCTTAGGGAACTGTACGAGCTCGCTGCCATAGTCGCCGTACGAAGTTTGGATTCCTTAAGGAGGGATGGCAGCTCGATGGATATGTTCCTCTGCACACCCGTACTTGGTAAGAAACGACGGATTAGGGATCACAGCCTCGACATCGAGTCCAGAGTCGTAAGTATTCTATCTCTATTTATTATAAATTCCAATAAAATAAATTTAAATTTTTGAATTACTATAGATACTTGATTAATCAATGAAATACTTTGAATAAGCATTTGATTAATAAGGCAAAGAATATTGTGTATTAAAACCAAAATAGCGTCAAATAGAGCTGTACCTTATGTTATTTACATTATCAACATATGATTTATATTAAAATATTTATACTAAAATTCAAAACCTATTTTCGGTCTAAAATAAGTTCATAGCAAATTAGATTTAATCGCTTTCCGAGCCTGCTTTACTCGAAAACGAAAAAGATTTTTTTTAATTTAAATATCATCTCTAACAAAGCAGTTATTTTTTGATTATGTATTTGGAAAATATTATAGATTCCAAAATATATAGTTTGTCACCTATAATTACACACATACACGTACACATACCATTCTACATTTGCACAGTTAATCCTTTATTCAAAGAAATGTAAATCTTAAAAATCTTTTTTAATTATCCTGATATATTTTAGATTAAATTATATAAATCTCGTCACGCATTAGCCAACTCCTATGCATATTTGAAATTTATAAACTATTCAAAATAGGATAAGATATAATTTTACTAGAACAGGATATCTACTCAAATCTTGTGAAAAAATTCCCTGAAAATTCCTTGATTTTCTCTGCATTTTTATTCAAAATTCCAAGAAAAGAGAATATTTTCAAGATTTTTTAATATAATTTTTAATATAATATTCTTTAAAATAATTTTTTTATTACATATATTTTCTAATGTTTTTTATATATAAAGGAAAAACAGAGCCTCTTAAGTTTCAAAATTTGTAAATATACTAAAAAACCTGAATAACCTTCATAATATAAGTATTTTTCACTTGCATTAAGTTTTAATTTCTTTGTCATTAAAAATTATAAATTAAGACATTGAATATGTAAACAAGAAAAAAAAAATATTTTTTAAACTTACTAATTATGATATATTTTAAACGCACATAATTTGTTTGACTAACTGGCGTCTCACTGTGAAAACTTACTAATTATTGAGAATTCTGACTTTATTTTTAATAATTCTAGAATTCTTAACAAATTAAACAAATAATTCTGATCACTAAATAAAAAAAATGCTCAGGACAAACTGAAACGCCAAGTTCATGCTGCGTCTCACTTTGCTATCTGTTAACAATTTTTTTAAGCATTTCTTGTCAGATTTTAAACGCTTGAGAGTTTCTCAATAGTTCTACAAAAAAATTCTACGTGTAAAAAATATTAGAGTATTAATTAAACAAATTAAATTACCAAATAAAATGCTGATCATATTTCGATTCTATTCTATCGAGTGAATTCTATTGATTAATGAAATTTCACATTATTCTGCAATCATTTTAATTTTCAGAGAGAGAGAATTCTATACATAAAAATTATTTATTAAACAAATTAGATCATATTATTAAACAAATTAGAAACGCTAAATGTATAAATACCGAGATAAGACACTGGTCATATTTCAATAGTTTTATCGACTTTGAGATTTTGTGTCAATATGTAAAAATTATTTTTATATTCTATTTTTTTGTAATTACTTTTAATTTTCAGAGAAGACTCTAGGTGTAAAAGTTATTAGAAAAATTATTAGAATATTTATTAAACAAGTTAGATTGGCCGAGACGCCAAACGTACAAACACCGAAATGAGGCGCTGCTCATATTTTGATTGTTCTATCGGCTTTAAATGAAATTTCATGTTATTTTTTGTGTCGTTCTGCAATCACTTATATACTTTCAGAATTCTAAATATGCGTAATATTTATGAAAATATTTATTAAACAAATTAGATCGAGATGCCAGTATAACACGAAAATCTCATTTAAAGCTGATAGAACTACATATCGAAATACGAATGAATCTCACTTCGATACTTACACGTCCAGTCGCATCTTGGTCCATCTAATTTGTTTAATTAATATTTTAATAATTTTAATGCATAGACATTTTTGTGGAACTATTGTAGAACTTTATACCGTTTAAAATCTGATAAGAATGCTACAAAAATA
This sequence comes from Anoplolepis gracilipes, assembly GCF_047496725.1. Classification (NCBI taxonomy): domain Eukaryota; kingdom Metazoa; phylum Arthropoda; class Insecta; order Hymenoptera; family Formicidae; genus Anoplolepis; species Anoplolepis gracilipes. Next base: position 11,298,742 of record NC_132971.1, on the reverse strand, counting down.
ATCGAAGGACAAAATCAGACGCAGCATCTGAGGACGTCTCAGGTCGTCTTGATTTTTTCCCCGATCATTCTTTTAACGGCAAACATTATTTGTTTAATCTATCAAAAATTCTAGAACTATTAAAAATAAGGTCAAAAACTCTCAAATTAATAATAAGTTTCGACAAAATAGAACGCCACTTTCACACACATGGCTAACTATTTACATTTACAACATGAGAACAAAATGATCAAAAAAAAATTTTCGAAAAAATTCCGTGAATCCCAATAAAATTCCATTTGAGACTTCCTTGATTTTTCCAAATGGAAAATAAGAAATCCCAAAAATTTCCAGATCTTCCAAGTTTTTTCAAAGAATACACCCTGTAGAATCTTGTAACAACTTTGTCACAACGCACTTTGTTATTATTTAATCACTTCTTGCCACTTTGCAATGAAATCTTTTTGACGGGTGAGAAAGAGCGTGCACAAGCAACGCATTCATACGTATTATATTTTTTTTCTTAATGAATTACGTAACGATACTCGATTCGCCGCGATTACACTGTTCCCGTTGACTTTGCAAAATGCGGAAAAAACTGAATATCGAATTAAAAGGCACTTTGGTTGATATCAAATGACTTAATGCAAATAGATCACAGACTTAATAATACACGACCTAAGACATTAACTTTGAATTGCCAGGCAAAGTCAAATCTGACCTCTTTGCCTACTTAATTTGACGTAATTAACTTTCACCGTATAATTGAAGAGTTTTTACAGTCAAAGCCCGTTTTCTTTGAAACAGTTTCAGTAATTTCCCCGAGACCCGTTCCCTCCCTCTTCCCCCATTTGACGTTAAATCGTGTACTTATTTTTTTCCCTGAACTTGAACTGTCAATGGGTACAAGTTAAATGGAGATTGTCATTTGCGATATAATTACGATGTGACAGTAATACTGTACTTAATAAGCAGAATAATGTAAAATAAAAACATATTCTTTTCGAAGGTTCAAAATAAAAAATATATGATTGAATATATTCACTTTATAAATATAAATTTATACATAAACATAAATCTTTTTAATGTTCATTAAAACAGTCGTTATCTTAAATAATGCAAAAGTGACAAGTATAGTTTTTATATTAATTTATTAATTCACACTTAAAATAATTATATTTAGCATTTTCGATTCAACTTCCTCTATTCTGTAATTTACAGTTAGTTCAGTTAAAATGATGTAAATAGCTTTAAATATCATTCTTTTGGATTTACTTCTACGCGAAATTAAGATCCTTACAATAGCGGTACGCGATCGTTTTTACGGATCAGTCGCGAACAAGGGCGAGTACGTCGTGTGGAAAAGTTAGCGGAAGGTTGGAACCCGATCCTTTCCGTATTCCGTGCGTGAAACTCGCCCGACGAGGCCGACGAGGTCGACGAGGTGACATCACGACAATGGTTAACACCCACGCGCGTAAAACATCTCGCTCGCTCTTCTTCCTCCGCCGGCGTCGAGTTTCCCGCGAGGTAAATCGCGGGAGACGACCCTCCTGTTGCGAGGTAGAAAGAAAAGGAAAGAATCATTTGTCACGCACATTTACGGCGCCGGGTCATGTAACAACATCAAGCAAACACGTACAACTTAGCACAATTTTTTACACGGTGGCATAAAAAACATATTGTTTTTTCAAATGCTATTCAAATATTATATTATATTAATCATATATTATTAGGTATTAATCAAACATTAATTTATTGTTATAATATTATTATAATAATAATCTTATTATTAATAAAATATTATTTCAAATATTATTCTTATAATACTGTTTAGCTAGTTAAATAGATAGACTCATTGTCAGTTTTGAAACAATAAAATGAGAGTTATAGAAAATTAATTGTGAGAGAAAGAGAAATAATATAATATAATATTTCTTTTCTCTTACAAAGTATTCTTATTCTTTGTAATATTTTTAGTTATTGATTTTTCTATTATATTTTATAAATATGTCGTCAAATTTTTTTTTAATCTTCTATACATATATAAATTTCTTTAAGTTCATAAATATATTTTCTATCTACATTCTCTTTCTGGAGAAAGAGAGATACGTTAAACAATATATATGGATAATAGATAATTATATACGTAATAGCGTAAGAAACCGTGCAAAAGAAGGTACTTGATAAAGAAAGAGGGCGGTGACTTTATTGCGCATATCATTACTCTGTTGCAGCCGGCTGCTATCGAAGATCTACGAAGATGGACATCCGCCGAGGCACTCGGCGACGTCACCGTACCACCGGACTGCTCGTCCAGGATTCTGGGCGACACGACCAGCGACGATGCCGTCGATCACAAACTACCCAGCCCCGAGGAACAGGTTCAGGCTATCGCGCTCAAGTAAGCGGTTTATCTCAATACTACATTGTTTGATCGTCGATAGAGGAGAAATGTAGAAACCGTAAAATAGACAAATGTCTTTAAATTATCAAAAACATGATGCTTGATAATTTAGAAGAATATTAAATAATATTAAATGTATAAAAAATGTTATATGCATTAGTATTTGCTTTGTACACTGTCATCTCTGCATTAAATTTTAATGCAATTTTTTATTATATAATTTAGGATAAATTTTGTATTTTAGAAATTATTAAAATTTATAAAGCAATTGATATCGTATAAAACAAAGAAATTATTTTTGAATCTTAAAAAATCTCACACTGTTTTAATTTAAAAAAAAAAATCAATAAAAGTTGAAAGATTGCCAGAAAAGATTTGAGAATACAAAAATTGCTGTTTCCTTGAATTATTCATAAAAAATTCACAAAACTAGAGCATGAAATCTTGTATAATTTATACTATAGAAATATAATAGGTCTGTATAAAAGCCAAAAGTCTATCTCACTACTCCTGTAGCTTGATATGTTCTTTGCCCAACCTATTCAGAGTTTTGTACCAATGACAGACTGATGAGCTTCCCTTATTGTGATCCTTTGTGAAATGTATGCTTTCATCGTAGATTCCCGGCGGAAATCGTAGCGGTGGATGTGAGCGGACGAGGTTTCGCAAGAATGTCGATGAGGAGGAAGTCCTTGCTGTCAGGGCCAGAGACTCAGGAAACGGCGGTTAAAAGGAGATCGCGGCCACGCAGACCAAGAGGAAAAAGACGAAACACAATCGCTGGTACTGACCAGAAAGAAATTCGACAAGCTATTGGAGGGTTAGTATTTATTATATTTGATTCTGCGCGATTCTTAATCAAAACATTTTTGAGAATTTTTTTTCTGCATATGTTTAATTCTTATAGGTCACATTTTTTTTGTTCTTATTTATTAATATCTTGTTGCAGTTTTAACCGTCTCGAAGTGCTTGAAAATATTAATTATTCGTGTTATTAGTACTTAAAAATGTTACAATATTTTCTTAATTCAAATAAATTACAGAAATATATTATTATGAATTTTAGAGTTAATTAACCGTAGAAACTGATAACTGTTCATAAAGAATGTTGCATTTCAATGAAAAACACGAACGTGACAATATATCTCATAATTTGCTGAAATAACTTTTTTAAGACTGTTTCTGTATACTAAAGATAATTTTTTATCGTTTAAAAGAAAAAAGATTATCGAGAAACTATCATTAAAAAGATTAATAGATCGACCACCGAATGTCTTTCATCCTTTCAACTTTTACGACATAATAAATATAATATATTCGTATAAGAGAGAAGAGTCTATATTTTGCTCGGATCTATCTTATAGGATTATTAGCTATGCGTAGCAATTTTGTTATATCGTTATATAGATATGGACCCGAAGATCTATAAGATCTTCGAAAAGAGTTTCGAAAGTCGACGATTTGTTACGCTCGATAAAGCACGCTCATATTTTCTCAGTCGTCCAAGCACGAAGAATCTCCCGGTAACTCTACCTTTGTACTTCTATTGCCGTGATAATACTCACGGATCATCTTCGTATCACCCGTTGTCGCACACGATATCACGGACACAATCTCCCGATCACCTCCCACGAGCCCTGATAACTCGTGACTCGCAATCAAATTGAAATAATAATACAGCCGGATAATAAATCTGTCATAAAGCCGTACATCGCGATTTATCCAATTAATCACGACACAATCTCTCTCGCGTATAATTTTCTCTCGCTCCTTAAAACGCCATGCGAATCGCGTTCGCTACAGCACCCTACATCATGTTCACATCGTTGAAATTATTTATCGCCGACAGGGAAACGACTGGCGACGAGCCCGAGGAGACGATGCCAAGCGCCACGCCGAGAGCTCATCGCTCAGCGAGCACAGACATCCTGGGTTCCACGAAGAAAGACTCGCCCACGGAAAAGAAATCGCACTTCAACACACTGAAGGCTTGGGGCATGTCCAGATTGAAGCTGATCAGTCCGAAGTCGAATCAGCAACAGCAAGAAACGACGACGTCGCTCAGAGACGCGGAGAGATGCGAGCAGGCTCAAGGTCAAACGAGATCGCCCGAGGAGATCAACATCTACGAGACGGTTACCACGAAACGCAGGAGAGACAAATCGCACGAGAGGAAGCCTAGCTCGTCCAGCTCGAGTGGCAAGAGCACGGCTAGCATACCGGTGTCGGTGCCCAGTACGGACAACAGACAGCCGAGCGTGAAATTGCGCGAGAGCGCAGCTCAGAGACGAGAGCGGCGGAAGGGCAGCAACCGCGACGACGCACCGCACTCGAGCTCTGGAAACTGGAGCGCCTCGTCCGAGAGCGGAAGGGCCAGCATAGGCAGCGAGACTACCACGACTACGCATCAGCCCAGGTAATGTAGAGATCTCGAAGAATCGAAATTATTATGCGCCTTGATGATTTTCAAGGCACCCAGGTAGCAAGCACGCGACATTTTGACGTGAAAATATGGTCAGTTTGAACCAAATATGACGTGATGTAATGATGTAAAAATGACGGAAACATGACGGACTAATGTCACAGACCGACGACGACATTTCAAGACGTTAAAAAGACGTGACTTTATTACCATTTTAGACCTATTAGTGACGTTTGAATGACATTTGATCATGAATCTTTTCCTCTAGCGTGAACTCGTAAAAAATGAAAAATTCATTCACAAATATTGAATTCTTTAATGAAACTTTTCACTTTTCACGAGTTCACGCTAGAGGAAAAGATTCATGATCAAATGTCACGATCAAGTCCCAGGTTATAGAGGAAATTCATGTTAGGGCTCTGAGGTGTAGAGAATTGTGAATATCAAAATTATAGACAAAGTTGTTTGAATAATTCAAGATATTATAAAAAATTAAATGAGTTTTTAGTTAAAAAATAATAATACTTGGGCGATTTATAATAATGATTTAAGAATCACGATATTATGACCGTTTTTTACAACATCATTAAGACGTTTTAAATTAAACATTATTTGGTCACGTGATGTCATTGAACCGGAAAAGAGTCAGTTTTCGACGTCAAAAGAACATGTGCTTGCTACCTGGGCAAGGTTTGAACAGGATGTCTATTCGAATCTTGTAAAAAATTTTCTCAATCTTCCAAATATTTTGGTTCAAAATTACAATTGATAAAGAGAATATTTCAACATTTTTTTATGCAACTTTGTAAGTACACAGTGTATTTTTTTTTTTATTACATGCGGTTTCTTATTTTCTAATGTTTTTCAATAAATATTTATCATTTGCATAACATTTTCATTTTTTATCACTAAAATTATAATAAAAAATATGTACTGCATATTTCATATTTTGCTAATTGTAAGATATTGAATATATAAATAGAGGTAGATATATATATAGATATATTTATAATATATTTTAAAGACATAATTTACTTGAATTGCCAAATTTATTAATGTAAAAAGAGAATTTAAAAAAAAATCTCCAATAATATTCCATGAGAATTCCTTGATTTTTTAAGGTACAAAAGAAATTGTAGGTTTTCCATATTTCTTTAAAGAGCAGACACCCTGTTGAATTTAGACGACAGAATGACACTCTTATAATTTATTACAAAAATGATCTAAACTTGTACACGAGAGAGATTCAGCTAAATTTTAATTACGTTTGTTTTAATTATTCTGGAATTTATTTCAAAATTTTGTCAATCAAAGAGTTTCATCAAGATGAAGATTATTTTAAACTAGACAAGGTGCGAGCACCTCTCTTTAATTTCGAATGTTATTTCAGATCCACGACTACAGCTTCGATTGGTACGTCCTCCACTTCCTTAAGTCACATGAGGCGACTTAAAGGAAGGGACACGTCAGCCTCATCTTCGGTAACCTCCGAAGGTACCTTAACCCCAGATATTATTCAAGATATTACGGTAGTGCCCTTCTCCGACGACGGCGAAACGTCGTCGGTATATTCCTGCGACACGGAGGGATATTATACTTCGTTCCACATGGATTCAGGTCTGAAAACGCTTAGGGAGGAGGAACCGGTACCGCAGAGTCCTTTAGTCAAGTCTAATGATATCAGTTCGGACCCTACCTCGCCAATTGTTGAGAACGAGTACGAACTGTTTGGCAGAGGATCAACTTCTACAACCACTAGCTCAGCTGGAACGGTTTGCACCGCGCTTATGGCACCACCACCTCCGGAGCGCAAATCCAGCCTCACGGTTGTTGCTATGGTAAATTTAAATTTCAAAATTCTATGAAAATGAGATAAGTTTAAGTAACTATAACAAATAGCAAATTCTGCTTTAGATAAAATAATTTTTATATATAAATTGTATTAATTCTTTTAACAATATATTACTTTCTGATATTTCTCAATTCTATTATTTATTCGCTTATTTTAATTTAATTTAATTTTATTTTATTAAAAGGTCCACGGTCAAAATCAAAACGGTGGCGAATCGCCCGATAGCGGTCATAATACGTCCTCGTCTCCCGTCGAATCCGCTTCAAGTCCCGCCTGCACCGGTCGATCATGTTCCGAGTTTGAGTACTCGGAGTCCAGCGATCTGGAGGGCTGCGAGCGAATCGAGAGAATCCGTTCAAAAACGGCGATTACAACCAGCCGAATTCCTTCAATGTGCGTGATCACGCCACCAGTGTCCGACGATGAACATGCAAGAGAGGCAGACCAGTGCGAGAAGAAGAAGACGAACGACTCGACGAGGAGAATTGGCCTTCAAAGCGGCGGTTCAGTGTTGATGTCTGCTACTGTTGGCACCTCCAAGATGGAAGTCATCAACGGCCAGGATAAAAATCTGTACGCCACCGTACAGGTGTTACCAGCAATCGCCAACAACGACAGATCGATCGCGACGACGAGTCAGCCGTCGTCGATCAAAATCAGTCCGCTAAGTGGTGTTCTGGGGAAGCTTCGCGGTGTACTTCCGGGCAAGAAGCACGCCACGAAGAACGGTGCTGTACAGGAGCTGTCAAACGCAGACTCCGGCGACTATGTGACCATAGCCGACGTGAGGAACAACAACGACAAGCGTCCCGCGGGCCTGCCCTCGTCTTCGTCATCGTTATCGTCGTCGTCGTCAACAGGCATGACTGCCGTCCGACCTACCGTTACCTATGCCAATTCCGACATCTTTAAAAAAGATGCTGAATACGTGAGTCTAAGCGAATTGCCGAAGAAACCGGACTCGTCATTGGAGAGGAAAAGACAGGGCGCCCGAGTTACTTTGGATTCCGAAGGCAAAGTCGTCTACTCATCCGACAGTTTAAAGAGGAGGAAAGGAGCACACACAACATTTAATCCAGGTATTATTTTAATTAATTAACTTAATTCGAGTGCAATTTATAGCGCGATAAAAATCTTCCTTTAATCAAAGATTTTAACTTGAACTCATAGATATTTTTTTTAAATAGTATTTTTTCACCAGTTTTTACAATTTTATGCAACATTATTTTTTCAGGTCCTTTTGTAAGGGAAGGTGTATCACCTAGCCCGTCGCCGTTACTTCATCGGGCGACGCCAAACGTTCGCGCCGTTACGAAAACCGGCGACGTTGTGGATAGTCCGAACGTCCAGACATCCACGCCGCCGACATCGCCTCAGCTGGGCAAGCTGATCATTCGAGCAGCGCGGAGTCCGGATCGCGCGGCCAGTCCGGATTACGTGCGCACGCCGGCAACCGTGGTCAGTCCCACAAACCCGACCAGTCCCCACAGACAGTTCCGCGGGGCTTATGTCAACGTGCAAGGCGACGAAGGTAAGACGTCCAGCACTGACGAGTACCGCGATTGCACTGGCCGCACCGATAGGTTAGAAGCACCACGCACTGCGATTATTCCTGCATCACGAGCTAACGACGAGTGTTCTAAACGGCCGTCCGACAGTTCGACTCACGCTCTTGCGCCGAGCAACAAACTCCCGGAGTCGGATGAACCTGTAGATAAAGTTAGGATCTGCCACGACGATTCGAAAGTAGATGGGCGAACGAAGCGCAAATCCGATCACGATGAGAACTATTCGCTGGTACACAATGGCGATTGCACGATCGCTCCGTCCAAGGTCAATCACTCTGTCCTTAATGTTGCGAATTCGCGATTAGACTTTGAGAAATCGAGTTTCTATCCAAAGAGTCTGCAAGCAACCGGCAATACGCCTAAGTTAAGTAGGAAATTATTGGTCTCAGATCTTGATACTCCGAGTTTCTGTAGAAAGATATCTGATTACGATAGTCAAAATATAATCGAAGAGAATGCAACGAACGATCTCGAAACTAGCGATAAAAACGTGACAACCGATTCCGCAAAATTAGATAATCAAAGTGCGAAAAAGAAGACTGACCCGACGCGATCTGCCGATAGGGTGGATCGCAAGTTGAAGCGTAGCGAGAGCTATCGCATGGCCACCAGTCCGATCATGTTCATCAAGAAGTTCTCCGCGAGCAGTCAAGCAGATAAATCGTCCAAAATCTGCAGAACGCCCTCTGAGGAGCTCCAGGAAGAACTGCTAAAAGAGAGGATCAACTATCCTGAAACAGTCTCTAGTCCGGAGCCGAGAGTCAACGTAAGCTTTGACACGAAGCTAATATCTACTTCGATACCTGTCCAATCGATGCCGGCTAGTCCTAGACCGAGGGCTTCAGATTTAGAACCGGCTAGAGTGCTCAAGTACTCTGGTAATGATACGGAAATCTGGTAGAAAACGTCGCGATAACGCGTTATCAGTTCAGTAACGCTGTTTTTGCAATCCCAATATGAGGCTGAAATTAACTATTTGATTCTCAATATTTTATCAAGATTGATAAAATCAAGGATTTCAGATATCAAAAGTTCAGTTAAGTTTTGAAACGATTAAAGCATCTGTTCCATTAATGATAGCTGAAAACTAGTAGAAACGTTGTGATAGTGTAAAGCACCAGTTTTATATTGCAAATAATACAAACCGGAAACATAACGAGATGATAGGCGCGACTACTGTGAGTTTTGCTATAAGTTATGTCGTGTTTAGGAAAACAAATAGACGCGAGTAGATTTAATTGGAAATGATCATTATACGCTCTTGGAGAGAGTGATAACGTCATGTAGCTTTATTAATGGCATTAGTACATATGTATGTACTAGGATACTGCAGTTCATTTCTTGATGAAAATAACAGTTAGCAATCGATTAATTGAATTAGTTAAATATATCTTAAATATTACCTTAAAAAATTATTATATATTAATTATTATTAAATGTTCTTTTATATATTTATTTTCGAAGAAAATAAAAATATTTTTTATATTATTATTAAATTGTTTTTATACACCAAACGTTCTAATATTTGAAAAATTAAATTTTTATTTCCAAAAAGTTTTTTAAGTATTTTAAGTATTTTTGTAAATATTTTTTAAATATTTTCAAATCATATTTTAATATTCATTTTTAATATTTGTAAATATATCTTAACATTTTCAAAGGGAGAATGTTTTAAGAAAAATGTAATCATTAAAATGGAATATTATTCGTTGAGATTAAAATATATAATGTTGCAAGTTATACAGCAAGAATATCACGATATCTCGAAAATCAGCGTTTTTATTATCAAAGATCCACTTCAGCGCGATAACTCGATGGAGAACGATTTCCACGACTCGGGATATTTCGTTGTTGAATAACAATAACAAAATCAGCGCGTGAAATAGATTGGAGGATAAAAGAAAATTATCAAGGTCTAATCAGATATAATTGGAGCGAGAAGTCGCGGGGAAGATATCGACGGACGATTGTAGCGCGTTATGCAAAAGGCGGAATCGCCAGATCAGGGCTCAGTGTGTCACTCCCGCGAATCAAGACGAGGGGCAGGGACACAAGCGAACTATTCGACGGCGGTCACGAGATAACAAGATCGGCCATTTTTTTCGCACGCAAACAAAGATATAGGATAGGGAACCGCGCATTACTGGTCACGTTTTCCCTTATCTCTGACACTTGCGTCCGATCTTTCCAACCACGAGTCGACGAGACAATCCCCAGGGTGTATTTAATGTATTGTGACGAGATAAACGTCGAGTTGTTCTGTCGTCAAACAACAATCTTTGCGCATGGAATATTTTAGAGTTCAATAATTTCATCGATGAACTTTCACTGGAGAACACGCTCGACAAGATTGAACAATACTCTAATGATCTATGACCTATGATAAATTTTTATTATGAATTTTTATTTTTTTGCTGAACAAAAAATCATATCTTCTAACTTTCTTTCAACTTTTTATCGGTAATTACTTTCCTTTACACATATAAATAATATGCAAAAAATTATGAAATATTATTAGTTAAATTTTTTAATTAATCACGTTAAATAAATTTTGTTTAAAATAATTCAATATCATTTCTTCAAGTCAGGCTATTGCGAATTAAAATTAGTAATAATAGTGTATAATAAATAAAAGTTTAATCAGGTTTCTCTATAATAAGAGAGACACTCGATTAATTAAACTTTTATTTATATACACATTTATTTTATTTTTTTCTTTATTTTATTTAAATTACGCGACCATTAAATCACGAAATTTGAAATTTTACGACGCAAGAGGGAGAGTGGAAAATTATTACGATGGGGTGGCGCGTAGGAAATCTTTAACGAGCCGTTGGAAAACTCCCACGAAGCTCCCAATAAAGACTTTGTTAGCCCTTATCAGTATCATTAACTGCTGGCTCAATAAGCAACTCGAATTGCATCAGACGTGATATTTATCCTGACATGATAATAAACGGTCGGGGTGCCGATAAACAAAAATCCCCACCACGAGGATTGAAATACTTTCGTGCGCATTCTGGCGCCTTCAGTGTTCAGTGCTTTCCGATCCGCTCGATCGAACCATGAAATAATTCGTCCTTCGTCCGTGAAATTCTCTTCTTCTTCAAATCCGCTCGGAAATTACAAATGTTGACCGGCAAAATGCGGTGCTGCAGAAAATTAACTTGTACCTTTACAAATACGAAGAATCACGGTTCTTCGAATTATCATCGCGTCTAATCACGATCCAATTACGTCGATCCTTGTAATACTGTCATTCATATCACATCTTTCGTAATTATTTTCATCTGAAAAAATTTAAGATCCGAGAGAGCGAAAAAATCTTTTTTAAAAATATTGAAAGATCTTCGCAGAGTGTCAGCCGCGATCGGATGATTTGCCGCAAAACGAAAACTTTTAGCGAGGCGCGATGATAAGATTATTCGTTATCGGTGTAAAAATGGGGAGAAAACCTTGTAGCTAGACAGACAGTCGCCGTTGATAGACGGAGCAGTGAGGTTGTAAATCGATTCACGATTCCCGACTCGTACAGTCGCGACACATCGAGATGTTGGCGAGACATTTTCTCTTCATCGCGACCAGGCGTCCTTGTAAGTGTGTGTGTGTGTGTGTGTGTATGTTGCATATCTTACAAGAAATTAATTCAATCATTAAATCTATTGCCCCAGCAACTTCCGACATTTTTTTGCAACTATAAATTTTAATAAATTAAAAAAAAAATAACGAGCCAATGAAAGCCAAGAAAGTTACTCGAAAAAAATTCTTCTTTAAGAGAAAGCCAGATTTATTCTAGGAATAAAAAAACATTTCAATATGCAATCGGTTGTACACCAATATGTTTTTTACTAGACTTCTAAGCTCTCTTCTAAAAGTTCACAAATATTCTTTCATACAATTCCTAGGACAAACCTACCTTATTTTGTATGTATAAACTGCAAGACTTTTATTAAACAAATATCTTGTTATTTTAGATTTTGATTAGTAATGTAAAATGACTCTGGTCATTTATCTCCTTAAGGGGATGTTGAACTCATTTTTTTATCGACCGAACCATATTTTTTGCGCACCGAAATGTTTTTATTGGTTGCACAGAATAAAAAATCCTTTTCTACGATTAAAGTACACATAGAAACATTGGATGAACATTCCGATTTTTACGTAAAAGACGAAAAAAATTAAAAAATTAAAATTTTGTTTTAATTTTTTTCGTCTTTTACGTAAAAATCGAAATATTCATCCAATATTTCTATGTGTACTTTAATCGTGGAAAAGGATTTTTTATTCTGTGCAATCAATAAAAACATTTCGGTGCGCAAAAAATATGATTCGGTCGATAAAAAAAATGAGTTCGGCATTAATGATCATTTAATTAATCATCAAGAAAGAATTTTTTTCAATTATAAATTTTATATGTATTATATTTATTAGATTTTTAAAACTTTATTAATTAGAAACCTATAATAAGAAACAATAAACGTAATTGTCATGAAGAGAACAATTGAGTTCATGAATATAAAACATACATATAATGTTGCATTTTTATCATTTTATTATGACATCTTATCATTCTTATCATCGCTTATGTCAATTTAATCATACTTTATATCTTTTGACAAGTTCTAATTTGATAATTCGAAATTCCTCTTGACGACAGCTTCAATTAATTATGCTTGATTATAGCAAAGAAACCGTTATCGTATATACGTGCATTTGTATGTATATATGTATGTTTGCTTTGAACTTGATTATTTGCTTTTTTTGCATTGATCTTTGAACCACAATATTTTGTATCAACGATATACTCGTGCGAAAAGAATTTATTTATATCCTTTACGTAAGCTGATCATTTTATTTTAACGTCTGATTTTCAAGAGAGATGTTTACTAATATACCAATTGCATTTTCGAATAAATCTTACATTAAACACTTCTCTATATTTGTAGCATATTTTTCATAGAAGAAATAAATTTTTTTTTATTTTGACAATCTTAAGTTACAAAAATTTATTAACTTTTAGATTACTTTTTCTCGTACATGTTGACAAATAGATCTTGTTGTATTAATTTATAACTGTTATTCTAAATTTTTATATATGTAAAGAAATATGAATATTTTTCTCGTTATAAAATATAACGTTTGTTTTCTTCTCTCGATGTATGATCTCTATCGAACATTTCACAAAGTATAAATGAGCGAATAAGGTGCTACTTCGTCTGTCAAGTCCGTGATTATATCAGTGATATCGCCAAGAGCATTAAATGTTTGGGATCGCATAAGTGACCACGTATCGTTATCAGTATTGCAAAACTGACGCACGATTATAAAGAAGAGCTACACGAGCGCAGAAAAGATAGAGAGAAAGATGAAGAAATACAGTGGAAAGTACCATTGTGATTGAATGACAAACAGAAACCCAAGAAATAAAGGAGAGAAAGAGAGAGTCAATAATCCCCCCTATTAGCTTTTCGCCTCCTCTATCTTATCGCGACAACTCCAGATTGGCGGATGAATGTACACCAACACTATATACTTATCTTGAAAACAGACTTTTACCAGCGCGTGCAATCGGTCTCCTGCGAAGTGTGTACATAATAACGTTAATCGTGATTGACGACATAAATAAATACGAAATAAGGGAAACGGTACCAGAAAATAATTAAGATTCCGAATGACCTGTAATGTTGCATGACGGAGACCTTGGAGGGAGCGATACCGTTACATAAAATCGCGGTTGAAAATTCATGATATAACGGTAGTTAATTGCGATTAATAATTTATCGAGATTTAAAAAAAAACGCGCAAGTTTGCGAGATTGAAGAGAATCGTAAAATCCGTCCAATTTATTGATGTACGACAAAGAAATCGCGCCGCTAAATATAAATCATTGCGAAATCGGCTGTCCGCGATATCGTTTGCAATTCTACGGTTCTTCGAAGAATAAACGTAATTGTATAATAAGACATACAAAATATTAATTTTGAATATAATTTATGTTAGTTTTTTACGCTAATCTATATTCTCTTTGTATAATCATACATATGCAAGGCCAGTGACAAAAGGATATAAATAACTTATGTACGTTATTGTCGGTTTTTTGAATTTTCAGAACAAGCGCTAAGTCATTTTATCAAAAAACATATTGAATAACATATTTTTATGTTTAGGCAATTTAAAAAATATGCAATTAATCTGTGTCATATATTTACAATTATAAATGTTAATAATGTACATACATATATATATATATACACACACACAAGAGGAATTATACCAAATTGTGTTTGCTACTCCCATTATATTGTTACAACACATCTTACATATAAGAGAGAACACTTTGTTACATCGCTAAATACGATTTCTACGACAAAACTTACGAATTTATTACTATGATTGATAATTTCATATATTTATTTCTTGCAATGCAGTACAAATATCCGTAAATCCGTAAAAAAGCAGGAGAAGATTAGCCAGAGTCTATAAAATCATTATCTATTTACGATAAATGTATTACAGCACTTTGTCTGTGAGCGATAAGTCAAGGATAAAAAATATATTGATTCCGATAACTTATGAACGAAAATGAATCCTTCTCGTCGATAGCAATAAGAGAAAAAAATGTAAAATTTTTGATACGCATACATTTAAACGTTCATAATCTCCTCGATATTTCATTCGAGAGTGATCAATAAATATATAACACATTATATGAAATTATTATGATCTACACATCGATCTATACAATGCAATTATTGTATCTAAATTTTTTTATCTTAACATTTTCTTGATCATTTTATTGGTCATTTTCGTCCATTATTTGAGTCGGAAATTTTTGTCATAAAATCCAAAAATTTTGTCAAAATTCTTTCTTTAGATATAATATTACATTTACTATATTGTATGTTATAATTAATATAAGTTATAGTTATTATTATGTTTTGCTTCGATCCGAACTGTGTAAATAATGATTTTTGACAGTTATGCTGATTTAATGATATATCGTTAAAATTATACAACTGCGCTTCGTGATCGGGAAACCTGTTGAGATCTTTATATTTGATCACCGACTGATTATCATTAAACGTTTTACAAATAAACTGCCATCGCTTCCCTAATAATCGACGAAGTAAATGGCAGTAATAATGTTCCGGCATGCTTGTGAAGCTCTCGTAAATATGCCCTAACTTGCCGTGTCGCATGTTTGCTCGAGATGCGTGCTCGCCCTCTCGTTGTAAGTAACGCGTCTATTACTGACTAACAAGGACTAACTATAGGTACATATATATCCTGTAGCTGCAACTGTGGATCTAAGTCAGAGTGACATTGTGATAATATATACGTTCTTCTTTTTTTATATTAAATATATATATATCTTTATAAAAATTTTACATATGTAAATTAAGAGTTGGATATTTTCTTTTACAGAAATTACCAATACAATAAAAAAAGAAAAAGATTAAAGTTAATAAAAAAACATGAACATTCTTTTGTAATATAATAAAAAATAGCGAGGAAATTTCAGAACGTATCATTAATATTTCGGATGATTATTAGTCTTCCTTCACAAATAACATCATGATGTTCTTTTAATATAGGGAGGTATAAATCTGAGATGTAATTTACGTGACAGTTATCGTGTCGCAATCTCTCTCTCGCTAACACTTTGTTATAATATCGTACATATCGCAACTTCTATGATAACGCGCTAGTATATAAGATATACCGCGTACGCGTTTAATTAAAATCGCGAAGAACCGGAATTCAATTCGCGTCTTTCTTCACGGTGTTACTCTGAGAGCGACATGTGTTATTAATTAATCAGCTTGCAACTAATATCGCGAAGATGTACTTACAACCTGGGCGAGGGGAGCATGCACTATCAGCGTGTATTGTACATGTACATATGTGTTGTAGCTTTAAGATCTACCCGCCGTTCGTATGCACATTTATTGTAAATATTATATATATATATATATATATATAATTTTTTTTCTTTTATACATCCGGTGCATCTTGCGGCGGTATATCTTATGCCTGTACATAAAACTATCACCGTTGCCGATACGATGTCATTAACGAATTATGAGGAATGTATGTTGAATAGACGTCATTCTTTTTGAAAAGCATTTGCATTTTGTCATTTTTTTTCTCTCTCTCTCTTTCTATCATCTATGTATATCATCAATGTATACATCATCTGTACCTCGAAGATTGTAAATATTGCACCAAATCCTACAATCCGAAGCCTGTTTTTATCTATTATTTTTCTTTTTATGTATCTTCACATATGTGGCCATATAGTTTTAGAAAAAATGCACCTCGCGAGCATTCGTGTGGCACTTCCCCTCACTAGTAACTCTCACCCACATATCATAGTTCCATGCTCCATGCACCTGGTGAGTATGTTTTTTTTCTTAACTTCATAGATATTGCGCGCAAGAGTTTGACGTCGACCTCGATCGCGTAAACAAGAATAAATTTTTCTTTATATAATAACATAATAATTTTATAAATTTCTAAAATTTCGCTTTCAATTAGTCTATTTAAAGTATACGACTCATTTCAACAATTTATGCGAAAGTCGACATCAAATTCGTGTGCTATATCATAATTTGCTCGCGTTTTATCTACCGCATGCTTGTGTTTGTGACGCTTTTGCGATGTGTTTGCTTCGCTTGATTTTGCTCACAATTCCGATAATAATTTTTATATAAATATTTATGTTTTTATGTATTTATATTTATATGTTACGTACACGCGAACGCGTAATTTTAATTTACATGTAATAAGATATATATTTAATATTGAATTGAAATGTTTTTAGAGCTGATAAAAATAAGATTAATAATTGCATTAAAATTTATTTTTGTACATCACTGTATTTAATATATAAAAATTGTGCAATTTTTTTACATCTTGGACAACTTTTAGTCGCAATATTACGAACCACATTATAACGCAGTAGAAGAAAAGATCGTATATATAATAAAAATATTAATTAAAACGTATATATTATTAATTAAAACATAGATAAGCAAAATGATAAAGATGTAATAAGTATCAAAAAGTATTACTTTATTCTTTTTTGCATCGCTTAAAAGAATTTTAAGAAACAATAATATTGTTGAGAAAAATCCTATATCTTATTAATCATCCAATAAAAAGAGAAACGCTCATAACTGGTAAAAGAAAACACTTGCAGCCTACAATCTGCGAGGAATTTAACTATCTTCTCTTAACTGTTGCAGACAACACTTTGCTGGGGACACCTTCGGAATCGGTACCGCCGCAAACGATTATTCAACCGCCACCCTACATCGCTCCACCAAAACCTGAAGATCGAGAGATCTATCAAAAATCACAAAAGAGATACCAAGATATCCTGAAGGACTCGCAGCCGCCAAATCTACGAGGATATCCCGAAAATGAGAAGCAGGCGATCGCAGACCAGAAACCTCCATCCTATACGCAAGAGATATACGATCCCCGTCAAAATGTCCAGCAGCTGTACGACAATCGTAGTAACTTTTTCGATCAGCAGCAGTGGATGTCGAACTACGAGTACCAACAAGTTCGCAACAATCAGACGGTGCATATGCACAACGCGAGGAACCAGCAGCTCTGTGCACCGGGCAGAGATATCGATCAACAACAGTTTTACACCCTGCCGACGAGGAGGCCTCAACGAGAAGTCGAGCCACCTCGCAGCGTTACGCCGGATATCACCAGGGGTCTCGGACGCGGTTCCCTCAGTAGCATGCACATGCTGGCAAAACAGAGTCAGCAGAGGGTCACGACTATGGAGAACGAGCAGAATCGACGCGGTGTCCATGTGGACGTGGAAAACAGGAACTTGGAGCAAGCGGAGACGAGAGGCAGATTCGTGCAAAATCAATCGCAGTCAATTGTGAATGTCAGAAATAGGTGAGACCCGGAAGAACAAGAAGAATCAAATTTTTGTTTTAGCTCAGTTGCAATCTTAAATCATAAATGCAAGTTTGAACCTATATATACATCAGTAAATTAAAGGAGTTAATAATATTAATAATATATTATAATAAGATGTATCAATTGATATCAATGAATGGCGCGCACTGTAGTTATTTATAAATTGCTTCTTCTATCTTTATATATTGTACAAAAGACTATGTGGGAAAATAGAAAGATTACATGATAATTATCAAGCGTAACGACCGATGCTAAAAGTAATCGACCTTGATTTAAACGTTTCATTGTTTTATACGCAGGTTCGCAACGCCTCTAAATTTAACTACACTTGGCTATCGATTCTTCGCATCTTCACCGGCTAATGATCCGTTTACGAAGTCTCCTAACGCAGACGTTCTACGAAATAATCCAATTTCACCGATCGGCCACGGCTGTTATAATAACGGCTTCAAATCGTCCACTCCCACTGACCATCACGGACGATCGGCATCAACTGTGGCGGAACGTCTAGCTTTAACCGCCACCACCGGCAATAATTGTGTGTCGCCGATACCGGTGAGTGGTTTCTCGGGTAGAAGTACTCCCGTCCAGACCTCTTCCGGCAGGACAACGCCGACCAATCTGATCCTGTCGCCTACCAAGAGCACCATGTCCAACGAAGAGTTATTCGCCGCGATCCACAAATCGAAGAAACGACTCAACATCAAGTTCAACGAGAACGAGAACGAAAATCTGTCGCCTTGCGGATCGATGAATTCCCTAATACAGACACCGGCCGGTACCAGACACAGCTGGAGCCCGGAATCTTACCAAAAACCTGCAGAGGTAATTACACCGATATAAAAAAAAAAAAAAATCGAAGATAAACAATTCTCAATTTCTGGTTTGAGAAAAAGTTTGTCAATTTATTTAAGCAAATATTTTTGAAGAATAAATGTTTATTGACCTCGAATAAGGAAGTAGCTTTGACTTTTTAAAAATTCTACGATTCTATTCGTCACATAACTCGCTAATCTCGCTCAATGTTTTATTTCAGGTACCGACCACCGTGCAATCGCCTACATCACGAATGGATTTCAAACGTCTGCTTCTTCAGCAAAGCGTAAAGACAAGTCCCATGCGACTGTCAGCGGCGGAACAATTGAAACTGTCACGCCAACAATGCCAACAACAACAACAATCATCACCAAACACTCACCAAAATCCTCTGGCTAAGGTTCTGAGTCCACGTTCGGGCTGGAGATTTCAAACACCGAGAACCGACGTCCTCTCGTCCACCATAATCGAGGACACCGCGGCAGAAGAGAAAGCTATGAAACCATCACCGGAAAATACATCTCCCATCTCAAGACTGAACCTTAGAAGACAATTAGATCTCTGTACTGACCTAGCAAGTCATCTGCATATCATTGATCACGAAAACAAAACCACGAATCTCAACGATAAGTTAACGAGAGCGAACAAGATGTGTAACGCGGACAAACTCAATCTCGATCCAACAATCAAATTGCTGAATCAAAATAACAGAACTCAAGAATTAATTACAACTGCGCCTGATGATTCTGCACGAACTCTCACGTCACCCGCAAAAACAATAACCAGTCAGACTATTTCGTCTTTGCCTTCCCACAACGACATCAGTACGGTCATACAGTATTCGAAGAGTTTGCTCGAACCCAAAAATCAGGATCCTAAAAGTGCTCTTGAATCGCGGAGGATCAGCAATCAATTGGCGAAAGCACAGTTCCTAGCTAGCACACCTACTAACAATAACCCATCGCAAAATCTCTACTTTAGCAAGAGATTCAGAGCACGATCAGAATCTCCGCAACACACTGTGGCGCAAAACGTTGCAACACGAAGCCCGAGTGCTCCTACTCTCGAAACCGCTTTATGATCCGAAAATACGTCGATAATCAGAACAACAGTTTTGCGCAAGAATAAGAATGTAGCTCTTCATTATTGTGACATAATATAATTTATGTATTGGTTTTTCTTATTATCTTAATAAGTTAAATTTTAGTAAATTGAATATTATTGAATTGTATATAAAATATTTATATGCACATAAGTTATTGATTAAAATTATAATTGATTTAAATTTTACTATAATGTAACAATGATCTTATCTAGTACATTAATGAAGAGTTAATATTAAATACAAATATTTTGAACATCTAAATCTGTTGAAGAAAGATAAAAATGAGCGGTTTAAGTTGAATTTTCCTAATTACAACTCGCATTTACTAAGAGACAATAATTTATAACCATTATATTTATTAGTGATAAAGCGGGAATTAGTATTACCCAGTATTGCAAAAAATCTCTTGCAAAAGTAGAACATTCAAAGAGCGAATATCATAATGAAAACGAAAATATCAATAATTCACACTTTGCTAATTGAATATAAAATATGTTTTATAACATATAATGTTACATTACATAATGCAAATAATTTCACTAAATTTCAAATATGTAACTCAATCAAATTATAAGCAATATTCTTAACGCTAATAATCTCAATCGCGTGCCTATTTAATATAAACATTTTATATACATATATATATATATATATATATATATATATATTTGCACTGTATAAAATGATACTCTAAATTTACTCTCGAATTGAGATAATACCGTAGATGTTAATACAGCGATATATTTATATGGTGTATTCAATATTTTCTCATTCTTTATACTAAATAAGTTTTCTTCGACTTTTTAACGAAGAAAGCAGTTTGATCTTGTACGATCTCAACGCTCATGATCGGAATTAAATAAATATATAATCTCATCTCGATATATCTATTCTTAAATAAAAGAAAAAAATATAGATATTCTGTGCTAGTGTTGCACAAAGTCTCGCATTCGCAGAATTTTATCTGCGATATGAAGAAACGTGACAAAAATTTTTTTTCTAATTCTATAATAAGAAACTTATACAAATGTAAAACCTATCGTTACCTTTATTCTCTCAAAGTAAAATATTATATTCAGTATTTTATCTATGTTTGGGTTAATTAATATTATTATATTAATATATATATTTAATTTTTTAATAATATAATAACTATATTAATATATAATATTAATTTATTTACGCGGGAATTAAGAGAAAGATGTTGATGGCCAGGAGCCGTGGAAATTTAACTCGATGAATTATAAACCGTTTATTATAAGAAGATAAATTAAGTACATTATTGTTTGTATTTATAAAGTCGAGATTACTCGAAATAATCGCTGCCGATATATTTTTAAACTATTAGATAGAAATAAAAATCAAATCCTGTCCCAATCATAAATAATTCTTTTACTAATTCTTTTGTATTCTATAATTTTTTTCTATTTTACAGAAATTAAATATTGAAAATAGGCGATTTATATTACATTTACTTACCACGCTCATAATTATGGACCGACAGTCTTTCGGTTAACCATTTTGTCGACGCTAAAATATTTATAATTATTATATTTAAAGTATTAATTTATCTGTCGACTTCAATGATAACCTAATTCCCACCTAGTGATTTGGCGAAACTTGTATATAACGAGCAATATAATCGCAACCGGTTTTAAGTCTCGATCGCTTACTAGTCTAGTCGGGGTAGAATTTAGTATACATATATCGCGTTTTTGGGAGGAAAAGTGCCGTTAATCGCGTGAGAGGAATGTGTAATGTATTACAATGGATCGAGATAATTAACGCGTGATGAATATATATATAATATGTATGCGAAAAAGATTAATAATGTAACAACAGTTGCCTTATTATTAATTAAATTATTTCAAGTTGTGTCGAGCAAAAATATCGACGAAGCATTTATCAATTATTTGCGATCGCGCAAAACACAAAAGTAACTTTGCAAATGTAACTTGTTAGGTCTTAAGCTAGAAAAGTGTTTTGTACTTTGCTCAGAATAAACGAAAATGTTTCGTGAACATTTCAAATGCATTCCTTTTTCTAATTTATATGTTTTTTGTGTATATATTTATTACTTAATTAATTCTATCATATAATAATTCAAAATGAATATAAGAGAACCAATTCGCCAACTTTTTTGGCAAATTTTTAATTATTATTAAATTATACAAATTTTAATTATTATTTTGAATGTATATGTTGATCTCAGAAAAAAAAAATTACTTTTATGTGTTGCAAATATTTAGAGATTATTAGAGTATGTTTAAAAAAAGATTATATTTGGTATGTTTTTATGTAGATGCATAATCTTTTTTTTTCAAGTAGAGGCCTCAACATAAAAATATAAAATATAAATATTGCGCTTTCTTGTAGCGCAATAAAAAATCAATAAA
This sequence comes from Anoplolepis gracilipes, assembly GCF_047496725.1. Taxonomy (NCBI): domain Eukaryota; kingdom Metazoa; phylum Arthropoda; class Insecta; order Hymenoptera; family Formicidae; genus Anoplolepis; species Anoplolepis gracilipes. The sequence continues at coordinate 11,276,249 of NC_132971.1, read as the reverse complement.
TAAGCATCTGATTAAGACATATTTTACAATATTCTCTGATCACATAAAATGTCACAAATGTAAATAATAAAAATAAACATAATAAATAATTTTATTTTCATTTTATTTTCTATAATATATAATAATAATAATCAGTAACACTCACCTCATTTTTTTGTGTATATCACAGCGGTTGCATCGCTGCATCGACGTTCAAAAGAGGCTGCTTCCTCTGAAACATTTTTATATTAATGTTATGTACCAGTAAAAACCAAACACAACATTTTTAATCAAAATCAATCAGAAGATAATTCGCTTACGTATGTCACTGTACGATCACTGTAATCCACGAAAATACAGTAAATTATTGAAGTGAACGAGCGATAAAACGATCCAGCGACCTTTCGGTATTAATAACCGTGCGAAGTGTACGCATGAATTAATTTACGCGCAATTCGTGGACAGACAACGGTAACCTGTGATTGGTCTGCTTAAAGCTGTGTCCATTTCAAAAACTATTATTTGAAATAAAAAGCCGCAAAAACTCATTATTTATTTCCTAAAATTTCTAATTTTTTTTTCTATAAAAAAAAGATAAATAAAATTAATGTTACCAATATTCATAGTTCAATTCAATACCTTACACTAGTCGTCACTTTTTTTTTAAAAAAGGGAATAAGGAAAAAAGATATAATAATAAAATAATATTCACTTGATATGAATATTAATCATCGGATTCAAGCACATTAAATTTAATAATACATATTGATGTTTTGTACACTAATAAAAATCAAATATTTTGTGCACTAATAAAGACCAAAATTGTGCTTACAAGAATCAGGCAGCCACTTTGAACAGCTGTTGCATTAAAAAATGAGAGTGGATTAGGCCTATTGGGGAAATCACTTGAAAAAAACGCGCCATGCTATCTACCGCAAGGTGGTGAGGAAATGATAGTGTCGCTACATTTTCTTATCATATAAAATTATTTTATTATACAATAAAAAACTGTACGTCCATATATTAAAATTTTCTTGTGTTACCATGATTTGATTACTACTTTAATGTAAAATTAACATATAGCTGATATGTTATTATTATTTTTATAACATTTTTTCATGTGTTACATTTATATAAACTTCAGAACTTAACACTTTAAGTATGTCTCTTGAGATAGAATATTATTTTGAGTGCTTTTAACACATCATTAGCAATCATTTCAAACAATCACCATGTTACAAAATTAGTTCAACATTCTAAGTAAAGTGAAAGTAAATCTTCGAGTAATCATGAGCTTTAACATGTTCTATTAATATTTATAATATTTAAAATAAGATTTAATATAATATTTATAATAATATATATATTATATATTTATATATATAATATATATATATAATAATATATATATAATAATATATATATTATATATTATATATATATTTATAATAATATATATATTAATATTTATAATAAGAGTAGTTTTTAATTAATTTGTATGTTATTTTTACATCATACTTAAAGTCACAATAACAAAATAAATGTTAAGTTTTGTGTCAATTTCTTCGTTAAGTTTGTTAATAAGTAACACATAATGAATTCTTTTAACTTAAAATTTAGAGAATAAGAAATATTATTGGTAAAATAAGAATTATTATTGGTAATAATTGATGTTTTATATAAGACTGATTGCAGTCGCGCGCTAATTACAATGAACAGCTGTTCTCAGCATCTCAAAAATAGTTATTTTGCAAAATCAATCTCATTGCATGCTTTATTACTTGAATGTCCTCTAATTATTCTAGAAAGTCTTTCTATTGCCAGAAACAAGTACTTGCTGTAAACAAGTCTCAAAAAAACCATAGTCGCAAATACTTTTTTAGCTCTGACATCACTCAAGCAATGATTATAAACAATAACAATTTTCACCAGTACGTAACCGATCAAGTTCAAGATCAAGCGTACGCGATTAAAAACAATCTCGCGCATGGCAAAACCGCTTAGAGCGCGTCACAGCCCTTCGGTGGCCAATTAAAAACGACACGTCTTACAAAGTTCAAAATAACTGGCCAACAACCGAAATCACAACTATATAAATTCTCGCTGACTTTTCGCCGCGACATTACTGTCACACAACTGTCACTACAACTTACTGACGAATAAAAAAAATGGAAAGTGGACGTTTATGGAGACCGTGGATCTCAGGTGAGCAATTTTTTAATTAATAAATTTAGAGTAAAGTAAAATTTTGTATTTTTGGTAGTATAATAAAAATTAGATAGTATAATTAAAACTAGCCAGTAAATTCTTTATTTAGTAGTATGACGTTTTGATCATTTGGTTGTGGTTTATATTGTTATTAATTATATAGTGACACTTGAAAAGGACCACAACCAAAATTTGTATTTTTGACTAAATATCAATGAATTTCATTTATTTACACAATTGGAAAATTTGTGTTAAATTTTTTAACATTTTAAATTAATTATTTAAAAATTATTTAAAGAAATTTATTTAATTTTAAATTTTTAACAAGAAAACCAAAAATTTTCCAACTGTGTAAACTTGCATTTATTGAGCCGGACACGAGTATACATACTGTAATCATATATGAAGTTTTTCTTCGTCTAACATTACTAAATTAGATTAATTAAATCATTTGTTGCTTGTTCTCAGTACAATTTTGTACGTAGTTATTAATGACTAATTATATATGTTGATTATCATATAATTTAATATTTTTATTGTAACTCGAACTATGTTTTGTACAAATTACGAATTGTATGTATGTTTGTTTATATGTATGTTGTGTCTTTTAACTTTAATATAAGTATCAAAATATTGGTGATTATCAATATTTTGATTCTTATATTAAAGTTAAAAGAGACACTAAAATAGACACATACATACATACATATATACATTAATATTATCTATACCTTGATTAAAATAATATTTTTGTTAAACGCAGAACCAATTGTTGACCGCAGTTAGGCGTACGCCCGGCCCGGGAATGCCAATCCTGAAGAAATACCCGGGCCCTCCGCGGGACCGTCAACCGAAAATAGTGATGGACAGAATGCATTGAAGCATGACAAACAGACACAAACACCTGAAAAACCATATCAATGTGAATTTTGCCAAAAGAGGTGAGTAAAGATGACAATTTTTTTAAAAATAATAATTCTAAATTAAATTTATTTGAAAAAAAAATTGCATGCTTTAATTATAAATTAAATCTTTTGCAGATTTACCCGAAAGAACGGGTTAAAAGTACATACGAGGAATAAACATACAGGGGAGGACCGCCAGTTTGGCTGTCCGCTTGCGGACGACGGTACGCCCGATTCGAGTATTACAACCGGCATCTTTGCAATGCCTATAGATATATTCTATCCGTGAATTTTTAAACGCAGAACCAATTGTTGACCGCGGTCAAGAGCAGGAATACGCCCGGCCCGGGAATGCCGATCAAACTGTGAATGAGAAAATACCCGGGCCCTCCACGGTCCACGAAACTGAACAACCATCTTCTGGGACAGGATCCGATCCAACAAGACAACACACTAGTGAAAAGCCTCACAACTGTTCACTATGCCATAAGAGATGAATAAAGATGGCAATTTATATATATATATATATTTATATAAATACTATATATTTATATTTGCATAAAGTATACATACTGGCCCGGCGGGTAGATTGCGGCGATACACCTATCTTGATGTTTTTTTCGGCTCCAGGATGCGGCGAATCGCCGCCAGCATCGTCCACAGGCGTCTTTCGCCTGTATGAACCCTCATATGTACTTTCAGATTACCTTTTTGCCAAAATCTGCAAAAGATTTAATTTAGAATTATTTTTCATGCGGAATGTTTTTTTTCAAATAAATTAAATTTAGAATTATTATTTTTTAAAAAATTGCTATCTTTACTCACCTGTGTTGGCAAACTTGACACTGGTATGGTTTCTCATCACTTGTGTGAAGCGTCTGTTTGTGATGCTTCAATGCACTCTTACAAGATAAGTTCCGTCCACAGTCCTGACATATGAAATGAGATCTATTTCCTGTTGATGCCGCGGAGGGCCCGGGTATTTCCTCATTTATAGGTTGATCGGCATTCCTGGGCCGCTGCTCTTGTTGACCACGGTCAACAATTGGTTCTGCGTTTAATTGAAAAATAATAATATAATAATGTATGTATGTATGTGTCCATTTTAGTGTCTCTTTTAACTTTAATATAAGAATCAAAATATTGATAATCACCAATATTTTGATTCTTATATTAAAGTTAAAAGACACATCATATAAACAAACATATATACATATACACACACATACATATACATACATATGTTTATAGGCATTGAAGGCAGTTGGAAAATTTTTGGTTTTTTTGTTAAAAATTTAAAATTAAATAAATTTCTTTAAATAATTTTTAAATAATTAATTTAAAATGTTAAAATTTAACACAAATTTTCCAATTGTGTAAATAAATGAAATTCATTGATATTTAGTCAAAAATACAAATTTTGGTTGTGGTCCTTTTCAAGTGTCACTATATAATCAATAACAATATAGACCACAACCAAATGATCAAAATTAGAAATTTTAGGAAATAAATAATGAGTTTTCGCGGCTTTTTATATCAAGTAATAGTTTTTGAAATGGACACAGCTTTAAGCAGACCAGTCACAGGTTACCGTTGCCTGTCCACGAATTGCGCGTAAATTAATTCATGCGTACGGTTATTAATACCGAAAGATTGCTGGATCGTTTTATCGCTCGTTCAGTTCAATAATTTACTGTATTTTCGCGGATTACAGTGATCGTACAGTGACATACGTAAGCGAATTATCTTCTGATTGATTTTGATTAAAAATTTTGTATTTGATTTTGACTGGTACATAACATTAATATAAAATATGTTTCAAAGGAAGCAGCCTCTTTTGAACGTCGATGCAGCGATGCAACCGCTGTGATATACACAAAAAAATGAGGTGAGTGTTACTGATTATTATTATTATATATTATAGAAAATAAAATGAAAAGAAAATTATTCATTATACTTATTCTTATTATCTACATTTGCGACATTTCATGAACAGAGAATGCATATATTTCTTGCCAAGGAAAATGTATCATAATCAGAAATAACATATTTTTATGTTGAAATTGCAAAATTTGTAGAGAAGTGAGTGAATTATATATTCATATATTCATTATAGTTATTCAGGAATAATAGTTAAATCTGTGAAATTCATATCTTGAGGAAATATTTTTTTTTAGTATGTAAATCTTAACATAATTAAAGGTTTAAATTATTGAAAAATTAAATTATAGAAGTTTGCATTTCTTTGGCTGTGCAGTAGAGACTGTGCTACGAATATTTGGAAACATCATTGTTTGTTCCATGAGAATAAAGAATAATATACAATGATTTATTTAAGCGACCAAACTGGCAAATCAAATTTATTATTAAAAAGTTGACATCGACGACGTTTCGACCTTTGGTTTATGTCCTTTTCAAATGTTGATTGACGCTGACGGTTGAGATGTTACAGATCGAACAACAATGTAACCAAAAAACTAAAGGTCGAAACGTCGTCGATGTCAACCTTTTAATAATAAATTTGATTTGCCAGTTTGGTCGCTTAAATAAATCATTGTATAATTTTCATTACTGGTGATATAAATTAGTATCAAAAGAATAATGCTTCGAAGCATTCGTAGCGCTGTCTTGACCGCGCTTTTTCTTGCACTTCATCACGCGGTTATTAACGTTGGACGAAGGATCGCTCGATCGTTTAGCCCTTGTTTAATTTAATAATTTGCTGTATTTTCGTGGATTGTAGTCATCCCACATTGTTACATACGTAAGCGAATTATCTTCTAATTGATTTTGATTAAAAATTTTGTGTTTAGTTTTGACTGGTACATAATATTAACATAAAATATGTTTCAGAGGAAGCAGCCTCTTTTGAACGTCGATGCAGCGATGCAACCGCTGTGATATACACAAAAAAATGAGGTGAGTGTTACTGATTATTATTATTATATATTATAGAAAATAAAATGAAAATAAAATTATTTATTATGTTTATTTTTATTATCTATATTTGTGACATTTTATGTGATCAGAGAATATTGTAAAATATGTCTTAATCAGATGCTTATTTATTGATTTTTTATTGCGCTACAAGAAAACGCAATATTTATATTTTATATTTTTATGTTGAGGCCTCTACTTGAAAAAAAAAAGATTATGCATCTACATAAAAACATACCAAATATAATCTTTTTTTAAACATACTCTAATAATCTCTAAATATTTGCAACACATAAAAGTAATTTTTTTTTCTCTGAGATCAACATATACATTCAAAATAATAATTAAAATTTGCATAATTTAATAATAATTAAAAATTTGCCAAAAAACTTGGCGAATTGGTTCTCTTATATTCATTTTGAATTATTATATGATAGAATTAATTAAGTAATAAATATATACACAAAAAACATATAAATTAGAAAAAGGAATGCATTTGAAATGTTCACGAAACATTTTCGTTTATTCTGAGCAAAGTACAAAACACTTTTCTAGCTTAAGACCTAACAAGTTACATTTGCAAAGTTACTTTTGTGTTTTGCGCGATCGCAAATAATTGATAAATGCTTCGTCGATATTTTTGCTCGACACAACTTGAAATAATTTAATTAATAATAAGGCAACTGTTGTTACATTATTAATCTTTTTCGCATACATATTATATATATATTCATCACGCGTTAATTATCTCGATCCATTGTAATACATTACACATTCCTCTCACGCGATTAACGGCACTTTTCCTCCCAAAAACGCGATATATGTATACTAAATTCTACCCCGACTAGACTAGTAAGCGATCGAGACTTAAAACCGGTTGCGATTATATTGCTCGTTATATACAAGTTTCGCCAAATCACTAGGTGGAAATTAGGCTATCATTGAAGTCGACAGATAAATTAATACTTTAAATATAATATAATAATTATAAATATTTTAGCGTCGACAAAATGGTTAACCGAAAGACTGTCGGTCCATAATTATGAGCGTGGTAAGTAAATGTAATATAAATCGCCTATTTTCAATATTTAACTTCTGGCAAAATAGAAAAAAATTGTAGAATAGAAAAGAATTAGTAAAAGAATTATTTATGATTGGGACAGGATTTGATTTTTATATCTATCTAATAGTTTAAAAATATATATTGGCAGCGATTATTTCGAGTAATCTCGACTTTATAAATACATACAATAATGTACTTAATTTATCTTCTTATAATAAACGGTTTATAATTCATCGAGTTAAATTTCCACGGCTCCTGGCCATCAACATCTTTCTCTTAATTCCCGCGTAAATAAATTAATATTATATATTAATATAGTTATTATATTATTAAAAAATTAAATATATATATTAATATAATAATATTAATTAACCCAAGCATAGATAAAATGCTGAATATAATATTTTACTTTGAGAGAATAAAGGTAACGATAGGTTTTACATATGTATAAGTTTCTTATTATAGAATTAGAAAAAAATTTTGTCACGTTTCTTTATATCGCAGATAAAATTCTGCGAATGCGAGACTTTGTGCAACACTAGCACAGAATATCTATATTTTTTTCTTTTATTTAGGAATAAATATATCGAGATGAGATTATATATTTATTTAATTCCGATCATGAGCGTTGAGATCGTACAAGATTAAACTGCTTTCTTCGTTAAAAAGTCGACGAAAACTTATTTAGTATAAAAAATGAGAAAATATTGAATACACCATATAAATATATCGCTATATTAACATCTATTATCTCAATTTGAGAGTAAATTTAGAGTATCATTTTATACAGTGCAAATATATATATATATATATATAATCAGTCTCGCAGTTGTCGATTTCGTGAAACAAATATCAGAAATGGAGACCGCTACCGAATCACCAGGTAGCTGCCCCTGCGCAAGTTTCTTTTATTCTGTAATTGCTACATCTTCATCTGTACTACTCCCTTTGAAGCTATTATTTCTATTAAAATGTCTAGTTCTCGTTGGTTGCAATCTATGTGATGAATTTTCATATATTCCACATGATTTTGAATTAACCCTGCTGCCATCTAAACAAATTGATATGGAAAAGTCGATTACGAATAAAAATATAAGAAACATAATTTACTTTTATTTATTATTTATAAAGTGTATTGACTCATTGACTTAACGTATTTCTACAAGGTTTAATAACGTATTGTTTTCTTTATTAACTATTTACTAAAATTAAAACCTATAAATAAAAATTACCAGCATAAAATCTATTTCTTCTTCTTCAGACTCAATAATACGTTGCCAATGTATGTTTCGTATCCATTCCTCAATGTACGATAAATGATATGGTGGCATATGGATGTTTGTTACTTCAAGACACTGTTCTTGTAAATTTTGTGATTCACTGGAAATATACAAATAAAAATAATATGTATATATATATATATATATATATATATATATATATATATATATATAAAAGCAGAAACATTGGAAGAGATATAAGAGAATTATATTTAGAGAATAATTCTGAAACTAAAATTATATAATTACCAATCTAATTTCCAAGAAATTGTAATGTTTGGCGCTTCTTCTAAAGGTATTAACCTGCTGGCTATGCCAAACTTTCTCATTACAGCGTAATATGTAGCAGTCATTAAATATTTCCGTAAATATTGAAATAAAATCTGTAACATATAAATTACATTAGAAAAAATAATATTAAACATTTTCATAACATAAAAAGATATATTTGCGTACAGTGTTTTAACAAAATATAAATATATATAATATAATTAACATAATTTAACATAATCTGCAATAACTTACAGATGTTGGTATATATGGTATACGCAATTCTTTCAATAGTTGAAAAAATAAATAAGTGATGGACTTAGAAAATATACAGTCTGTTAATATTTCCATAATTTGTGATGCTTCCATTTCATTCCAAAAATTCTTTTTCGTCCAGAATTCGCCTTTATTTATATTATCTTTCCAATGAGAAAAATTATCGTCAAAAGAATTTAAACAATTCTTTGAGAATATTGGATGTTCAGGACATATTTCTAAAAGAGAAGATTGCACTTCTTCTACGACCTTATTTAGCCATGCATTTATAAAATAGTAAGACACATGTGGTCGGAAATATTGGATCACCAGAGTAAGGAGTTTTTCTAAAGATTGTTCTTTTTCTGATAGATTAAATTTTTTTACCTTGGTGGTCGGAAATATTGGAGCACCAGAGTAAGGAGTTTTTCTAAAGATTGTTTTTTTTTCTGATAGATTATTAAATTTTTTTACCTTATATATTAATCGATATTGTCTCAAATATCGCAAAATTTTTTCAAAATAACCTATATTAGGTAAATTATGGAATTTGCTAAAAAAAATTATATGTTAATTGTACAATAACAACTGTAAAATAATTAATTTGTGATGTTAATATTAATTTATTAAATTTTACCTTGATGATTCGACAAAAACGTTTCTATGTAGATAAAACGTAATAAAATAATAAAACATGGAATTGTTGGCTATAAAACGGAGAAGTGAATCCAATTCGTCTTTTTTAGAATCCGTTAAGACATTGTAGGACATCAGGGATACAAAATACTTTAATGTTCTAACACATTCTATACTTTTCTCCACTTGTTTTTTTAATTTCTTAAAAATTTTTTATGATGGGAGCGAGGAACCAATAAAATAGGTTGAATTAGCATTTCAATAAATGATTATGACAATTAATTGAATGGGATTACAAATGTAACAAACACGTGTGATTGCAAAGCCAATAGAAGTAGATTGAAGTTGATAGAAAAATTATTACATAATTTTGGCTAATTCTTAATTACTATACAAGTCAATAATATAAAGATAAGACAATTCTTTTGTAACAGGACTCTTTAACAGAAACTCTGACATTAACTTGAGTTTCTATAACACTTTTCTTTTCATAATACCGTAGTTCGCAATTTAGCTCACATTATGTGTAACATATGTGTATATATGACATTATCTTATAAATTCCATAAAATCTTAAGCTGTGAAATTATCCATACATATTTTATGCATCTCGTAAGTCTAGATATTCGCAAGTCGAATAATAAAAGAAATTTTTTTTGTAGATTCGATTGTGTTAATCAGGAAGATTTATAATGTATAAATCTGTATTAATATGTATTCTTGTTAATATGTACTTAAAAATTAAGTAATTAAAATGTAAGATTTTGAAAAAATTACTATAAATAAATAATTGGTTAATGTCAGTATCTATGCTAAAATTGAATTTATAAATATATTTATATACACTGGAGGATTATATCTCCCCCCTCGAAAGAAAAAAATAATTTTGCCAAGAAATGATTAAACTGTGAAAATAAATATGATAATTAAATCATATAATTTTATCAAACCGCTTTTCTTTTATTGACGTCTGGATCCGCTTGTGGTTGTATGCAATAATATCGATTTAAAATAAATAATTACTGAATAATTTTCACACATAATTTTTTTTCAAGAACTAGTCACGATTACGATCGCAGTGCATACAGATCCAAGTTACCTACCATATCCAATATTTGCTTTGAAAAGACGTTAACATTTATATGACATTATAGAAACTCATCTATCATGTCCTCTTATAATTCCCTTTCAAAAAATTATTAATTCTACTGCAAATATATTTGCAGATATTTTGTTAATAGAAAGACTCTTTTTGAAAATTATAAACATTAGAAAAATGGGCAGGTAAATACTAAGCGCAAATGAAAAAGCGTAAAGAAATCAATCAAGTAATAAACTAGAAATTTGTAGCAGTAAATATATGTATGTATGACTTTGTGTCTCCGGTCTTAGCATCATCCAAACGTCAATGTTTTAAAGTTTAAAGTTTTTAAAATTAATATTTGAAGTGACACACTGCATGTCTAATGGAAACTGATACCTTCAGCGAAGCGAGATCAAGGATTATTGTCAAAATTGTGCATCATTCACAAGAATTTTTCATATTTCGATATTTAAGCTGAAATGACATATAGTATATAAACTTTTTTACTTATTGTTAGAATGACTTCTAGAACATATTCTAGAAGTTTGTCGATTAAACTTCGAGACATCCCTGTATAAAAATTACTGCGTATATATAAAACTATTATTAATATTTTATATAAAACTTATTTTTTAATTAAAATTGAAAACTATGATTATAAATTATTAAATATTGTATTATTTTAAACTAATTATCTTTTTCTTCTCATATAAGTTTTTAAATTATTATATTTATTCTCTGAAAGAAATAGAATACATGTCACGCTCATTGTCAGAGAGAAAATTTCGTATGTAAAATAAATCTTGTGTAAAGATAAAGAACAAATCTTTGACAAAAAGAAAGCATCTTACAATTAGTCTTCGATTCGTAACAAAAGAGTTTACTATACTTTTGTTACTATAATATTATAGTACTATAAAAGAAAAACAGTTCTCCGAGTACATGTCTACTGTGATGTAAAATTCCTGGGAATCGAGGAGAGTTTCCAAGTAACGTAAATGCCATTTTTTTTCTCTCGTATTCGCGCTCGCATTTAACGCGGGCGAGCGTTCCGTCTCTACCTAACAACCGCATTATATAGATCAAACTTATAATTTTTTATTATTTAAAAGAAAATTGTTTCTCTCTTTCTCTCTTCCTGCCTTTTTGTTTTTTTTTTTCTTTCTTTATTTATTTAAAATTATTTATTTAAATGAGTTTAATTTCATTAAAGAAACAACAAAGTAATGTTATTTTAAAATTAGATATTTTAATCCTGCATAAATTTATTTATTTCTCGAAGATAAAAAAAATATTAATTATTTGAGAGAAAAGTTTCTTTTTTTTTGATAAAAAAATTGATTTTTGTTTTTGAAATATTATAGTTTAAGTATAGATGTACATAGATTGTATTATAGTTTGTAAAACTCTGACTAGAATAGACGATATGATATACCATAGGTATAATATATATAAATTATTTTAAAAATTATTATTATTATACTTGAATATATAATAAAAACATGCACAAAGGTTGTATAGAATTAATTTACTGCAGTTTCATCAATAAGAAATGTTTAAAAAAATTTTTGACTAAACAAAGGAGACTTTCTCCTTAAATTTTATTTAGAGTCGATGATTCTCAAAAGATATTTTCTTTCAAAAGAAAAAGAAAAGTAAAAGTTATTCAGATCATTAATTTGAAAATATTTGATGTTTAAAAGAAAATGCATTTACAGACTTGTTTAAACACTTAATTCAAAATTTTATGACTCTGTCAATCTTACAAATTTTTCAATAAAACTTGGAAAACATTTTTCAACTTTCTTTCACAAACCGTAAAAAATCGATTCTTTGGATTTCTAAAGAATAATTTGAGGCCCTCAGGTAACAAACTTCGTGAATATACATATTGTTTAGCTAGTATATTGAAAACACTGCTTACTTTCTCCTCTGTGCAAAATTCCGCCACGTTTTGACGGACGTGATAATTTCTATCGAATTTAAATGTTAATCGGCTGTCAGTGGTTACAAAGACAAAACGAAATTGTCAGACGGCGTGAAAAAATAAACGCGTTTCGTCGACGAGATCTCGGTTATCGCTTCTCTTCGACGGCAAAATTAAGATATAGCAGTAAGACACGGCAGTGAGAAGAAATTATCAAAATTGATTTCAAAGTCACCTCGGTCTGTCTTTTCTAAGTGACATTTGACCGCCAAAGCAAAATTTATTATTGAGACTTGAAGCTAGATTGCTCGTGAAAATTGAAATTGTTTTCGTTAAAGTACCCTATGAACTATAAACTATAAACTGTCGACTACCATACCGTCATATATTTTCATGTGCGTTGCTCAATCCATTTAAGCAGACAATAAATATGTATATTTGTATATTAGTATATTTAAGTACAGAAGAGAAAATTCATCACACATGTTAAAATGGTCTACTTTTCTTAAAATATAAAAAATTATATTTTGTGCTTCAAAATTAAAATTATTTCCTTGCGTGTTTATTACGTTATAAACTTTAAACGTTATTGGAGCTAATGAAAAGATCTAAACTAATCAATAAAAATGTTCAATTAAGGATTTTTTAAATAATCAATTTTAATAGTTAATTTTATAGAACAATCTTTTAGAATATTTTGCCATTTGTTAAATTGAAAAATGTAATTTTAATAACTGAAAAATAAAAGAAGTATTATATGTATAATATAGTTAAATTTTTCGACATTTTTCACATTTTTTTCTCCGCACTCTCTATAAAATAAAATTTACTATTACAATATTCTATATTAACTATAAGTATGTTAAAGTTTTTTATTATTGCTTACTATTGACTCTTTTATAAATGATCTCATTAGTATAAATAGTATTTATAGAATATAAAAATCTCAAACATAATTTTTATGGGATTAAAAATTTACAGGCAGCGATGTATTGAAATTGCTGCAATCTTTTATGATAAATATTGCAAGTAATATAAAATATAATATAATATTTAAATATATTAAGTAGTTTAAATGTCGGTTTGGACGTAACAGTCATCAAATATTGAACAAGTTTTTATTTTGTTTGAAAAATTTAATCATATAAGTTATTGAGAAAGGAAATATCTCGTTTGCCATATCTTGAAATTTTATGAAAGAACTGCTAAATTGCGATAAAAAAACATTTCTTAAAATTATTTTATATGTTCTAATAAACAAACTTTTTACAAGTTTAGATGTTAAATTTTTTCGTGATTTCATGTATGAATTAGTCTTAAAAGATAATTTATATTTATATTTTATATTTGTCGAGTAATTTGTGGTAAGTATCCATATTTTCCGCGTTCAAAAATTAAGTTCTTGACCCTTCTTAAATTGTACCTTAAAAACAGATATTCATACGTGAAAATAACATACATAATTGCATATCGAAACCTCGTATTTTACGATTACATCTTACAATAATCATGCTTTATGTGTTCGGAAAATAATCTCGAGTAATCTCTATAGTGATGTTTCGTCATGAAAGTCTGAGATTAAAGTATATCAACGCTTTCTCTGACTACGTGCATTTACCGATTACCGGAAAAAGTTAAATTATCGAACATTTTGCAGAGCTGTAATAAATTTGTTTTCGTACGTGCCGCACGAGAGAATAAAAGCGTACACATTATACCGCGAGAAGATCAGATCGCGATCGGATTAAAGCAAAATTAATGAAGGGCAGCTTCGAATGAAGATTACAAAGGAGGTCAGCGGCGTCTCATTCGTGTTCGTCGTTTTAACCGTCATCACAACATGACGTTCACCTTTCGAGAGCGCCTCCTTTAAACTGGTTAAGAGTAAAAACGAGAGAGCAACCGGAGAAGCGAGGAGTATGTTTTGGGAGAGATTTCGGCAACTGTATTCACACGCGCAACGTGTGTGCAACAACAATAACGTGGTCGCAATCATATCTGAACACCTCTGTGTATTCCAAAATATTTTCTTACTACGCAATGATAATTTTTACGCAAACACATGTCGAAGACGCGACACACAATGGCGTGTTACAAAACCCACGGGGACCCATGAGATTCGTGTTTGATTTGCAAACGTTTATCTTCTCGTTGTAGCTCTCTCCTTTAATGCACGCGAAATCGCTCGCAAAAGTTTGTTAAATGCTCGTACCGCGCATTTATTAAGTTTCACGGACCAAGCTGTCAGCGAGAGGCACGCTTCGAGTGATGATTAAGATTGTCGATAAACGATATTGACCCGTATCCGACAGGCATAATTAATAACTGGTCTTCTCCGGTATGATGATCCTCGAGTGTGTGTGATCTCGTAAACTATTCGCTCAAATTTCATTCGTCCGAGGTGCATTTATCGTGTCCAGAATTCACGGTCTAGAATCGAGGAATTAATTCGAGAGCGGTCTTTGCCCTAAGGATTTTTTTAAAACTCTAGTTATTTTTAGAGTTAAAAAACGAACAATTTTTCAACGAAAACTTGACTTTAAATTTAAAATCTTGTATTTAGTAAAAATTAAAAATTTCTAAAAATTGGCTATGACAAAAATTAGATTTATTAATATATTTTAAGAATTTGATAAGTTTTTGTTTTAGATAAACTGTACGAAGATTATGATAATTACTACAAAACTGTTAGCAACGAATAAGTTTGATATCAATGTTTAAGCCAGCTCTATTTCTTAATATTTTTAATTAAAAATTTTATGTAACGCTTACTGATTTACGTGTAAGATACTGATTAAAATCCTGTTGGAATAAAGTTAATAGTTTCTACAAAAAAAATTCGTTAAAATTCGCATCTTTTTTAACAGGCCGGAATGTAGGCATTTAAAAATTTGCATTAAAGAATTTTAACGTGCTATCCATAATTTTTAAAAAATTTGTTTATCCTTTCAATATACCTAATTGTAAGAAACAAATATATAAGAAAAAGTTAAGAGTGTCTAGTAATTTTGGTTGTACATAGAGAGATGAACGGAATGAATTTTACTTTATAATTTTAAAGAAACAATATTAATGAATGCAAAAAGAATTTAAAAAAAGAAATTTTCAGCAATTAATAAAGATGCGAAATATGCCGAAAGATTCTTCCTTTGGCGAAAGTTGCGGATGGATTGACACATGAGCATTTTAGGCGTCGTCGCAATGACGTCATCTCACTTATGTCCTTCCTGACATCATTCACAGCAAGTATCCTAAATTTTTTATGGGAAAACGTGAATTGGGTTCATAAGAAGATGAAATGACAAAGTTAAACTGAGGAGAGAGATGAAAGAACATAACATAACATAGAATAATAAGAGATAGATAGATAAATAGAGAGAGAGAGAGAGAGAGAGAGAGAGAGAGAGAGAGAGAGACAGGGAGAAGAATTTCAAAGACATTCTTAATAACACGTTTTTCTTTAATACGATGGTAAAGAATAATTTTCAATAAAATAATTCGATATATAAAATTATTTTTTGAAACAAATGGAAAAGATATAAAAAGGAGCAGTACTTAAACATAAGAATAAACAAAAAAAAGTAAAAAAGCTTTTACAGTTATTAAAACAAATAAATTTTAATATAAGACTAAAAACGTTTAAGACTAAAAAAGTTTATATTTTACTCAAAAAGAATATTATAATACTTAATGGAAAAATCCTCTACTTTAATAATAAATCGAATTAAATTCTGATTGTGTGATATTAGATCATCCTGGTTTTGAAGTACCTACTGTGTGCATCAGATATGAGTGTCGCATAATTACGGAACAATATTTTATAATATATTTCGAAAATTATCTAGATTTGAATATATTTATAAAATGTCAAAATTTCAATATTTTTAGAATTATAAGTGATAATTCAGCAAATATATTGCGTAGAATTTTCACATTAGTCAGTATTTTTATTTACATCCGTACTCATATGCAAATTATTTTTTACTTTTAACATTTAGTTTTCATTTATTGCTTATTTTATTTCATATTGTGTCTGATTATATTTTATCTAATTGTCTTTTTTTTATCTTTACGTGTATAATGTATATGTACAATATAATAATTAATTGACGTAGGTATTTGATATTGACAGATTGATTATTGATAAAAATTTTTATTGTTAATTAAAAACTACATAATTTTTCTTTTCTTAAAAAAATAAAAAGATTTCAAACAAAACAGCTTCCATTATGAAGAATAATATCAGAGATGTTATCAAACTCATTATAAGACCAGCAAGTAAATTTTTAAATAGAATGTATTACATAAAATGTTTTTCGAATAAATATACACTCTTTCAATAGATAGTACTGGTTGTTCTATGTGTAAAACAATAGTTTCGATATTTTTTGAATATACTGTGTATATTTTATAATAGCTCAAAATAAAAAACACGTATTTTTTTATATGTGCGTTCTTAAATATCTTTAGAGAATGAAACATTCTTCGTAAATCACACGCTGTGTGTACAAGTGCGTGCATGCATATGTGTGTTTTACTATTTAATATCTGATATATAAACAGCAAATAACATATTTATTTTGAAATATTTAATTTGATTTTTAAAACTTAATCAAACTTTATTAATGCCGTAGCGACCATTATATTACGCATTTTACAACATGTTCTTGACGAAGAGGAATTTTGGTGGCAGTTTTTAGGACATCTTTAAATGAGATGCAATAAAGTGAGTAAACATATTTTAATATAATTCTTTATATAAGTTTTTCATTTTGCTTCCGCTATCAATTATCTTTAGTTAATATCAATGATACATGATACATTGATATGTGTGTAAGTATAGTTGTAAGCGCGCGAGTTCTATACGCAGGATATTATTAACAAACTTTGATCAATTCAAAAATTATATTAGTTTGTATATTTTTGCATTATATAAATATAGAAAAAAATGGTTTTTTAATTTATAATATAATTTATTATTCATAGTAATTTTAAATTTTCGAGAAATATATGTAAGTTAACTTATTTAAATTATATGTTTTTTTAATTTAGCTTATTTCTATATAGAACTATTAAAGTATTGTACGAAAGTTGTGAGACATTCTTTATATTTACTAATGATTTACATTTTTTTTGTCTTTCGCTTTATACAATACCTTGCAATCTTACAATATCTATTTACTTTCATGGCTTCATTATATGATTTATAACTAGTGACAAAATTTAAAGCAAAATTTTATTTATAATAACTTTAAAATTTGTATATTTTAATGTACTTATACTTATATTCTGATATATTTTAACTTGTACTTATATATTTTATGTTTTCACAAATTTTTTTTCTGCAATACACGATACAGAAACTTTATGAATAGAATTTTATTTTAAATTTTGTAATAAATTATAGATTGTTTAAAACGCCCTTTAAAATATAACTATATATTTAAAAAGTTTTATCTTTAGAAAACACACTAATCATTCAGACATTTATCTTTCACAATCTAACCTAATTATTTTTTATTATATAAATAATAACTTAAGTTAATTTATATTTGCCGAAAATTGAAAATTACTGTAATAATAAATTATAAAAACTAAAAAAGGCTCACAAATTAAAATTACGGGAAAATCTGAAAAGTATAAAGAGCCAAGCGCGAGATGAAGGAGCGCAAATAGAAACAACGTGTTGTAGTAAAACAATCAAACTTTATTTTCAAACATTTTGATCCATTTTTGAATCATCTTCAGTGATTAAAAACTATTTTAAAATATAACAAAAGCGCCCATGATTTCGCAATTACATCAAATTATAACGCTGAGTTCCTTAGTCCAAAGACTTTAAGAGTGCATTTGAGCAGGCACCCTTACTTTTAATCATGTGTGTGGGCACCTTTGTTATATTAAAATATGTTTACTCACTTTATTGCATCTCATTTAAAGATGTCCTAAAAACTGCCACCAAAATTCCTCTTCGTCAAGAACATGTTGCAAAATGCGTAATATAATGGTCGCTACGGCATTAATAAAGTTTGATTAAGTTTTAAAAATCAAATTAAATATTTCAAAATAAATATGTTATTTGTTGTTTATATATCAGATATTAAATAGTAAAACACACATATGCATGCACGCACTTGTACACACAGCGTGTGATTTACGAAGAATGTTCATTCTCTAAAGATATTTAAGAACGCACATATAAAAAAATACATGTTTTTTATTTTGAGCTATTATAAAATATACACAGTATATTCAAAAAATATCGAAACTATTGTTTTACACATAGAACAACCAGTACTATCTATTGAAAGAGTGTATATTTATTCGAAAAACATTTTATGTAATACATTCTATTTAAAAATTTACTTGCTGGTCTTATAATGAGTTTGATAACATCTCTGATATTATTCTTTCATAATGGAAGCTGTTTTGTTTGAAATCTTTTTATTTTTTTAAGAAAAGAAAAATTATGTAGTTTTTAATTAACAATAAAAATTTTTTATCAATAATCAATCTGTCAATATCAAATACCTACGTCAATTAATTATTATATTGTACATATACATTATACACATACATTAGATAAAATATAATTAGACACAATATGAAATAAAATAAGCAATTAATGAAAACTAAATGTAAAAAATAATTTGCATACAAGTACGGATGTAAACAAAAATACTGACTAATGTGAAAATTCTACGCAATATATTTGCCGAATTATCACTTATAATTCTAAAAATATTGAAATTTTGACATTTTATAAATATATTCAAATCTAGATAATTTTCGAAATATGTTATAAAATATTGTTCCGTAATTATGCGACACTCATATCTGATGCACACAGTAGGTACTTCAAAACCAGGATGATCTAATATCACACAATCAGAATTTAATTCGATTTATTATTAAAGTAGAGGATTTTTCCATTAAGTATTATAATATTCTTTTTGAGTAAAATATAAACTTTTTTAGTCTTAAACGTTTTTAATCTTATATTAAAATTTATTTGTTTCAATAACTGTAAAAGCTTTTTTATTTTTTTTGTTTATTCTTATATTTAAGTACTGCTCCTTTTAACATCTTTTTCATTTGTTTCAAAAAATAATTTTATATATCGAATTATTTTATTGAAAAATATTCTTTACCATCGTATTAAAGAAAAACGTGTTATTAAGAATGTCTTTCAAATTCTTCTCCCCGTCTCTCTCTCTCTCTCTCTCTCTCTCACTCACTCTCTTTTTATCTGTCTATCTCTTGCAATTACATTATTTTATTAAAATATTGTCAGAGATATTAATTAAAATCAATACATCAAAATATTACAATATCTCATTATTTTATGCTTTTAATTGCGTGTAATAGTATCATGTAATCATGTAAGTAGAAAATTAAAAAATTAAAGTATCAAAAACAACATTGATGTTTGCATTTTAAATGTATGTATGTACTTTATCTGAAACACATGATGTATCCAACTATTTCTGTTTTCATAGCTTGCAATGTATAAAATTCAGTATATCGATTATTTCATTATGGATAAATGCAATAAGTTAAATTACGAAAATTCGCGTATCACGTTGTAGCGCAATTGTTAGCGCAGCAAGTGCAGTTTGAAGTCATATATCTACATTGATGAATATTCGAAAAATTTCATCACCATTGTTAATGATACGTTATGTGTGTGGTTTAAGATTGATCGAATTTTCTGCAGGAGTTCCGAGACGATGGTTCGGTCTTCTGTACATATTGTTATTGTGGTCATTATATAATTTTATTATTATATGTGTTATTATATAGTAATACCATTTACAATTAATTACTCCACCTTATATCATATTTGATTTGGAGTAAACAGGTTTACAGCGTTATTATCAATTATCGTCGGAATATATTATGAAAAGGTAGGAAAGTTAAAGAAAAAAAATATGTATATTAGTTTAATAGCTTATAAATATTCAAAATTATTGATTGTAAAATGGAACCTGTAACTTTTTACGATATTTCATGTAACAAAATATACAAAAAAAACGCTCATATTAATTGAAAACGTTTAGTTATATTGATATAAATTATTAACAAATTTTAATTTTCCTAAATGTCTGATAACATATATGTTTGATATGTAACCTGAATTTTTTTAAAAGTAAAAAAAATGAAAAATATATATTACATATAAACATAAAATGATGGATATAAAAATAATATGTATTTATATCTGATATATCTTTTCAAAATAAAATGATTAAATTATTAGACATTAAAATTTCGGTACAATTCAACATTACGAATACAAATTATTAATTTACATCATATTGTCTTTTATACTAGCCATTTAGAAATTGTATAAAAAAACATCTACTACTGTGGACGATACATTGAAAAAATTGGGAATAACAGATTACAAATTGCATATGAAAACAATATGATTTATTTTAGAATGGTTTACGATAGAGAAATTTTAGTTTTGAGACACTATGATATTATAAAAATTATCCACATTTCTTTTATACGCATGTATTGTGTTAATATTAATGTAATTGGCGATTTGACTATAACGAGTATGCTTGGGTTAGTTTATTCTGATAAATATATAAGATGATTTATTTATATTTGCTAATAATTGTCCACCAATCTTCTTAATTTTTAGGTACGTAGGAAAATTTGATCAAATCAATGAACATTTTCAAAAATTAGCAACAGGTAATTTAATTTATTATAAGATACATAAAGAATTGTGCAAATTTAATAAATTTGTGCATTTTATGTCTGATACTGTGCATTGTCAAAAGCATAACAAGAGAATGTAGTAAAAAAAATAGTGTTCTTGAAAACTCAAAAGTATTCCACAGGTTCTAATCTTTTTATAATTGTTATATGCGTACATATACATTATTTAAAAATTAGAAAATAAAAATAACTATGTCACATAATTGTTTTTAAGTGAGGTTTATAATGCCATATATATGTATGTATATGGCATTATATTTTTACACAAAATTAAGTATGCACATAATAATACAAGAAATAATCTTTAACATTTTTTATTTTTATATTGTAGTCTAATAGTTTAATAATTGAAAAAAATTGACTATGCACCTATGTAAAAACATATTGCATATTACCTGCTATTTTGAATATATCCTAAAACATCCCTAAATAATTTATAACACACAAAATAAATTCTTTTTCTAATCTTATTAATATATATACATTGTTAAAAAAAATAATTATTAAAAATTTGCTTATAGGCCAAAAAATTTGTAGCTTTATATCCCTATTCTTAAAATATATTATTTTTCCTTGCTTTTTTATATATTTTAATAAAGTCTGACTACTAACAAAACTAAATTCTTTCTGTATGAACACGTTAATATGCTACTCAAAACAGTAACAGAGTTACATTTTTTAGGTAATTCTATAAACTAAATAATAAGCAATAAATAACTAAAATGGTTAAACTAAACTTATATACACAGAAACGTATTTATTGAAAATTAAAATATTTTATATTAAGAAAAATTTTTAATCTTTGTATCTACTACATAAATATATCGACTACATAAATATTGATACTCTAAAAAAGTGATTCCCTAACCGTTTTGAACAGCATATAATAAAGAAATAATACCAGTTAACTAACATCAGCATTATCTAATAACGTCAGAGAGTGACTCTACCTTTATAAAATATTTATGCACTTTTTCCTTTTTTTTGTTTTATAAGTTACATATATATAAATACTAAAAAATTCATCAGATATTATTTTACATCGCGCCATGTAATTTCTTTCACTTGATCGAATTCTGTGATCCAATCAGGGGAAAAATTTGCGTGATTGTTCCAATTCCTTTAGTACGTCCCTCTCTGAACAAGAGTTGCATTCCAACATGAAGATATTCTGGATGGCTAACGAATCTAAATAATACAGAAGCGGTGTCATTTGTCTGCAGTCCCCTATCTTTCACATCCATTATCCCTTCAATGACACAAGTTTGTCTCACGTTACCCACGTGTACTGTCGTTTGAAAACCGGGAAATATCGCGGTGGCATGATATAATATTAGTACAGTTGCCTGAAACATAGTATTTACAGTACTTGAACATAAGTTGACCATCTTGAATATTCTTAAATATTAGTAAACCACTTCATGTTTTTGAAAACAACGATACTCTCGATAGAATCAACAAAAAGAAGAATTTGGAAAGCAATAAACTAACAGCATACTTTGTACAGTTTATTACATTTATCGTAGTTTGTCCACACACCTGAAAAAAAAGTGTCGCGTGTGGTCGATCACGTGCAGAAACTAAAACCATTCCTGGGCGAAGATGCGGTAGGGGAGGACTACGGTTTGTCGGTGGCGCTAGGGTCAAGCTGGCGCTTTGCGACGCTCTAACTAAACAGCATGGAGCTTTATTACGATGTAAACTAACTACTCTCACTGGGCTAAATTCTCCGTCCGGCAGAGGTCCCACTAATAAACGAGTTCCCGGTGCAATGGCCCCTTTAACGAGTAATCCTCCTAAAACTGGTTGCGTTAAACCTGCTACCCTGTATAGACAGTAAAGTAAAAAAAGTCACATTGTGTAATATAAAAGATTTATATTATAGAGAAATCGCGTTACTTTTGAAACATTAATATATACATGTAAAAACAATAATTATTAAAAATATCAAAAATTCATAAAATAGAATTAGTCGTAAAACAAAATTTGCAGAGACTGTTAGACACACCTACCTAAATGTTTCGTCAATTTGAAATAGACACGATTCCGGATCAGAATCGATTGAATTCATCTCATAAGGTGCCAAATTTTTTATAAATGTGGTTAATTCCTCAAGACCCTCACCAGTAACACAACTAACACTAAATACTGGTATCACATCGGACGTACAGTCCCATGAAGGTATGTCATTATTGCTAAATAATACTAATTGCTTAGGATATCCCTGCGTCATCATAGCATCTTCAAGTTGAACTAGAGTCTCAGACATGTCACAGAATCCCAAATCAATTTTATTCACGACGATGAAAAATGGAAGTTTTAATGCTAAACAGAGAGCCATATGTTCCTGCGACGCTTCGTTTAAAGGCGGTGCTACGACTAGCATAACATGATGCGGCGAATATCCTAAGAAAGTATAATGATTATTTTCATATATTTTAAAATATTTAAAAATGTTTATTATAGAAGAAAAACATATATAAATTATTCGTTATAATATACAAAAAAACATCATGTAATTGAAAATTTAAAAAGTTGCATACCTGTGAGCCCGAGTACCGTCGTCCTCAAGTATTTTCGATGTCCAGCTAAATCGATGAATGTAACTACTTTCGAGGCATGTTCGCATATCTCTTCGGCTGTAGCCATTTCAGCATAGTTCAAGATGTGACCCGTACTATCAAACCCGATGATCTCGTGCGATATCGAGGATGTACGACCCGTTTTTATCTCATGCAGATGACGCAACATATTTAGCCTTGCTCTACCTCTACCGTTGTCCAACTCACCTTGCGTCAGTACTCCTATGTACACACACATTGAGTTTATATTATATTATTATTGTTATTTTTATATATATTATTTATATAATCTTCATAATCGTGCTCAATGAATTTGTGTACAAGTTAAATAGCAGATAAATAGCAGAGTGTAGCGTAGACTGTCAGTGTCTCTACCTTAAATATCCTCTGCTAATTCTCTCACCTAAGAGAGTCGACTTTCCAGCATCTTGCGCACCAATAACTGCCAGTCTCAGATCTACGATACTATCCTGGTCCTCTCTGTCATCCTTTCGTAATTTTTTTACTAATACTTCAGCTACTTTCTTTTCCTCCTTATTAATATTATTATTCCTATTTTGAGATGGCAAAGTTTTACTTGTGGAACTCGTGACAATACGCTCACGTAATATCCTTATAGTAGCACTCAGTCTGGAAGCCATGTCTTTCAGAGTCTTTAAGGACGCTTTCATTTCCTCCTTTGTTAAACCCGTCAATTTTCCATTGTCCTCCACTCCTATATATTAAACATATTGAAAGATAAGCAGAAATCAATGCAAAAAAATTAGTATTGTAATTAATATTGTAATTATTTGTACCAATTTGATAAATTGCCTCTCCGTGTCCCTCTCTTAATCTCCATTTCATCTGAGTAACAAGATGTTCAAAACGTTGACTAGATGGATTTATTAATTTTAATTTATATTCTATGTTTCCTTGTTCAGGCTCTGGTGGCAGACAGTCCTCTTGATCTTCATCAGTACTAGATGTCTCACAATCCGACAATCCGTTTCCATCATTTTCGAAATTATTCCACTGTCTTTTCCTTATATCCTTATCATCTTGTGGATTAAAAAGTTGTAAAAACGATTCCATATCTGTAATTATTAATTGTAAAATGTCATTTTTTATTGTTATGTATTTTAAAATTTAAATATAAAATTTATAAATAAAATTTAAGTAATTGTAAAAAAATTAATACTTTTGTTCATAATTTTCTCTAATATTTTATAAGGATGAGAATAAAAATATTTCTTTTCTTATATTTTTTATAAAATTTTATTATAAAAATGAAATTTCTATTAAAAAAGTATATTAGGATGAAAATAATATAGTTGTGAATAAAAGATGAAACAAAAATCTTTTAATGTAACATCATATCGAAATACAGATTGCATCATATTCATACATGTATCACAATTCACAATTTTAATTTTAATGATATTTTGTTTTGTTTCAATTATGTTTAACTAAAATATCACCAAAAATTAAGAAAATTATAATAATTTTATTAAAAACTAATTTTTTAAGGGATGATGCAATTTCTGGAAATATATGTATTGTTATTTCCTTCAGCTATATTTTCCACAAAGAAAGAAAATATATATATGGATAATTAATTCTTTCACATACCTTTAAATTTATTAAATCATATCAGCAAGAAAAGTTACTTTTGTTAAATATTTTGTCTGTAATTTATTATTTACATTGAAACTTCCTCCTTCAAAGTAATATACTTTCGGAAATACCCATATATATATATGTATATACCTTTATTGTTAGATATCCCCGCTACATCGAAGATTTGTGAACGCATGCTATATTGTAACCAGGGCCGTTTTGACAGGCGCGCAATGCGTGCCCGCAGGCGTAAAATTTTAAAAGCATAAAAATATTGTACAAAAAGCACAAAAATTAAAATTAACAAAAATTTATCTACTTTTTAGTATTCAGAATCGATTAATCGAGGATTTAGCTACATATAATTCGGATTTTTAGCTACATAAATTTTGTGAAAATTTAGATTTATTTGATATTGTGGACGATTTAAACAGTCTAGAATAGAGGCCTACAAATTTTTAATGGTAATAAAAAAATACATTTGTTTTTGTTTCTTGCATAGTGGTGTAAAAATTGTTTTCGCACATACTAGTAAGGAATCAAGAATCGGCCCTGGTTGTGATATATTACGTTATAGCAAATAATACCAATACCAACGCTGATAAAGGGCAAGACGAGATAATACCGTAAGACGCGTGCTTGTTAGCTTCGTGAAAGAAAATCGACATGACAGGTGAAATTAATCAGTCGTATTGACGAACAGCTGTTTTGAAAGTAAAAGTGACAGCGAAGAGAAAAAGAGAGAGGACTCGCGCAAGAATATTTTTAGCATTTTAGCAAGATATACTCACTGCATCTTTTCAATTACGTCTTTTCTTCAAAAATTTAGACAGTCTTGTAGTAACTGTATATTGAAATCAACGATTTCGTCGATGTTGCAAGACATAATAAACGTAACCGTACTGTGACTTTCTTCTTTTTCTCCGGATGCAATTAGGTCACGACCTGTCTGTCATTTTCTATCGGTCATGAACAAAGTGAAATATAGAAAAGAAACTCGATTTGCAAGTAGCAAGTTACTTTCTCAAAAGTCTGTTCCTTTTTGTGCCAAGTGCTTATAGTATAGGAATAAAAAGGAACAGATCTTTTAGTAATTTGTTTAACATTACCTTCTGACAATAACATATTTTCTGGTTCTCATCATTCAAAATGGTAAGTGATGGTAATAAAACGTAAATCCAATATTTGATTAAAAAATCAAGTATTATACAGCTGATTATTAATTGAGATAATTACCTACCTACCGAATATTATATTGTTTAATTATTAATAATTTCTTTCGATAGCGTATCGATACTAATCATAAACATGACAGGAGAAAATGCGGTGGATGGAACCAAAGTTCCAAGATGTATACTTACAACTTCTCTCTTCAGTCAAGGTATAAATAAATATTTTCCGTAAATATTAGTAATTAAGATATCATACTCAAAATCAAATATAAAAACTTTATTGAATTTATTAATAATAACGCATCAATTTTCTTATGCTATTGATATTTTATTAAAGTTTTCATAATTTTTATAATTGATTACATATGTAAAAATTTTATATTACATCTTTCTTTTTACCTCTTAGTTATTCATTAAAAAATAAGAGGAATCTAATGATAATGATTATATATACTAACAAATAATAATAATTTGTTGTTTTTTTTTAACTGCATTTCTTTTACTTTCTTGATTTATATTTTTTTCTATTTTCTTCAATATTTGAATGCATTTATTTAAATGGAATTGTAATAAAATATAATATTGTATATTATAATGTATCTAAAAAGAACAGGTTTTATATCAGATCCTTATATAGACTCATTTACTATAAGTTAAATATTTTATCAATTGTATCCTCTTCATTCGGACTAATAGAATAAATAACCAGATATCTGCAATTAATATATGTCTGTATAGTAGCAATAATAGTAATAGTAGTAATGATACATGTCTGTAATTTTTTGACATTGCAATTTTTAAACTTTTTTTACTGTGGGGTTCTATATACAAAATTTTATAGAATTTTAATATATAATCTACTTTTATATATATATTTTCCATATAATTTTTATTCTTAATTTCTAATATAAATTATGAGTATACATTTATTATATATATCACTGACATTATGTATATATTTATTTTTTATCTGATTAGTGATACAGCCTTTTTATTAGAAGTTAGTGTAAGCCTAAAGAATTTTGTTTATATATATATATATATCATTAATTCATTATTTAGAAAAAAAATTAGAACAGTAAATTGAAATATATTAGAATAATAATAAAAACTTTATTTCAGCTGTACAGATGGGTCAAGAAAAATGATTTCAAAGTTTAATTACATAAAACATTGTTCTTTATGAACAAAATTCATCGACCATCTATTCACTCACATCTATTGGTGAAAAAACTTGGAACAGAGAATTACATCATAGTCATTGATATCACAATGCTAGAATTTTTTAGATTTTAATTAAAATTGATGGTAAGTATTTGTACACAATGTTTATTATTACGGATATTATTTTGCACAGTAATATTATATTTTTATCCAAAGTTACGTTCAAATTATATGCAAATTATGTACATATCATGTAAGATTATGAACAAATACAATGAAGAGGCTCTGATAAACTGATTGTAACATTGGATGTTTTTGCAGGTATGCATAACTGAAAAAAAACTTGGGCACACATTTTAAAAGTTAAAGAGATTATTACGTTCAACCGGCATTATGCGCTTCAACCAAATATTTTGATGCAAGATCCCTAAGACTTGCGAAAGCGTGAGATATTTTCCGCTCATCTGATATGTTTCATTCTCATACAAAGCCATATATGCGTTTTAAAGGTTGAAAATTTAAGAAGGCTAGAGACTGCAGGTACAATTACCATTATAAAAAATAAGTTTCCAATCTTCACTTTAATGGACATTCTTAGCAATAAATGTTAGTTTAATTTTTATTCTCTATTTTCTTGTCATACTATACATAACTAAAATTGTTAATATTGTTTAGTAATCTTTCTTTCTTCTTTGATTACATATTTAAATTTTTATTTTTATTTATAATCTCGTGTGCAATTAAAAATTGCTGTTTATTAAATTATATTTAAATTTATTAGATTTCTTATTTTACTATCTCTCTTGTAAATTTATCATGCCACAAGGTAATTACATTGCTGTTGTATCGTCTTGATGCTCTTCTAGTTCCTCGGGTTTTTCTTCGTCGTCCGATTGCGTTTCCTCTACGGCAGTAATATCTGGAAAATATAATTTGGACTCTTCGATCGCTTTCTCCGGATTTTCGCTCACGTGATAAGGTCCAATCCCGGCAAAGCCCAGAAATGCTTCACAACCTACTTTCTTCACTGTGCAGACAAATATTTCGTAACTGTAAATGAAACGTGGAATAATTTACCCAGGTAAAATAAAACTTTTCCTGTTACAAAAGATGTTGAAAAAAATTCAATAATGCAATATGAATAATACATATTTTTTCATAATTTAAGATAATTATTCAAAAATATTTATCTAATTGAATTATCTGTAAAATTATTGCCTATTTTAAAATATAATAGAAATGAATTAAGTAAATTTGAATAATATAGTGCATTGCCTAAAATTTTCAAAGAAGAAAATCATATAAAAGTAATTTCTTTATTTTTTCTGAAAAAAATGCAATTGCATCATCAAATTTTTTAATTATATATATATATGATAAAATACCCCGTTTTTTCTTCCGTGCTCATCTCAAATGCCTCTATACTTTTGGCGATTATTTTAGCCTCAGGTGGTTTATCATATTCAAATATACCAAAATTGATGACTTCATCATCAAACATGTCTAGCACCATTTTTAAATCATTTTTACGTGTATAATCATATTTGAAGATGGTTATCGGCACTTTTGTCATTTTATCTTCATACTATGGAGAGAATCGAGATATATATAGTATTAAAAAAGTGCATATGTTTTAACAAATTATAATATCTATACCTTGATTCAAGGTTACCTTTCAAAGGTTTTGAGAAAAATATTACATTTTGTTAAAAACTATAAAATATATACTTACCGGATATGTTGTATTAGTATAAACATTGAATATTGTACGAAAAACGATTGCCTTATTTCTGGGATTTGGAGGTGTCCAAAGAAAAGGAAATTTTTTTTCTTCCTTGTCAGGAACTTCAAAAGCCGGGTAATGTTTTCCAGCAAAACTACATAAAGTAATGATTAATTTTAATAACGTAGATTATCACACTATTAATTATAATAATATGTTATTATTATCAATTTGCAATAGTTTTATCAGTATTACTTTATTGGTATATTGTAATGTCAGTTAGTTGAAATGTTGCAAATGCGTCAAATTACACTGAAAATAAATCGCGTACCAGTCTTCATTTAAACAATCATCTGTTTCCGGTAACGTTGGTTCATTGAACAGAATACTGCATAGATAATTATGAACTTCGATATTCTTTCTCCCTTCAACAACTTTCAATCTCATAAACATACATTTGCCATCAAAGAGCAATTGTTTGGCAGTTTCCGAAAAGCTGTATGTACACTGCATATCAAAAAAACAGAACATGATATGTTTTCGTTAACAGAGATTATAATAAAAATTTATTACAGCATAGAAAAACAAAAATACTTCATCGAGCATTTGCCGGACCAAATCCTCATTTAGTCGTTTGCGTATCTCTTGTTCCACAGTGTAATTTTCCGGTAGTAATTCCTCAACTAATTCCACATATGGTGGACTCATCCTCTTGTCTCTTCTACGTCCTTCTTCATCTTTGAATATCCAGGGAAATAGCAGCAGACAAGTTTCGTTACACAATGATGTGGTCAGATGCAACATTTCCGCCTCATATCTTGCTTTAGCTTCAGCTTCTATATATGTACCGATATTTTTGTTATATCAGGCGATAAATAATTTTCGATATATAATCGAATTATCTTGGGTGAAAATTGATTTATTTAGTGTTTATAGTGAATGATATATGTATTTTACCTTTCCGAGATTTTCTCGCTATTTCCTTAGCTATTTTTGTCTCTTCCTGGATTTTCAATCGTGTTACTTCTTCCGGACTCATCTCGAAAACGTCTAGCGAGAATCTGCATTTTTAGCATAATAAAGAGAGAGTTCAAAAGTAATAACATATTTATATTTTCCAATATTGTATCATGTGATTAGGGCATATTGTGATTGATATTTAATGAACAAATCATTTAATCGATATTAAATTGATTTTTTTGAAGTGGAGGTATCACTAGCATTTATATAACTGATTAATAATACGTAAAAATTTTGGAAGTGAATCATTGATTTTCAGCTTACTCGTGCTCGCCCCCGTTTTGAACTCTTTCGAGCTCGGTCGTCAGCATTTTCACAAACTGCGGACAATGTGCTCCAAACATTAGATTGATCATTCGTCCTTCCTGTCAGAGAATAGGATTCAGTTGTAATAATTTGATTGTAGGGTGAATTACTTGCAGCATACTTACATGAATAAACATCCATATAGGTTCGCTTCTTCCTTGAAATCTCTTCAAATCAGTGACGCGATCACAATTTACCTGAAAAGAAGGATAATTTATGTTAAGAATACTTTTATATGACTGATATTTATATTGGAGATTAATTGAATGAAAAATAATATTTTTATATATACAACATATGTATATATATATATAAAATTTTTATATACTATATTTTGATTTTATACTATTAAATGTCATTTTTATGTATTTATATATGATATCTATAATATTCTTGTTATGTTACGTTTTCTGATAATTACCATGGCATAACTTAATGCGTCGCCTCCAATTTCCATCTTTATCTTTTTCAGGATGCTCACCATGCCTGTACAAGGACCACTCCAGTCCGAGTACACGTCCACTACTAAGGAATTATATCAAAAATATTTTTCACAATAGTCCAATGAGAAAATATTTCTACAATCATATGAGGTAAAAATTACTCGCCTACTAAACCTTTCCGCGTCAATACCTTCGCCCATTCTTCATCGTTAAGAACTTCTGTCTGTAATGCCGCGGGTGCTACCTTCTTCGCCATTCTTCTCGACGTTTTGGTTCGATTCTAAAATAAAAAAATGTTTATATTAATTCAATAATTATCCATATATTTTAGAGATAATCTTTCATAATGATTCCAATGTTCAGAACATAAACATTAACAAGAATCCAAAAGCTATCTAAAAGACTCCCAAGATATCTTTCAGATTTTTCTCCAATGCTTTTTGAATTTCCGTATTATTAGAAATTATTATAATTTTATTGTGTAATTATTATATTTTTTAGATGCTCTTGATGTCAGCTGTACCCTTTTATTACGCAACATCTTTGAAGCTGTAAAGATGTTAATTTCGGATTGGAATTACAAAATGCTAATTTTTTTCTCGTTGAAGATGTAAACTTTAATATCAGATCTATTGATCTATCTTCGACAAAGTAGAGAGAAGTACTGCATTAATCGCGTATTTTCTGCTCCTTTACATAGGCTCGGCTTTCGGGTTCGTTTTCTTCGGTTGCACGGGGACATCGGCGACATGGTAGGCACGCGATATAATATTATATGATTAACGAGCTCGCGATACAAATACACGCAGAGGTAATTACGGTGCAGAAAATCGAGGGTTCCGCGAAGTAAGTTCTCTTATAATAGCCTGTCAGAAAATATTAATCCGAATATATCTTAAGAAAGAAATCTCTTAACAAAGGAGCGATAGCAACGTCTAGAATTGAAAACCGTTTAATTTAATATTTTCTTTACTATTTTTTTATATATAGAAATAACGACAGATTTCTTTTCTTTTAATTAATATAATTGCACATTTTAATCAGACATCAGTATTTTCATATATTTGCTATTTTTAAATATTAACATAAAACTATGGAAATATTAACATAGATTAAGTATTATGCTAAATTTATATATTATTAATTATATAACAATTATTTATTCTTTTATTTCTATGTAAAATTTATTATTAAAAGTAAAATATAAAAATTATAACGAAGATTATTTATATTTTCATGAACTAAAAAAATCAATATTTTAGCATAATACTAATTTATATACATATCAATATTTAAAGTAATGTGCTTTAAAAATATGTAAAAAGTTATATAATTAATCTAACTTTTAAAATGCATATATAAATAATGAATTTGGCAACTCGTAATCAATGCTAAGTAGCCAAATAGAAATTTGTTATTGCCACTCTCTTTTATAAAATTTCACAATTTTATTGAAAAGAAAAATATTGACTTATAACTTATATCATACAAAAATCGTGACTTAATTTACCGATCGAAATAAATTGACACAGTTCTGTCTTGTCGCGTTTGCTTTACAAAAAATGGATTGCGTGTCACAACCGATTTTCCTTTGGCAATTAGAACAATGCTCGTTTAACAATTAAAGGACGGCTCACGTATCAATAAGTAACCATGATATCTTTGTTGATTTTGTATCTGCTTGGTTACTATGTAACTATATATTATATAAGATTCAGTAATGAATTTGATTTCTATATATATCTCGAAATACTCAAATAACATATTTCATAAAAATAGGTGAAAGAGTGTATGCTCTTCCCCATAAAGTTAATGCTTATATTTTTTAATAACATGAAATATAAATGCTTATATGTATAATTAAAACTGTAGCTATTATATATATATATATATATATATATATATATCTTTTTTAAGTTTAATTAAGATCAGTTGATTGTATAATAATTATAATTATACAATCAACTGATCTTAATTAAACTTAAAAAAGATATATATATATATATATGTATGCAATGTATGCATGTATATATATATATATGCATACAAATAATGATTATAATTATTATGCAATTAACTGATTTTAATTAATTTAAAAAAAAATAGCTGAATATTTAAAACATTAAAAAACAGCAATGCGGAAATGTTTTTGAATTTCTATCTCTCTTTAATCGCTAGATGGCATCATATGTATTTAAAATGTGCGTGTAATATCAAGATATATATGTATATAGCATTCATAGCTTGGCATTTTTTCGATTAATTTTGAATGAATTGTCTGACAGTATCGCAAAATATACTTTATAATAATCGGATATCCAAAGATTAATAAATTGTAATCATCAATTCTTTGGAACATCATTAATGGATACGGTAATCGTTTAAAATAATTTATTATCGAAGTTGATAAAAGTCGAAAGAGTCAGTAGATTTATTAATTCTCGAAAATAAAATTGTGTAAAATTGTATTGGTTGAAATCCATTTTCATAAAAAATACTATTAATTATTATGAAAACGGAGTGATCTAGCATCTTGGAGGTTAGGTTCTGTTACGTCTGGCGTGCATGTAACAGATGATCACGTGATGATGTTTAAATTTCGATGTGTTGTACGCTACAAATTAAACGCGATTTTTTATATATATAAAAAATAAAGATTCAAGATAGTAGATAAGAGAAAAAAACATAAATTTTATAATAAATATATGTTTTACAGAGATATATACATATGTGACAAAAACTAATAAACTGACAGGGACGGTTATAAAGTTTTATAAACATGTTTGGAAAAGAAGCTATCAAACTTGTAACAGAGCTCGATATGTATGAGGATATCCGACCGTTTAATGTAAGTATTATAAGAATTTAATTATTATTTTAGTTGTAAATATAGTCATATAAGCTATAATCATAAAGCCTTTCTCAATTCTCAGGAACAGGTAATGCGACAAGTTTTCGAAGAGATGCAAACTCTTTATGGGGCCAATCTGGTGGACAGGTATATTATATGACATTTTGATATCAAAATTATTTTATAGTTAAAAAAAATTAATATAAAATAAAGTATTAAAATAGTCTATAATCAGTATTACATAATAACACCATATAATAAATTTAAAGAAGTAATATATTTGTCTACTCTATAATTTAGTAACTAAAATTAAATGTAAATTAAGTATGTCTCTATTTTCTACAAATATCTTAACTTTCTATAAATGTTTCAGTAACACTATACAGAATGAAGGCAACAACGAGTTGTTACCATCGGTGCATTTCCGCCATACAGCGCTGCTCAGAAATAAAAGATGCGTTCTGGCATATCTGTATCATCGAATTAAGCGCTTACGGCAATTACGTTGGGAATTGGGCAGCATTTTACCGACTGAAATAACTGCTAACTTGCTGAATGCAGAGATGCAATGGTTTCAAAATTACAACAAGTCTCTGGCCACCTATATGAGATCGATCGGAGATGATCATGGACTGAATCTAACTGTAAACATGACTCCTCCAAAGACACTTTATGTCGAAGTAAGTATCTATAATGTGAGCTAGAAGATAATACAAAGTAATGCACAAAAAAAATCATTTTATTCACTTTCTGAACTTTCTATAGGTATTTATTTCTATCTATATGTGTTTTTATATACTACATGTCATTTTTGTGCATTTTCCAATTATTCTTATTAAGATATATTTTATTCAATGTATATTTTTTATCATTTAATTAACTTTATATATATGTTTACATATAAATATTATGTAAATACTATTTAAATTATTATGTAAATTATTTAAAAAATATCTTTTTTTTAATTGAATTTGGTTATTAAATATATAACATGTTTAATATATAAAAAAGGAATATAACATATATTTTAATTTTTTTCTCATAAGAATATTTTCTTTTTACATCTCTTTTTTTAACATTTTCTTTAAGAAGAACTTTAAGATTTTTTTAATAGAAAAAGAGACTTGATGAATATTTTTAAAGGTATAAGCTGTGTTGTGGAAAGCGTTAATATTTTCAAAAATTCTGAAAGAAGAGAAAGGCAGATAAAAAGAATCGTATAATTAGCTTCCTGTCAATATTGTAATTAAACAATTTCTCTTTTAGGTGAAATGCTTAACCGATTTCGGTAAGCTGGAGCTCGACGACGGCGAAATTATTACGCTCAAAAAGAACACATATCATCTGCTACCAAGAGCTACATGCGAACCACTCATCAGACAAGGTATACTTGAACACTATAACGCATAGTGATTGCGTCGTGATGAATTAAAAAGAGTTGTCAATTTACTATTACTTTTGCATCAAAACTGTCATGCACTGGATGCCTTATGCATCTCAACAATAAAGATTTTATTTTTATTTTATTTATTTTATTTTATTACAACTGCCTGTAATTATATATCATGTATGTTTTTCATGCCTCTGTGTGTGTGTATTCGTACTTAGTTAAACATGATTAATTTTTAATTTTATGAGATCATCATATTGAAAAAATATAACTTAGACTTATTGACAAAAGGTGGATTATAAGTTCAAATCTCAGATTTTTCTTGCATTTTTATATCTTTAGGTTTTTTTCCAGTTTTTTTCCATTGTAGAGACTTAATCTCAAAGTAAATAATTTTTATTGTTATCGCGCGTATCAAATATGATATATAAAATAATACATCAAAGTAAATACGATCGCGTCATTAAAGTGTCAACTCTTGATGATGGATTTTGTGACTAATACATGTTCACTTTTATCGTTTATCACAATTTTACAATCTTATGTATTGTTTTTAAAACTTCAAACTTTATTGAAACAAAATCTATTTAAAACTAATTGGAGAATATAGTTTTACTAGTTTTATTTATTATAGTTTTATTTATTATAGTTTTATTTATTATATGCACTATTATATTGTAATTTAATTTTTGAAGTTATATTAATATTAGAACATAATCCTG